>NW_027469108.1:600000-900000 GCF_051020765.1 Lasioglossum baleicum | reverse complement strand
ATCGGGCCTTCGGCCCCGCTCGGCTCGGCTCGGTTCGGCTCGAGGTCGAGGTCGTCGATAGCGACGATGGTGGCGGCGAGGCGCGCGATTGGTCTGTCATCGCCAACCCCCCCACCCCCACTCCCTTTAAAATTAATGGAAAATGTAAACCTAAACGTAGAGTCGGATTCGTAATCTCGAAGTCACGAGTCGATTCGCTCAACTATCAGGGGAGAGTAATTGCGGCGACTGTGGCGGCACTCGCCACCGATGCGAAGTCAGCGTCGCAAGGTTGGCGTTCAATTCGAACGTTTGAATCAGTTATTTTCTTTCGGGCCCTTTTCAACCCTGAACCGTGGAAGTGCCGAAATTCGGGTTTCATTTTTAACGCGGCAGCTTATACCCCCCGACCGTTACCGACCACTGCCGGTGGTGGTCGGTAACTTATCCTCCGCCGAGGTCGACGCGCGTTACCGATGCACACGTAAAAAATTTTTCGAGAATCTTTCGCGAATTGTTCGGGCGGTAAACCTTCGTCTCCGCGTCCTCCGTCCGACGAGCCTACTCTCGCCCGCACCCGTCGACCGGTTCTCGAGCTATACGGCGACAAAGAAATCGCAAAATTTCACTAATTTGACGTCACCGAAAAAGTTACGGCCAACTGGGAATTAAAGGTATATCGCCTTCCCGAATTTTCCGGGTGCCCATCGGGCCTTCGGCCCCGCTCGGCTCGGCTCGGCTCGAAGGCTAGGTCGTCGGTAGCGACGATGGTGGCGGGAAGGCGCGCGATTGGTCTGTCATCGCCATCCTCCCCCCCAACCCCCCACCCCTTTAAAAATAATGGAAAATGTAAACCTAAACGTAGTGTCGGATTCGTAACCTCGAAGTTACAAGTCGATTCGCTCAACTATCAAGGGAGAGTAAACGCGGCGACTGTGGCGGCACTCGCCACCGATGCGAAGTCAGCGTCGCAAAGTTGGCGTTCAATTCGAACGTTTGAATCAGTTATTTTCTTTCGGGCCCTTTTCAGCCCTGAACCGTGGAAGTGCCGAAATTCGGGTTTCATTTTTAACGCGGCAGCTTATACCCCCCGACCGTTACCGACCACTGCCTGTGGTGGTCGGTAACTTATCCTCCGCCGAGGTCGACGCGCGTTACCGATGCACAGATAAAAAATTTTTCGCGAATTTTCGCGAATTTTTCGGGCGGTAAACCTTCGTCTCCGCGTCCTCCGTCCGACGAGCCTACTCTCGCCCGCGCCCGTCGACCCGTTCTCGAGCTATACGGCGACAAATAAATCGCAAAATTTCACTAATTTGACGTCACCGAAAAAGTTACGGCCAACTGGGAATTAAAGGTACATCGCCTTCCCGAATTTTCCGGGAGCCCATCGGGCCATCGGCCCCGCTCGGATCGGCTCGGCTGGAGGTCGAGGTCGTCGGTAGCGACGATGGTGGCGGGGAGGCGCGCGATTGGTCTGTCATCGCCATCCTCCCCCCCAACCCCCCTCCCTTTAAAATTAATGGAAAATGTAAACCTAAACGTAGAGTCGGATTCGTAACCTCGAAGTTACAAGTCGATTCGCTCAACTATCAAGGGAGAGTAAACGCGGCGACTGTGGCGGCACTCGCCACCGATGCTAAGTCAGCGTCGCAAAGTTGGCGTTCAATTCGAACGTTTGAATCAGTTATTTTCTTTCGGGCCCTTTTCAGCCCTGAACCGTGGAAGCGCTGAAATTCGGGTTTCATTTTTAACGCGGCAGCTTATACCCCCCGAGCGTTACCGACCACTGCCGGTGGTGGTCGGTAACTTATCCTCCGCCGAGGTCGACGCGCGTTACCGATGCACACGTAAAAAATTTTTCGAGAATCTTTCGCGAATTGTTCGGGCGGTAAACCTTCGTCTCCGCGTCCTCCGTCCGACGAGCCTACTCTCGCCCGCACCCGTCGACCGGTTCTCGAGCTATACGGCGACAAAGAAATCGCAAAATTTCACTAATTTGACGTCACCGAAAAAGTTACGGCCAACTGGGAATTAAAGGTATATCGCCTTCCCGAATTTTCCGGGTGCCCATCGGGCCTTCGGCCCCGCTCGGCTCGGCTCGGCTCGAGGTCTAGGTCGTCGGTAGCGACGATGGTGGCGGGGAGGCGCGCGATTGGTCTGTCATCGCCATCCTCCCCCCCAACCCCCCTCCCTATAAAAATAATGGAAAATGTAAACCTAAACGTAGAGTCGGATTCGTAACCTCGAAGTTACAAGTCGATTCGCTCAACTATCAAGGGAGAGTAAATTGCGGCGACTGTGGCGGCACTCGCCACCGATGCGAAGTCAGCGTCGCAAAGTTGGCGTTCAATTCGAACGTTTGAATCAGTTATTTTCTTTCGGGCCCTTTTCAGCCCTGAACCGTGGAAGTGCCGAAATTCGGGTTTCATTTTTAACGCGGCAGCTTATACCCCCCGACCGTTACCGACCACTGCCGGTGGTGGTCGGTAAGTTATCCTCCGCCGAGGTCGACGCGCGTTACCGATGCACAGGTAAAAAATTTTTCGCGAATTTTCGCGAATTTTTCGGGCGGTAAACCTTCGTCTCCGCGTCCTCCGTCCGACGAGCCTACTCTCGCCCGCGCCCGTCGACCCGTTCTCGAGCTATACGGCGACGAAGAAATCGCAAAATTTCACTAATTTGACGTCACCGAAAAAGTTACGGCCAACTGGGAATTAAAGGTATATCGCCTTCCCGAATTTTCCGGGAGCCCATCGGGCCTTCGACCCCGCTCGGCTCGGCTCGGTTCGGCTCGAGGTCGAGGTCGTCGATAGCGACGATGGTGGCGGCGAGGCGCGCGATTGGTCTCTCATCGCCAACCCCCCCACCCCTCCTCCCTTTAAAATTAATGGAAAATGTAAACCTAAACGTAGAGTCGGATTCGTAACCTCGAAGTCACTAGTCGATTCGCTCAACTATCAGGGGAGTTTAAACGCGGCGACTGTGGCGGCACTCGCCACCTATGCGAAGTCAGCGTCGCAAAGTTGGCGTTCAATTCGAACGTTTGAATCAGTTATTTTCTTTCGGGCCCTTTTCAGCCCTGAACATTGGAAGCGCCGAAATTCGGGTTTCATTTTTAACGCGGCAGCTTATATCCCCCGAGCGTTAACGTCCACTGCCGGTGGTTGTCGGTAAGTTATCCTCCGCCGAGATCGACGCGCGTTACCGATGCACACGTAAAAAATTTTTCGAGAATCTTTCGCGATTTTTTCGCGCGATTAACCTTCGTCTCCGCGTCCTCCGTACGACGAGCCTACTCTCGCCCGCAACCGTCGACCGGGTCTCGAGCTATACGGCGACAAAAAAACTTTGATTTTTCACTAATTTGACGTCATCGAAAAAGTTACGGCCAACTGGGAATTAAAGGTATATCACCTTCACGAATTTTCCGGGAGCCCATCGGGCCTTCGGCCCCGCTCGGCTCGGCTCGGTTCGGCTCGAGGTCGAGGTCGTCGATAGCGACGATGGTGGCGGCGAGGCGCGCGATTGGTCTGTCATCGCCAACCCCCCCACCCCCACTCCCTTTAAAATTAATGGAAAATGTAAACCTAAACGTAGAGTCGGATTCGTAATCTCGAAGTCACGAGTCGATTCGCTCAACTATCAGGGGAGAGTAATTGCGGCGACTGTGGCGGCACTCGCCACCGATGCGAAGTCAGCGTCGCGAAGTTGGCGTTAAATTCGAACGTTTGAATCAGTTATTTTCTTTCGGGCCCTTTTCAGCCCTGAACCGTGGAAGCGCCGAAATTCGGGTTTCATTTTTAACGCGGCAGCTTATGCCCCCGAGCGTTACCGACCACTGCCGGTGGTGGTCGGTAAGTTATCCTCCGCCGAGGTCGACGCGCGTTACCGATGCACACGCAAAAACTTTTTCGCGAATATTCGAGAATTTTTCGCGCGGTAAACCTTTGTCTCCGCGTCCTCTGTCCGACGAGCCTACTCTCGCCCGCGCCCGTCGACCCGTTCTCGAGCTATACGGCGACAAAGAAATCGCAAAATTTCACTAATTTGACGTCACCGAAAAAGTTACGGCCAACTGGGAATTAAAGGTATATAGCCTTCCCGAATTTTACGGGTGCCCATCGGGCCTTCGGCCCCGCTCGGCTCAGCTCGGCTCGAGGTCTAGGTCGTCGGTAGCGACGATGGTGTCGGGGAGGGGCGCGATTGGTCTGTCATCGCCAACCACCCCACCACCCCCCCGTCCCTTTAAAATTAATGGAAAAGGTAAACCTAAACGTAGAGTCGGATTCGTAACCTCGAAGTTACATGTCGATTCGCTCAACTCTCAGGGGAGAGTAAACGCGGCGACTGTAGCGGCACTCGCCACCGATGCGAAGTCAGCGTCGCAAAGTTGGCGTTCAATTCGAACGTTTGAATCAGTTATTTTCTTTCGGGCCCTTTTCTGCCCTGAACCGTGGAAGCGCCGAAATTCGGGTTTCATTTTTAACGCGGCAGCTTATACGCCCCGAGCGTTACCGACCACTGCCGGTGGTGGTCGGTAACTTATCCTCCGCCGAGGTCGACGCGCGTTACCGATGCACACGTAAAAAATTTTTCGAGAATCTTTCGAGAATTTTTCGGGCGGTAAACCTTCGTCTCCGCGTCCTCCGTCCGACGAGCCTACTCTCGCCCGCACCCGTCGACCGGTTCTCGAGCTATACGGCGACAAAGAAATCGCAAAATTTCACTAAATCGACGTCACCGAAAAAGTTACGTGCAACTGGGAATTAAAGGTATATCGCCTTCCCGAATTTTCCGGGTGCCCATCGGGCCTTCGGCCCCGCTCGGCTCGGCTCGGCTCGAGGTCGAGGTCGTCGAAAGCGACGATGGTGGCGGTGAGGCGCGCGATTGGTCTGTCATCGCCAACCACCCCACCACCCCCCCCGTCCCTTTAAAATTAATGGTAAAGGTAAACCTAAACGTAGAGTCGGATTCGTAACCTCGAAGTTACAAGTCGATTCGCTCAACTCTCAAGGGAGAGTAATCGCGGCGACTGTAGCGGCACTCGCCACCGATGCGAAGTCAGCGTCGCGAAGTTGGCGTTCAATTCGAACGTTTGAGTCAGTTATTTTCTTACGGGCCCTTTTCAGCCCTGAACATTGGAAGCGCCGAAATTCGGGTTTCATTTTTAACGCAGCAGCTTATATCCCCCGAGCGTTACCGACCACTGCTGGTGGTTGTCGGTAAGTTATCCTCCGCCGAGGTCGACGCGCGTTACCGATGCACACGTAAAAAATTTTTCGAGAATCTTTCGCGATTTTTTCGCGCGATTAACCTTCGTCTCCGCGTCCTCCGTCCGACGAGCCTACTCTCGCCCGCAACCGTCGACCGGGCCTCGAGCTATACGGCGACAAAAAAACTTTGATTTTTCACTAATTTGACGTCATCGAAAAAGTTACGGCCAACTGGGAATTAAAGGTATATCACCTTCACGAATTTTCCGGGAGCCCATCGGGCCTTCGGCCCCGCTCGGCTCGGCTCGGTTCGGCTCGAGGTCGAGGTCGTCGATAGCGACGATGGTGGCGGGGTGGCGCGCGATTGGTCTGTCATCGCCAACCCCCCCACCCCCACTCCCTTTAAAATTAATGGAAAATGTAAACCTAAACGTAGAGTCGGATTCGTAATCTCGAAGTCACGAGTCGATTCGCTCAACTATCAGGGGAGAGTAATTGCGGCGACTGTGGCGGCACTCGCCACCGATGCGAAGTCAGCGTCGCGAAGTTGGCGTTAAATTCGAACGTTTGCATCAGTTATTTTCTTTCGGGCCCTTTTGAGCCCTGAACCGTGGGAGCGCCGAAATTCGGGTTTCATTTTTAACGCGGCAGCTTATACCCCCCGAGCGTTACCGACCACTGCCGGTGATGTTCGGTAACTTTTTCTCCGCCGAGGTCGACGCGCGGTTACCGATGCACATGTAACAAATTTTTCGAGAATCTTTCGCGAATTTTTCGCGCGGTAAACCTTCGTCTCCGCGTCCTCCGTCCAACGAGCCTACTCTCGCCCGCACCCGTCGACCGGTTCTCGAGCTATACGGCGACAAAGAAATCGCAAAATTTCACTAATTTGACGTCATCGAAGAAGTTACGGCCAACTGGGAATTAAAGGTATATCGCCTTCACGAATTTTCCGGGAGCCCGTCGGGCCTTCGGCCCCGCTCGGCTCGGCTCGGCTCGAAGTCTAGGTCGTCGGTAGCGACGATGGTGGCGGGGAGGCGCGCGATTGGTCTGTCATCGCCAACCACCCCACCACCCTCCGTCCCTTTAAAATTATTGGAAAAACGCAAACCTAAACGTAGAGTCGGATTCGTAACCTCGAAGTTACAAGTCGATTCGCTCAACTCTCAGGGGAGAGTAAACGCGGCGACTGTGGCGGCACTCGCCACCGATGCGAAGTCAGCGTCGCGAAGTTGGCGTTAAACTCAAACGTTTGAATCAGTTATTTTCTTTCGGGCCCTTTTCAGCCCTGAACCGTGGAAGCGCCGAAATTCGGGTTTCATTTTTAACGCGGCAGCTTATACCCCCCGAGCGTTACCGACCACTGCCGGTGGTGGTCGGTAAGTCATCCTCCGCCGAGGTCGACGCGCGTTACCGATGCACACGTAAAAAATTTTTCGCGAATTTTCGAGAATTTTTCGCGCGGTAAACCTTCGTCTCCGCGTCCTCCGTCCGACGAGCCTACTTTCGCCCGCACCCGTCGACCCGTTCTCGAGCTATACGGCGACAAAGAAACTTTGATTTTTCACTAATTTGACGTCATCGAGAAAGTTACGGCCAAATGGGAATTAAAGTTATATCGCCTTTCCGAATTTTCCGGGAGCCCGTCGGGCCTTCGGCCCCGCTCGGCTCGGCTCGGCTCGGCTCGGCTCGAGGTCGAGGTCGTCGGTAGCGACGATGGTGGCGGGGAGGCGTGCGGTTGGTCTGTCAACACCAACCACCCCCCCAAACCCCCCTGCCCCTTTAAAATTAATGGAAAATGTAAACCTAAACGTAGAGTCGGATTCGTAAGCTCAAAGTTACAAGTCGATTCGCTCAACTATCAAGCGAGAGTAAACGCGGCGACTGTGGCGGCACTCGCCATCGATGCGAAGTCAGCGTCGCGAAGTTGGCGTTAAATTCGAACGTTTGAATCAGTTATTTTCTTTCGGGCCCTTTTCAGCCATGAACCGTGGAAGCGCCGAAATTCGGGTTTCATTTTTAACGCGGCAGCTTATACCCCCCGAGCGTTACCGACCACTGCCGGTGGTGGTCGGTAAGTTATCCTCCGCCGAGGTCGACGCGCGTTACCGATGCACACGTAAAAAATTTTTCGCGAATTTTCGCTAATTTTTCGCGCGGTAAACCTTCGTCTCCGCGTCCTCCGTCAGACGAGCCTACTCTTGCCCGCACCCGTCGACCCGTTCTCCAGCTATACGGCGACAAAGAGATCGCAAAATTTCACTAATTTGACGTCACCGAGAAAGTTACGGCCAACTGGGAATTAAAGGTATATCGCCTTTCGGAATTTTCCGGGAGCCCGTCGGTCCTTCGGCTCGGCTCGGCTCGGCTCGGCTCGGCTCGAGGTCGAGGTCGTCGGTAGCGACGATGGTGGCGGGGAGGCGTGCGGTTGGTCTGTCAAGACCAACCACCCCCCCCAACCCCCCCTGCCCCTTTAAAATTAATGGAAAATGTAAACCTAAACGTAGAGTCGGATTCGTAAGCTCAAAGTTACAAGTCGATTCGCTCAACTATCAAGCGAGAGTAAACGCGGCGACTGTGGCGGCACTCGCCATCGATGCGAAGTCAGCGTCGCGAAGTTGGCGTTAAATTCGAACGTTTGAATCAGTTATTTTCTTTCGGGCCCTTTTCAGCCATGAACCGTGGAAGCGCCGAAATTCGGGTTTCATTTTTAACGCGGCAGCTTATACCCCCCGAGCGTTACCGACCACTGCCGGTGGTGGTCGGTAAGTTATCCTCCGCCGAGGTCGACGCGCGTTACCGATGCACACGTAAAAAATTTTTCGCGAATTTTCGCTAATTTTTCGCGCGGTAAACCTTCGTCTCCGCGTCCTCCGTCCGACGAGCCTACTTTCGCCCGCACCCGTCGACCCGTTCTCGAGCTATACGGCGACAAAGAGATCGCAAAATTTCACTAATTTGACGTCACCGAGAAAGTTACGGCCAACTGGGAATTAAAGGTATATCGCCTTTCGGAATTTTCCGGGAGCCCGTCGGTCCTTCGGCTCGGCTCGGCTCGGCTCGGCTCGGCTCGGCTCGGCTCGGCTCGAGGTCGAGGTCGTTCGTAGCGACGATGGTGGCGGGGAGGCGTGCGGTTGGTCTGTCAACACCAACCACCCCCCCCAACCCCCCCTACCCCTTTAAAATTAATGGAAAATGTAAACCTAAACGTAGAGTCGGATTCGTAAGCTCAAAGTTACAAGTCGATTCGCTCAACTATCAAGCGAGAGTAAACGCGGCGACTGTGGCGGCACTCGCCATCGATGCGAAGTCAGCGTCGCGAAGTTGGCGTTAAATTCGAACGTTTGAATCAGTTATTTTCTTTCGGGCCCTTTTCAGCCATGAACCGTGGAAGCGCCGAAATTCGGGTTTCATTTTTAACGCGGCAGCTTATACCCCCCGAGCGTTACCGACCACTGCCGGTGGTGGTCGGTAAGTTATCCTCCGCCGAGGTCGACGCGCGTTACCGATGCACACGTAAAAAATTTTTCGCGAATTTTCGCTAATTTTTCGCGCGGTAAACCTTCGTCTCCGCGTCCTCCGTCAGACGAGCCTACTCTTGCCCGCACCCGTCGACCCGTTCTCCAGCTATACGGCGACAAAGAAACTTTGATTTTTCACTAATTTGACGTCACCGAAAAAGTTACGGCCAACTGCGAATTAAAGGTACATCGCCTTCCCGAATTTTCCGGGAGCCCATCGGGCCTTCGGCCCCGCTCGGCTCGGCTCGGCTGGAGGTCGAGGTCGTCGGTAGCGACGATGGTGGCGGGGAGGCGCGCGATTGGTCTGTCATCGCCATCCTCCCCCCCAACCCCCCTCCCTTTAAAATTAATGGAAAATGTAAACCTAAACGTAGAGTCGGATTCGTAACCTCGAAGTTACAAGTCGATTCGCTCAACTATCAAGGGAGAGTAAACGCGGCGACTGTGGCGGCACTCGCCACCGATGCGAAGTCAGCGTCGCAAAGTTGGCGTTCAATTCGAACGTTTGAATCAGTTATTTTCTTTCGGGCCCCTTTCAGCCCTGAACCGTGGAAGCGCTGAAATTCGGGTTTCATTTTTAACGCGGCAGCTTATACCCCCCGACCGTTACTGACCACTGCCGGTGGTGGTCGGTAACTTATCCTCCGCCGAGGTCGACGCGCGTTACCGATGCACAGGTAAAATTTTTCGCGAATTTTCGCGAATTTTTCGCGCGGTAAACCTTCGTCTCCGCGTCCTCCGTCCGACGAGCCTACTCTCGCCCGCGCCCGTCGACCCGTTCTCGAGCTATACGGCGACAAAGAAATCGCAAAATTTCACTAATTTGACGTCACCGAAAAAGTTACGGCCAACTGGGAATTAAAGGTATATCGCCTTCCCGAATTTTCCGGGTGCCCATCGGGCCTTCGGCCCCGCTCGGCTCGGCTCGGCTCGAGGTCTAGGTCGTCGGTAGCGACGATGGTGGCGGGGAGGCGCGCGATTGGTCTGTCATCGCCATCCTCCCCCCAACCCCCCTCCCTATAAAAATAATGGAAAATGTAAACCTAAACGTAGAGTCGGATTCGTAACCTCGAAGTTACAAGTCGATTCGCTCAACTATCAAGGGAGAGTAAACGCGGCGACTGTGGCGGCACTCGCCATCGATGCGAAGTCAGCGTCGCGAAGTTGGCGTTAAATTCGAACGTTTGAATCAGTTATTTTCTTTCGGGCCCTTTTCAGCCATGAACCGTGGAAGCGCCGAAATTCGGGTTTCATTTTTAACGCGGCAGCTTATACCCCCCGAGCGTTACCGACCACTGCCGGTGGTGGTCGGTAAGTTATCCTCCGCCGAGGTCGACGCGCGTTACCGATGCACACGTAAAAAATTTTTCGCGAATTTTCGCTAATTTTTCGCGCGGTAAACCTTCGTCTCCGCGTCCTCCGTCAGACGAGCCTACTCTTGCCCGCACCCGTCGACCCGTTCTCGAGCTATACGGCGACAAAGAAACTTTGATTTTTCACTAATTTGACGTCACCGAAAAAGTTACGGCCAACTGGGAATTAAAGGTACATCGCCTTCCCGAATTTTCCGGGAGCCCATCGGGCCTTCGGCCCCGTACGGCTCGGCTCGGCTCGGCTCGAGGTCGAGTTCGTCGAAAGCGACGATGGTGGCGGTGAGGCGCGCGATTGGTCTGTCATCGCCAACCCCCCCACCCCCCCTACCCTTTAAAATTAATGGAAAATGTAAACCTAAACGTAGAGTCGGATTCGTAACCTCGAAGTCACTAGTCGATTCGCTCAACTATCAAGGGAGAGTAAACGCGGCGACTGTGGCGGCACTCGCCACCGATGCGAAGTCAGCGTCGCAAAGTTGGCGTTCAATTCGAACGTTTGAATCAGTTATTTTCTTTCGGGCCCTTTTCAGCCCTGAACCGTGGAAGTGCCGAAATTCGGGTTTCATTTTTAACGCGGCAGCTTATACCCCCCGACCGTTACCGACCACTGCCGGTGGTGGTCGGTAAGTTATCCTCCGCCGAGGTCAACGCACGTTACCGATGTAGAGGTAAAAAATTTTTCGCGAATTTTCGCGAATTTTTCGCGCGGTAAACCTTCGTCTCCGCGTCCTCCGTCCGACGAGCCTACTCTCGCCTGCGCCCGTCGACCCGTTCTCGAGCTATACGGCGACAAAGAAATCGCAAAATATCACTAATTTGACGTCACCGAAAAAGTTACGGCCAACTGGGAATTAAAGGTATATCGCCTTCCCGAATTTTCCGGGAGCCCATCGGGCCTTCGGCCCCGCTCGGCTCGGCTCGGCTCGGCTCGAGGACGAGTTCGTCGAAAGCGACGATGGTGGCGGTGAGGCGCGCGATTGGTCTGTCATCGCCAACCACCCCATCACCACCCCGTCCCTTTAAAATTAATGGAAAAGGTAAACCTAAACGTAGAGTCGGATTCGTAACCTCGAAGTTACAAGTCGATTCGCTCAACTCTCAGGGGAGAGAAAACGCGGCGACTGTAGCGGCACTCGCCACCGATGCGAAGTCAGCGTCGCGAAGTTGGCGTTCAATTCGAACGTTTGAGTCAGTTATTTTCTTTCGGGCCCTTTTCAGCCCTGAACATTGGAAGCGCCGAAATTCGGGTTTCATTTTTAACGCGGCAGCTTATATCCCCCGAGCGTTACCGACCACTGCCGGTGGTTGTCGGTAAGTTATCCTCCGCCGAGGTCGCCGCGCGTTACCGATGCACACGTAAAAAATTTTTCGAGAATCTTTCGCGAATTTTTCGGGCGGTAAACCTTCGTCTCCGCGTCCTCCGTCCGACGAGCCTACTCTCGCCCGCACCCGTCGACCGGTTCTCGTGCTATACGGCGACAAAGAAATCGCAAAATTTCACTAATTTGACGTCACCGAAAAAGTTACGGCCAACTGGGAATTAAAGGTACATCGCCTTCCCGAATTTTCCGGGAGCCCATCGGGCCTTCGGCCCCGCTCGGCTCGGCTCGGCTGGAGGTCGAGGTCGTCGGTAGCGACGATGGTGGCGGGGAGGCGCGCGATTGGTCTGTCATCGCCATCCTCCCCCCCCAACCCCCCTCCCTTTAAAATTAATGGAAAATGTAAACCTAAACGTAGAGTCGGATTCGTAACCTCGAAGTTACAAGTCGATTCGCTCAACTATCAAGGGAGAGTAAACGCGGCGACTGTGGCGGCACTCGCCACCGATGCGAAGTCAGCGTCGCAAAGTTGGCGTTCAATTCGAACGTTTGAATCAGTTATTTTCTTTCGGGCCCCTTTCAGCCCTGAACCGTGGAAGCACTGAAATTCGGGTTTCATTTTTAACGCGGCAGCTTATACCCCCCGACCGTTACCGACCACTGCCGGTGGTGGTCGGTAACTTATCCTCCGCCGAGGTCGACGCGCGTTACCGATGCACAGGTAAAATTTTTCGCGAATTTTCGCGAATTTTTCGCGCGGTAAACCTTCGTCTCCGCGTCCTCCGTCCGACGAGCCTACTCTCGCCCGCGCCCGTCGACCCGTTCTCGAGCTATACGGCGACGAAGAAATCGCAAAATTTCACTAATCTGACGTCACCGAAAAAGTTACGGCCAACTGGGAATTAAAGGTACATCGCCTTCCCGAATTTTACGGGAGCCCATCGGGCCTTCGGCCCCGCTCGGCTCGGCTCGGCTCGAGGTCGATGTCGTCGGTAGCGACGATGGTGGCGGGGAGGCGCGCGATTGGTCTGTCATCGCCAACCTACCCCCCAACACCCCTCCCTTTAAAATTAATGGAAAATGTAAACCTAAACGTAGAGTCGGATTCGTAACCTCGAAGTTACAAGTCGATTCGCTCAACTATCAAGGGAGAGTAAACGCGGCGACTGTGGCGGCACTCGCCATCGATGCGAAGTCAGCGTCGCAAAGTTGGCGTTCAATTCGAACGTTTGAATCAGTTATTTTCTTTCGGGCCCTTTTCAGCCCTGAACCGTGGAAGCGCCGAAATTCGGGTTTCATTTTTAACGCGGCAGCTTATACCCCCCGACCGTTACCGACCACTGCCGGTGGTGGTCGGTAACTTATCCTCCGCCGAGGTCGACGCGCGTTACCGATGCACAGGTAAAATTTTTCGCGAATTTTCGCGAATTTTTCGCGCGGTAAACCTTCGTCTCCGCGTCCTCCGACCGACGAGCCTACTCTCGCCCGCGCCCGTCGACCGGTTCTCGAGCTATACGGCGACAAAGAAATCGCAAAATTTCACTAATTTGACGTCACCGAAAAAGTTACGGCCAACTGGGAATTAAAGGTATATCGCCTTCCCGAATTTTCCGGGTGCCCATCGGGCCTTCGGCCCCGCTCGGCTCGGCTCGGCTCGAGGTCTAGGTCTTCGGTAGCGACGATGGTGGCGGGGAGGCGCGCGATTGGTCTGTCATCGCCATCCTACCCCCCAACCCCCTTCCCTATAAAAATAATGGAAAATGTAAACCTAAACGTAGAGTCGGATTCGTAACCTCGAAGTTACAAGTCGATTCGCTCAACTATCAAGGGAGAGTAAACGCGGCGATTGTGGCGGCACTCGCCATCGATGCGAAGTCAGCGTCGCGAAGTTGGCGTTAAATTCGAACGTTTGAATCAGTTATTTTCTTTCAGGCCCTTTTCAGCCATGAACCGTGGAAGCGCCGAAATTCGGGTTTCATTTCTAACGCGGCAGCTTATACCCCCCGAGCGTTACCGACCACTGCCGGTGGTGGTCGGTAAGTTATCCTCCGCCGAGGTCGACGCGCGTTACCGATGCACACGTAAAAAATTTTTCGCGAATTTTCGCTAATTTTTCGCGCGGTAAACCTTCGTCTCCGCGTCCTCCGTCCGACGAGCCTACTCTCGCCCGCACCCGTCGACCCGTTCTCGAGCTATACGGCGACAAAGAAACTTTGATTTTTCACTAATTTGACGTCACCGAAAAAGTTACGGCCAACTGGGAATTAAAGGTACATCGCCTTCCCGAATTTTCCGGGAGCCCATCGGGCCTTCGGCCCCGCTCGGCTCGGCTCGGCTGGAGGTCGAGGTCGTCGGTAGCGACGATGGTGGCGGGGAGGCGCGCGATTGGTCTGTCATCGCCATCCTCCCCCCCAACCCCCCTCCCTTTAAAATTAATGGAAAATGTAAACCTAAACGTAGAGTCGGATTCGTAACCTCGAAGTTACAAGTCGATTCGCTCAACTATCAAGGGAGAGTAAACGCGGCGACTGTGGCGGCACTCGCCATCGATGCGAAGTCAGCGTCGCGAAGTTGGCGTTAAATTCGAACGTTTGAATCAGTTATTTTCTTTCGGGCCCTTTTCAGCCCTGAACCGTGGAAGCGCTGAAATTCGGGTTTCATTTTTAACGCGGCAGCTTATACCCCCCGAGCGTTACCGACCACTGCCGGTGGTGGTCGGTAACTTATCCTCCGCCGAGGTCGACGCGCGTTACCGATGCACACGTAAAAAATTTTTCGAGAATCTTTCGCGAATTGTACGGGCGGTAAACCTTCGTCTCCGCGTCCTCCGTCCGACGAGCCTACTCTCGCCCGCACCCGTCGACCGGTTCTCGAGCTATACGGCGACAAAGAAATTGCAAAATTTCACTAATTTGACGTCACCAAAAAAGTTACGGCCAACTGGGAATTAAAGGTATATCGCCTTCCCGAATTTTCCGGGTGCCCATCGGGCCTTCGGCCCCGCTCGGCTCGGCTCGGCTCGAGGTCTAGGTCGTCGGTAGCGACGATGGTGGCGGGGAGGCGCGCGATTGGTCTGTCATCGCCATCCTCCCCCCCAACCCCCCTCCCTATAAAAATAATGGAAAATGTAAACCTAAACGTAGAGTCGGATTCGTAACCTCGAAGTTACAAGTCGATTCGCTCAACTATCAAGGGAGAGTAAATGCGGCGACTGTGGCGGCACTCGCCACCGATGCGAAGTCAGCGTCGCAAAGTTGGCGTTCAATTCGAACGTTTGAATCAGTTATTTTCTTTCGGGCCCTTTTCAACCCTGAACCGTGGAAGTGCCGAAATTCGGGTTTCATTTTTAACGCGGCAGCTTATACCCCCCGAAAGTTACCGACCACTGCCGGTGGTGGTCGGTAAGTTATCCTCTGCCGAGGTCGACGCGCGTTACCGATGCACAGGTAAAAAATTTTTCGCGAATTTTCGCGAATTTTTCGGGCGGTAAACCTTCGTCTCCGCGTCCTCCGTCCGACGAGCCTACTCTCGCCCGCGCCCGTCGACCCGTTCTCGAGCTATACGGCGACAAATAAATCGCAAAATTTCACTAATTTGACGTCACCGAAAAAGTTACGGCCAACTGGGAATTAAAGGTACATCGCCTTCCCGAATTTTCCGGGAGCCCATCGGGCCTTCGGCCCCGCTCGGCTCGGCTCGGCTCGAGGTCGAGGTCGTCGGTAGCGACGATGGTGGCGGGGAGGCGCGCGATTGGTCTGTCATCGCCATCCTCCCCCCCAACCCCCCTCCCTTTAAAATTAATGGAAAATGTAAACCTAAACGTAGAGTCGGATTCGTAACCTCGAAGTTACAAGTCGATTCGCTCAACTATCAAGGGAAAGTAAACGCGGCGACTGTGGCGGCACTCGCCACCGATGCGAAGTCAGCGTCGCGAAGTTGGCGTTAAATTCGAACGTTTGAATCAGTTATTTTCTTTCGGGCCCTTTTGAGCCCTGAACTGTGGAAGCGCCGATATTCGGGTTTCATTTTTAACGCGGCAGCTTATACCCCCCGAGCGTTACCGACCACTGCCGGTGATGTTCGGTAAGTTTTTCTCCGCCGAGGTCGACGCGCGTTACCGATGCACATGTAACAAATTTTTCGAGAATCTTTCGCGAATTTTTCGCGCGTTAAACCTTCGTCTCCGCGTCCTCCGTCCGACGAGCCTACTCTCGCCCGCACCCGTCGACCGGTTCTCGAGCTATACGGCGACAAAGAAATCGCAAAATTTCACTAATTTGACGTCATCGAAAAAGTTACGGCCAACTGGGAATTAAAGGTACATCGCCTTCCCGAATTTTCCGGGAGCCCATCGGGCCTTCGGCCCCGCTCGGCTCGGCTCGGCTCGAGGTCGAGGTCGTCGGTAGCGACGATGGTGGCGGGGAGGCGCGCGATTGGTCTGTCATCGCCATCCTCCCCCCAACCCCCCTCCCTATAAAATTAATGGAAAATGTAAACCTAAACGTAGAGTCGGATTCGTAACCTCGAAGTTACAAGTAGATTCGCTCAACTCTCAAGGGAGAGTAAACGCGGCGACTGTGGCGGCACTCGCCATCGATGCGAAGTCAGCGTCGCGAAGTTGGCGTTAAATTCGAACGTTTGAATCAGTTATTTTCTTTCGGGCCCTTTTCAGCCGTGAACCGTGGAAACGCCGAAATTCGGGTTACATTTTTAACGCGGCAGCTTATACCCCCCGAGCTTTACCGACCACTGCCGGTGGTGGTCGGTAAGTTATCCTCCGCCGAGGTCGACGCGCGTTACCGATGCACACGTAAAAAATTTTTTGCGAATTTTCGCGAATTTTTCGCGCGGTAAACTTTCGTCTCCGCGTCCTCCGTCCGACGAGCCTACTCTCGCCCGCACCCGTCGACCCGTTCTCGAGCTATACGGCGACAAAGAAATCGCAAAATTTCACTAATTTGACGTCAACGAGAAAGTTACGGCCAACTGGGAATTAAAGGTATATCGCCTTTCGGAATTTCCCGGGAGCCCGTCGGTCCTTCGGCTCGACTCGGCTCGGCTCGGCTCGAGGTCGAGGTCGTCGGTAGCGACGATGGTGGCGGGGAGGCGTGCGGTTGGTCTGTCAACACCAACCACCCCCCCCCAACCCCCCTACCCCTTTAAAATTAATGGAAAATGTAAACCTAAACGTAGAGTCGGATTCGTAAGCTCAAAGTTACAAGTCGATTCGCTCAACTATCAAGCGAGAGTAAACGCGGCGACTGTGGCGGCACTCGCCATCGATGCGAAGTCAGCGTCGCGAAGTTGGCGTTAAATTCGAACGTTTGAATCAGTTATTTTCTTTCGGGCCCTTTTCAGCCATGAACCGTGGAAGCGCCGAAATTCGGGTTTCATTTTTAACGCGGCAGCTTATACCCCCCGAGCGTTACCGACCACTGCCGGTGGTGGTCGGTAAGTTATCCTCCGCCGAGGTCGACGCGCGTTACCGATGCACACGTAAAAAATTTTTCGCGAATTTTCGCTAATTTTTCGCGCGGTAAACCTTCGTCTCCGCGTCCTCCGTCCGACGAGCCTACTCTCGCCCGCACCCGTCGACCCGTTCTCGAGCTATACGGCGACAAAGAAACTTTGATTTTTCACTAATTTGACGTCATCGAGAAAGTTACGGCCAACTGGGAAGTAAAGGTATATCGCCTTTCGGAATTTTCCGGGAGCCCGTCGGTCCTTCGGCCCCGCTCGGCTCGGCTCGGCTCGAGGTCAAGGTCGTCGGTAGCGACGATGGTGGCGGGGAGGTGCGCAGTTGGTCTGTCATCGCCATCCTCCCCCCAACCCCCCCTCCCTTTAAAATTAATGGAAAATGTAAACCCAAACGTAGAGTCGGATTCGTAAGCTCAAAGTTACAAGTCGATTCGCTCAACTATCAAGGGAGAGTAAACGCGGCGACTGTGGCGGCACTCGCCATCGATGCGAAGTCAGCGTCGCAAAGTTGGCGTTCAATTCGAACGTTTGAATCAGTTATTTTCTTTCGGGCCCTTTTCAGCCCTGAACCGTGGAAGCGCCGAAATTCGGGTTTCATTTTTAACGCGGCAGCTTATACCCCCCGAGCGTTACCGACCACTGCCGGTGGTGGTCGGTAACTTATCCTCCGCCGAGGTCGACGCGCGTTACCGATGCACACGTAAAAAATTTTTCGAGAATCTTTCGCGAATTGTTCGGGCGGTAAACCTTCGGCTCCGCGTCCTCCGTCCGACGAGCCTACTCTCGCCCGCACCCGTCGACCGGTTCTCGAGCTATACGGTGTGACGTTGCAACCTTTGCGACGTCCCTTCTCCGTTAATTCCGCGCATATTTGAGAGCGATAAGGGACCGGACCGCCCTCTAACGGGACACGTTACCGATACAGGATTCGTGAGCGCTCCTCTAAGAGATTCCGATATTATCGAGGACCTCCTAATGACATCTGTCGCGCGTGCCGAGAACGGCAAGTTTCAGGGCCGTATATGGAACGCGCAGAAGGAACCACCGATCGTCCGAATTGTCACGGGAAATGAACAATCGCCCCAAGGCCAGGAAGCTCCCGACGGAAAAGCGAATGGCCGTTTCGAGAAATTAGAGCTTGGTGCGAGGACACTCGGCCAACAAACCGGAGGCGCCGCCAGGACAGAAGCTCTCTTAAACATCTCGTCCAAGGTGACGCACTGGAAGACCTGACGCCGTCTCGCCCCGGCAAGGGAGAGCTACCCCGGGGTCGGTGCCCTCGTAGCCAAGAAGAGGAAGCCCCTCCGCTGGTCAAGTCGAGCGATAGGCTCCTTGACCAATTTCGTGATTGCCCGGGGCCCTAGGGCGCGAAGAGGGAACGCTCCTGTGCCGCAGAGTTACGCCGTGGAAACACGCCATAGGCAATTCGGAAAAGCGGTCGAGTGGGGGGAACCGAGTTCGATCCGCTAGATTGCCGAAAATCGATGGATCACTGTCGCGCTGGCTCTCGTTATCGCAGGTCGTGCGTTCTGCACTCGCGTTGCGAACTAATTGTAACTTAGCGTCGGGAAACCGAGAAGTGCCCGTTGGAGGTTTTCGTGGTGTCTAGGATGAAGTCCACCTACGCTCCGGCCGTGCCTCACGCTCTATCGAGAGCAGTTCCGAAAAAGGGCATCGAAAACGAGAAACGGTAAGCCGCACTTGTGATCCAGTCGGTATTTCGTTGCGCGACGGCTCGACCTTCGTCGCGAGAGGACGAATGCTTCCCATTCCGTCCTCGATAATTCGCTCGCGTTCGTTTCGGGAATGCTTTGAGATTTCGAGATTATTTTGAGAGTTTTCGTCTCTAAATTACGTGCGAAAGAGTGTCCTAAGAGGAGTCGCGTTTCGTGAGAGTAAATCTTTTCGGTCTCTTCGTGTTTCTCGAATCCTGTGTCTCTCGCCGAACATCGTAGGGTTTTCGTCGGCGTTCGATCGCGTAATTGTTAGCGTACGCGTCGGGGCGAATCACGGGCGGAAGTCATCGCGACAGTCTCGCAGTTCGCCGGTCATCTGCGCCTCGCGTTTCCGAAGTTCGTTGCGAACGAAATCACGGTAATTGTCAGCGGTATCGTGCGAGCAAAATCGGTAAGACAACCGCGCGGCGAACGACCATCTTCTCGCTATCTTGTATGAAGAGCGCGGGCTCTCGGGTCGCGGTCACGTGGCCGCAGATTTTGTAATTTAACGACTGCTACAATAAATAGCTCGAGACCATATCGTAGTCGAATTACTCGATTCCCTGTGAGATCCGTCCTGCCGAGAGGGCTGTCCTAGTCATCCCGTGTTCGAGCCATCTGGCCCAGTCGCGACGTCGTTTTCGATCCGCGTATCTCGAAGATTCGACTCTCGACCTCGGCTTCTCCGAGCTCGAGCCTTGTTCCGCGTTTCGTGTGGCATCCTTGCGGTGCCTGGCGCCCGAACCTTTCGTTTGTCGTGAGGAAATCGTCGAATCCTCGAGTCTCGTTTGTCTCGGGCGGACCGCGTGTACTCGGCTTGCACGCGGCCTGGTCTCAGCGCCTGCAAGGCCCGAAGTTGACCGGCTTCCGCGAGTCAAACCGCTCGTCGGAAAAAGGTTAACGTGACAACGGAGACAAAGAAATCGCAAAATTTCACTAATTTGACGTCACCGAAAAAGTTACGGCCAACTGGGAATTAAAGGTATATCGCCTTCCCGAATTTTCCGGGTGCCCATCGGGCCTTCGGCCCCGCTCGGCTCGGCTCGGCTCGAGGTCTAGGTCGTCGGTAGCGACGATGGTGGCAGGGAGGCGCGCGATTGGTCTGTCATCGCCAACCACCCCACCACCCCTCCGTCCCTTTAAAATTAATGGAATAAGTAAACCTAAACGTAGAGTCGTATTCGTAACCTCGAAGTTACAAGTCGATTCGCTCAACTCTCAGGGGAGAGTAAACGCGGCGACTGTGGCGGCACTCGCCACCGATGCGAAGTCAGCGTCGCGAAGTTGGCGTTAAATTCGAACGTTTGAATCAGTTATTTTCTTTCGGGCCCTTTTCAGCCCTGAACCGTGGAAGCGCCGAAATTCGGGTTTCATTTTTAACGCGGCAGCTTATACCCCCCGAACGTTACCGACCACTGCCGGTAAGTTATCCTCCGCCGAGGTCGACGCGCGTTACCGATGCACAGGTAAGAAATTTTTCGCGAATTTTCGAGAATTTTTCGCGCGGTAAACCTTTGTCTCCGCGTCCTCTGTCCGACGAGCCTACTCTCGCCCGCGCCCGTCGACCCGTTCTCGAGCTATACGGCGACGAAGAAATCGCAAAATTTCACTAATTTGACGTCACCGAAAAAGTTACGGCCAACTGGGAATTAAAGGTACATCGCCTTCCCGAATTTTCCGGGAGCCCATCGGGCCTTCGGCCCCGCTCGGCTCGGCTCGGCTCGAGGTCGAGGTCGTCGGTAGCGACGATGGTGGCGGGGAGGCGCGCGATTGGTCTGTCATCGCCATCCTCCCCCCAGCCCCCCCCCTTTAAAATTAATGGAAAATGTAAACCTAAACGTAGAGTCGGATTCGTAAGCTCAAAGTTACAACTCGATTCGCTCAACTATCAAGGGAGAGTAAACGCGGCGACTGTGGCGGCACTCGCCATCGATGCGAAGTCAGCGTCGCGAAGTTGGCGTTAAATTCGAACGTTTGAATCAGTTATTTCCTTTCGGGCCCTTTTCAGCCGTGAACCGTGGAAGCGCCGAAATTCGGGTTACATTTTTAACGCGGCAGCTTATACCCGCCGAGCGTTACCGACCACTGCCGGTGGTGGTCGGTAAGTTATCCTCCGCCGAGGTCGACGCGCGTAACCGATGCACACGTAAAAAAGTTTTTGCGCATTTTCGCGAATTTTTCGCGCGGTAAACTTTCGTCTCCGCGTCCTCCGTCCGACGAGCCTACTCTCGCCCGCACCCGTCGACCCGTTCTCGAGCTATACGGCGACAAAGAAATCGCAAAATTTCACTAATTTGACGTCACCGAGAAAGTTACGGCCAACTGGGAATTAAAGGTATATCGCCTTTCGGAATTTTCCGGGAGCCCGTCGGTCCTTCGGCCCCGCTCGGCTCGGCTCGGCTCGAGGTCAAGGTCGTCGGTAGCGACGATGGTGGCGGGGAGGTGCGCAATTGGTCTGTCATCGCCATCCTCCCCCCAACCCCCCCTCCCTTTAAAATTAATGGAAAATGTAAACCCAAACGTAGAGTCGGATTCGTAAGCTCAAAGTTACAAGTCGATTCGCTCAACTATCAAGGGAGAGTAAACGCGGCGACTGTGGCGGCACTCGCCATCGATGCGAAGTCAGCGTCGCGAAGTTGGCGTTAAATTCGAACGTTTGAATCAGTTATTTCCTTTCGGGCCCTTTTCAGCCGTGAACCGTGGAAGCGCCGAAATTCGGGTTACATTTTTAACGCGGCAGCTTATACCCGCCGAGCGTTACCGACCACTGCCGGTGGTGGTCGGTAAGTTATCCTCCGCCGAGGTCGACGCGCGTAACCGATGCACACGTAAAAAAGTTTTTGCGCATTTTCGCGAATTTTTCGCGCGGTAAACTTTCGTCTCCGCGTCCTCCGTCCGACGAGCCTACTCTCGCCCGCACCCGTCGACCCGTTCTCGAGCTATACGGCGACAAAGAAATCGCAAAATTTCACTAATTTGACGTCACCGAGAAAGTTACGGCCAACTGGGAATTAAAGGTATATCGCCTTTCGGAATTTTCCGGGAGCCCGTCGGTCCTTCGGCCCCGCTCGGCTCGGCTCGGCTCGAGGTCAAGGTCGTCGGTAGCGACGATGGTGGCGGGGAGGTGCGCAATTGGTCTGTCATCGCCATCCTCCCCCCAACCCCCCTCCCTTTAAAATTAATGGAAAATGTAAACCCAAACGTAGAGTCGGATTCGTAAGGTCAAAGTTACAAGTCGATTCGCTCAACTATCAAGCGAGAGTAAACGCGGCGACTGTGGCGGCACTCGCCATCGATGCGAAGTCAGCGTCGCGAAGTTGGCGTTAAATTCGAACGTTTGAATCAGTTATTTCCTTTCGGGCCCTTTTCAGCCGTGAACCGTGGAAGCGCCGAAATTCGGGTTACATTTTTAACGCGGCAGCTTATACCCGCCGAGCGTTACCGACCACTGCCGGTGGTGGTCGGTAAGTTATCCTCCGCCGAGGTCGACGCGCGTTACCGATGCACACGTAAAAAAATTTTTGCGAATTTTCGCGAATTTTTCGCGCGGTAAACTTTCGTCTCCGCGTCCTCCGTCCGACGAGCCTACTCTCGCCCGCACCCGTCGACCCGTTCTCGAGCTATACGGCGACAAAGAAATCGCAAAATTTCACTAATTTGACGTCACCGAGAAAGTTACGGCCAACTGGGAATTAAAGGTATATCGCCTTTCGGAATTTTCCGGGAGCCCGTCGGTCCTTCGGCCCCGCTCGGCTCGGCTCGGCTCGAGGTCAAGGTCGTCGGTAGCGACGATGGTGGCGGGGAGGTGCGCAATTGGTCTGTCATCGCCATCCTCCCCCCAACCCCCCCTCCCTTTAAAATTAATGGAAAATGTAAACCCAAACGTAGAGTCGGATTCGTAAGCTCAAAGTTACAAGTCGATTCGCTCAACTATCAAGGGAGAGTAAACGCGGCGACTGTGGCGGCACTCGCCATCGATGCGAAGTCAGCGTCGCGAAGTTGGCGTTAAATTCGAACGTTTGAATCAGTTATTTCCTTTCGGGCCCTTTTCAGCCATGAACCGTGGAAGCACCGAAATTCGGGTTTCATTTTTAACGCGGCAGCTTACACCCCCCGAGCGATACCGAACACTGCCGGTGGTGGTCGGTAACTTATCCTCTGCCGAGGTCGACGCACGTTACCAATGCACACGTAAAAAAGTTTTTGCGCATTTTCGCGAATTTTTCGCGCGGTAAACTTTCGTCTCCGCGTCCTCCGTCCGACGAGCCTACTCTCGCCCGCACCCGTCGACCCGTTCTCGAGCTATACGGCGACAAAGAAATCGCAAAATTTCACTAATTTGACGTCACCGAGAAAGTTACGGCCAACTGGGAATTAAAGGTATATCGCCTTTCGGAATTTTCCGGGAGCCCGTCGGTCCTTCGGCCCCGCTCGGCTCGGCTCGGCTCGAGGTCAAGGTCGTCGGTAGCGACGATGGTGGCGGGGAGGTGCGCAATTGGTCTGTCATCGCCATCCTCCCCCCAACCCCCCCTCCCTTTAAAATTAATGGAAAATGTAAACCCAAACGTAGAGTCGGATTCGTAAGCTCAAAGTTACAAGTCGATTCGCTCAACTATCAAGGGAGAGTAAACGCGGCGACTGTGGCGGCACTCGCCATCGATGCGAAGTCAGCGTCGCGAAGTTGGCGTTAAATTCGAACGTTTGAATCAGTTATTTCCTTTCGGGCCCTTTTCAGCCGTGAACCGTGGAAGCGCCGAAATTCGGGTTACATTTTTAACGCGGCAGCTTATACCCGCCGAGCGTTACCGACCACTGCCGGTGGTGGTCGGTAAGTTATCCTCCGCCGAGGTCGACGCGCGTAACCGATGCACACGTAAAAAAGTTTTTGCGCATTTTCGCGAATTTTTCGCGCGGTAAACTTTCGTCTCCGCGTCCTCCGTCCGACGAGCCTACTCTCGCCCGCACCCGTCGACCCGTTCTCGAGCTATACGGCGACAAAGAAATCTCAAAATTTCACTAATTTGACGTCACCGAGAAAGTTACGGCCAACTGGGAATTAAAGGTATATCGCCTTTCGGAATTTTCCGGGAGCCCGTCGGTCCTTCGGCCCCGCTCGGCTCGGCTCGGCTCGAGGTCAAGGTCGTCGGTAGCGACGATGGTGGCGGGGAGGTGCGCAATTGGTCTGTCATCGCCATCCTCCCCCCAACCCCCCTCCCTTTAAAATTAATGGAAAATGTAAACCCAAACGTAGAGTCGGATTCGTAAGGTCAAAGTTACAAGTCGATTCGCTCAACTATCAAGCGAGAGTAAACGCGGCGACTGTGGCGGCACTCGCCATCGATGCGAAGTCAGCGTCGCGAAGTTGGCGTTAAATTCGAACGTTTGAATCAGTTATTTCCTTTCGGGCCCTTTTCAGCCGTGAACCGTGGAAGCGCCGAAATTCGGGTTACATTTTTAACGCGGCAGCTTATACCCGCCGAGCGTTACCGACCACTGCCGGTGGTGGTCGGTAAGTTATCCTCCGCCGAGGTCGACGCGCGTTACCGATGCACACGTAAAAAAATTTTTGCGAATTTTCGCGAATTTTTCGCGCGGTAAACTTTCGTCTCCGCGTCCTCCGTCCGACGAGCCTACTCTCGCCCGCACCCGACGACCCGTTCTCGAGCTATACGGCGACAAAGAAATCGCAAAATTTCACTAATTTGACGTCACCGAGAAAGTTACGGCCAACTGGGAATTAAAGGTATATCGCCTTTCGGAATTTTCCGGGAGCCCGTCGGTCCTTCGGCCCCGCTCGGCTCGGCTCGGCTCGAGGTCAAGGTCGTCGGTAGCGACGATGGTGGCGGGGAGGTGCGCAATTGGTCTGTCATCGCCATCCTCCCCCCAACCCCCCCTCCCTTTAAAATTAATGGAAAATGTAAACCCAAACGTAGAGTCGGATTCGTAAGCTCAAAGTTACAAGTCGATTCGCTCAACTATCAAGGGAGAGTAAACGCGGCGACTGTGGCGGCACTCGCCATCGATGCGAAGTCAGCGTCGCGAAGTTGGCGTTAAATTCGAACGTTTGAATCAGTTATTTCCTTTCGGGCCCTTTTCAGCCATGAACCGTGGAAGCGCCGAAATTCGGGTTTCATTTTTAACGCGGCAGCTTACACCCCCCGAGCGATACCGAACACTGCCGGTGGTGGTCGGTAACTTATCCTCTGCCGAGGTCGACGCACGTTACCAATGCACACGTAAAAAAGTTTTTGCGCATTTTCGCGAATTTTTCGCGCGGTAAACTTTCGTCTCCGCGTCCTCCGTCCGACGAGCCTACTCTCGCCCGCACCCGTCGACCCGTTCTCGAGCTATACGGCGACAAAGAAATCGCAAAATTTCACTAATTTGACGTCACCGAGAAAGTTACGGCCAACTGGGAATTAAAGGTATATCGCCTTTCGGAATTTTCCGGGAGCCCGTCGGTCCTTCGGCCCCGCTCGGCTCGGCTCGGCTCGAGGTCAATGTCGTCGGTAGCGACGATGGTGGCGGGGAGGTGCGCAATTGGTCTGTCATCGCCATCCTCCCCCCAACCCCCCTCCCTTTAAAATTAATGGAAAATGTAAACCCAAACGTAGAGTCGGATTCGTAAGGTCAAAGTTACAAGTCGATTCGCTCAACTATCAAGCGAGAGTAAACGCGGCGACTGTGGCGGCACTCGCCATCGATGCGAAGTCAGCGTCGCGAAGTTGGCGTTAAATTCGAACGTTTGAATCAGTTATTTCCTTTCGGGCCCTTTTCAGCCGTGAACCGTGGAAGCGCCGAAAATCGGGTTACATTTTTAACGCGGCAGCTTATACCCGCCGAGCGTTACCGACCACTGCCGGTGGTGGTCGGTAAGTTATCCTCCGCCGAGGTCGACGCGCGTTATCGATGCACACGTAAAAAAATTTTTGCGAATTTTCGCGAATTTTTCGCGCGGTAAACTTTCGTCTCCGCGTCCTCCGTCCGACGAGCCTACTCTCGCCCGCACCCGTCGACCCGTTCTCGAGCTATACGGCGACAAAGAAATCGCAAAATTTCACTAATTTGACGTCACCGAGAAAGTTACGGCCAACTGGGAATTAAAGGTATATCGCCTTTCGGAATTTTCCGGGAGCCCGTCGGTCCTTCGGCCCCGCTCGGCTCGGCTCGGCTCGAGGTCAAGGTCGTCGGTAGCGACGATGGTGGCGGGGAGGTGCGCAATTGGTCTGTCATCGCCATCCTCCCCCCAACCCCCCCTCCCTTTAAAATTAATGGAAAATGTAAACCCAAACGTAGAGTCGGATTCGTAAGCTCAAAGTTACAAGTCGATTCGCTCAACTATCAAGGGAGAGTAAACGCGGCGACTGTGGCGGCACTCGCCATCGATGCGAAGTCAGCGTCGCGAAGTTGGCGTTAAATTCGAACGTTTGAATCAGTTATTTCCTTTCGGGCCCTTTTCAGCCGTGAACCGTGGAAGCGCCGAAATTCGGGTTACATTTTTAACGCGGCAGCTTATACCCGCCGAGCGTTACCGACCACTGCCTGTGGTGGTCGGTAAGTTATCCTCCGCCGAGGTCGACGCGCGTAACCGATGCACACGTAAAAAAGTTTTTGCGCATTTTCGCGAATTTTTCGCGCGGTAAACTTTCGTCTCCGCGTCCTCCGTCCGACGAGCCTACTCTCGCCCGCACCCGTCGACCCGTTCTCGAGCTATACGGCGACAAAGAAATCGCAAAATTTCACTAATTTGACGTCACCGAGAAAGTTACGGCCAACTGGGAATTAAAGGTATATCGCCTTTCGGAATTTTCCGGGAGCCCGTCGGTCCTTCGGCCCCGCTCGGCTCGGCTCGGCTCGAGGTCAAGGTCGTCGGTAGCGACGATGGTGGCGGGGAGGTGCGCAATTGGTCTGTCATCGCCATCCTCCCCCCAACCCCCCTCCCTTTAAAATTAATGGAAAATGTAAACCCAAACGTAGAGTCGGATTCGTAAGGTCAAAGTTACAAGTCGATTCGCTCAACTATCAAGCGAGAGTAAACGCGGCGACTGTGGCGGCACTCGCCATCGATGCGAAGTCAGCGTCGCGAAGTTGGCGTTAAATTCGAACGTTTGAATCAGTTATTTCCTTTCGGGCCCTTTTCAGCCGTGAACCGTGGAAGCGCCGAAATTCGGGTTACATTTTTAACGCGGCAGCTTATACCCGCCGAGCGTTACCGACCACTGCCGGTGGTGGTCGGTAAGTTATCCTCCGCCGAGGTCGACGCGCGTTACCGATGCACACGTAAAAAAATTTTTGCGAATTTTCGCGAATTTTTCGCGCGGTAAACTTTCGTCTCCGCGTCCTCCGTCCGACGAGCCTACTCTCGCCCGCACCCGTCGACCCGTTCTCGAGCTATACGGCGACAAAGAAATCGCAAAATTTCACTAATTTGACGTCACCGAGAAAGTTACGGCCAACTGGGAATTAAAGGTATATCGCCTTTCGGAATTTTCCGGGAGCCCGTCGGTCCTTCGGCCCCGCTCGGCTCGGCTCGGCTCGAGGTCAAGGTCGTCGGTAGCGACGATGGTGGCGGGGAGGTGCGCAATTGGTCTGTCATCGCCATCCTCCCCCCAACCCCCCCTCCCTTTAAAATTAATGGAAAATGTAAACCCAAACGTAGAGTCGGATTCGTAAGCTCAAAGTTACAAGTCGATTCGCTCAACTATCAAGGGAGAGTAAACGCGGCGACTGTGGCGGCACTCGCCATCGATGCGAAGTCAGCGTCGCGAAGTTGGCGTTAAATTCGAACGTTTGAATCAGTTATTTCCTTTCGGGCCCTTTTCAGCCATGAACCGTGGAAGCACCGAAATTCGGGTTTCATTTTTAACGCGGCAGCTTACACCCCCCGAGCGATACCGAACACTGCCGGTGGTGGTCGGTAACTTATCCTCTGCCGAGGTCGACGCACGTTACCAATGCACACGTAAAAAAGTTTTTGCGCATTTTCGCGAATTTTTCGCGCGGTAAACTATCGTCTCCGCGTCCTCCGTCCGACGAGCCTACTCTCGCCCGCACCCGTCGACCCGTTCTCGAGCTATACGGCGACAAAGAAATCGCAAAATTTCACTAATTTGACGTCACCGAGAAAGTTACGGCCAACTGGGAATTAAAGGTATATCGCCTTTCGGAATTTTCCGGGAGCCCGTCGGTCCTTCGGCCCCGCTCGGCTCGGCTCGGCTCGAGGTCAAGGTCGTCGGTAGCGACGATGGTGGCGGGGAGGTGCGCAATTGGTCTGTCATCGCCATCCTCCCCCCAACCCCCCCTCCCTTTAAAATTAATGGAAAATGTAAACCCAAACGTAGAGTCGGATTCGTAAGCTCAAAGTTACAAGTCGATTCGCTCAACTATCAAGGGAGAGTAAACGCGGCGACTGTGGCGGCACTCGCCATCGATGCGAAGTCAGCGTCGCGAAGTTGGCGTTAAATTCGAACGTTTGAATCAGTTATTTCCTTTCGGGCCCTTTTCAGCCGTGAACCGTGGAAGCGCCGAAATTCGGGTTACATTTTTAACGCGGCAGCTTATACCCGCCGAGCGTTACCGACCACTGCCGGTGGTGGTCGGTAAGTTATCCTCCGCCGAGGTCGACGCGCGTAACCGATGCACACGTAAAAAAGTTTTTGCGCATTTTCGCGAATTTTTCGCGCGGTAAACTTTCGTCTCCGCGTCCTCCGTCCGACGAGCCTACTCTCGCCCGCACCCGTCGACCCGTTCTCGAGCTATACGGCGACAAAGAAATCTCAAAATTTCACTAATTTGACGTCACCGAGAAAGTTACGGCCAACTGGGAATTAAAGGTATATCGCCTTTCGGAATTTTCCGGGAGCCCGTCGGTCCTTCGGCCCCGCTCGGCTCGGCTCGGCTCGAGGTCAAGGTCGTCGGTAGCGACGATGGTGGCGGGGAGGTGCGCAATTGGTCTGTCATCGCCATCCTCCCCCCAACCCCCCTCCCTTTAAAATTAATGGAAAATGTAAACCCAAACGTAGAGTCGGATTCGTAAGGTCAAAGTTACAAGTCGATTCGCTCAACTATCAAGCGAGAGTAAACGCGGCGACTGTGGCGGCACTCGCCATCGATGCGAAGTCAGCGTCGCGAAGTTGGCGTTAAATTCGAACGTTTGAATCAGTTATTTCCTTTCGGGCCCTTTTCAGCCGTGAACCGTGGAAGCGCCGAAATTCGGGTTACATTTTTAACGCGGCAGCTTATACCCGCCGAGCGTTACCGACCACTGCCGGTGGTGGTCGGTAAGTTATCCTCCGCCGAGGTCGACGCGCGTTACCGATGCACACGTAAAAAAATTTTTGCGAATTTTCGCGAATTTTTCGCGCGGTAAACTTTCGTCTCCGCGTCCTCCGTCCGACGAGCCTACTCTCGCCCGCACCCGACGACCCGTTCTCGAGCTATACGGCGACAAAGAAATCGCAAAATTTCACTAATTTGACGTCACCGAGAAAGTTACGGCCAACTGGGAATTAAAGGTATATCGCCTTTCGGAATTTTCCGGGAGCCCGTCGGTCCTTCGGCCCCGCTCGGCTCGGCTCGGCTCGAGGTCAAGGTCGTCGGTAGCGACGATGGTGGCGGGGAGGTGCGCAATTGGTCTGTCATCGCCATCCTCCCCCCAACCCCCCCTCCCTTTAAAATTAATGGAAAATGTAAACCCAAACGTAGAGTCGGATTCGTAAGCTCAAAGTTACAAGTCGATTCGCTCAACTATCAAGGGAGAGTAAACGCGGCGACTGTGGCGGCACTCGCCATCGATGCGAAGTCAGCGTCGCGAAGTTGGCGTTAAATTCGAACGTTTGAATCAGTTATTTCCTTTCGGGCCCTTTTCAGCCATGAACCGTGGAAGCGCCGAAATTCGGGTTTCATTTTTAACGCGGCAGCTTACACCCCCCGAGCGATACCGAACACTGCCGGTGGTGGTCGGTAACTTATCCTCTGCCGAGGTCGACGCACGTTACCAATGCACACGTAAAAAAGTTTTTGCGCATTTTCGCGAATTTTTCGCGCGGTAAACTTTCGTCTCCGCGTCCTCCGTCCGACGAGCCTACTCTCGCCCGCACCCGTCGACCCGTTCTCGAGCTATACGGCGACAAAGAAATCGCAAAATTTCACTAATTTGACGTCACCGAGAAAGTTACGGCCAACTGGGAATTAAAGGTATATCGCCTTTCGGAATTTTCCGGGAGCCCGTCGGTCCTTCGGCCCCGCTCGGCTCGGCTCGGCTCGAGGTCAATGTCGTCGGTAGCGACGATGGTGGCGGGGAGGTGCGCAATTGGTCTGTCATCGCCATCCTCCCCCCAACCCCCCTCCCTTTAAAATTAATGGAAAATGTAAACCCAAACGTAGAGTCGGATTCGTAAGGTCAAAGTTACAAGTCGATTCGCTCAACTATCAAGCGAGAGTAAACGCGGCGACTGTGGCGGCACTCGCCATCGATGCGAAGTCAGCGTCGCGAAGTTGGCGTTAAATTCGAACGTTTGAATCAGTTATTTCCTTTCGGGCCCTTTTCAGCCGTGAACCGTGGAAGCGCCGAAAATCGGGTTACATTTTTAACGCGGCAGCTTATACCCGCCGAGCGTTACCGACCACTGCCGGTGGTGGTCGGTAAGTTATCCTCCGCCGAGGTCGACGCGCGTTATCGATGCACACGTAAAAAAATTTTTGCGAATTTTCGCGAATTTTTCGCGCGGTAAACTTTCGTCTCCGCGTCCTCCGTCCGACGAGCCTACTCTCGCCCGCACCCGTCGACCCGTTCTCGAGCTATACGGCGACAAAGAAATCGCAAAATTTCACTAATTTGACGTCACCGAGAAAGTTACGGCCAACTGGGAATTAAAGGTATATCGCCTTTCGGAATTTTCCGGGAGCCCGTCGGTCCTTCGGCCCCGCTCGGCTCGGCTCGGCTCGAGGTCGAGGTCATCGGTAGCGACGATGGTGGCGGGGAGGCGTGCGATTGGTCTGTCATCGCCAACCACCCCCCAACCCCCCCCTTCCCCTTTAAAATTAATGGAAAATGTAAACCTAAACGTAGAGTCGGATTCGTAAGCTCAAAGTTACAACTCGATTCGCTCAACTATCAAGGAAGAGTAAACGCGGCGACTGTGGCGGCACTCGCCATCGATGCGAAGTCAGCGTCGCGAAGTTGGCGTTAAATTCGAACGTTTGAATCAGTTATTTCCTTTCGGGCCCTTTTCAGCCGTGAACCGTGGAAGCGCCGAAATTCGGGTTACATTTTTAACGCGGCAGCTTATACCCGCCGAGCGTTACCGACCACTGCCGGTGGTGGTCGGTAAGTTATCCTCCGCCGAGGTCGACGCGCGTAACCGATGCACACGTAAAAAAGTTTTTGCGAATTTTCGCGAATTTTTCGAAGCGGTAAACTTTCGTCTCCGCGTCCTCCGTCCGGCGAGCCTACTCTCGCCCGCACCCGTCGACCCGTTCTCGAGCTATACGGCGACAAAGAAATCGCAAAATTTCACTAATTTGACGTCACCGAGAAAGTTACGGCCAACTGGGAATTAAAGGTATATCGCCTTTCGGAATTTTCCGGGAGCCCGTCGGTCCTTCGGCCCCGCTCGGCTCGGCTCGGCTCGAGGTCAAGGTCGTCGGTAGCGACGATGGTGGCGGGGAGGTGCGCAATTGGTCTGTCATCGCCATCCTCCCCCCAACCCCCCCTCCCTTTAAAATTAATGGAAAATGTAAACCCAAACGTAGAGTCGGATTCGTAAGCTCAAAGTTACAAGTCGATTCGCTCAACTATCAAGGGAGAGTAAACGCGGCGACTGTGGCGGCACTCGCCATCGATGCGAAGTCAGCGTCGCGAAGTTGGCGTTAAATTCGAACGTTTGAATCAGTTATTTCCTTTCGGGCCCTTTTCAGCCATGAACCGTGGAAGCGCCGAAATTCGGGTTTCATTTTTAACGCGGCAGCTTACACCCCCCGAGCGATACCGAACACTGCCGGTGGTGGTCGGTAAGTTATCCTCCGCCGAGGTCGACGCGCGTTACCGATGCACACGTAAAAAAATTTTTGCGAATTTTCGCGAATTTTTCGCGTTAAAAATGAAACCCGAATTTCGGCGCTTCCACGGTTCATGGCTGAAAAGGGCCGGAAAGAAAATAACTGATTCAAACGTTCGAATTTAACGCCAACTTCGTGATGCTGACTTCGCATCGGTGGCGAGTGCCGCCACAGTCGCCGCTTTTTCTCTCCCTTGATAGTTGAGCGAATTGACTTGTAACTTCGAGGTTACGAATCCGACTCTACGTTTGGGTTTACATTTTCCATTAATTTTAAAGGGGAGGGGGGGTTGGGGGGATGGCGATGACAGACCAATCGCTCGCCTCCCCGCCACCATCGTCGCTACCGACGACCTCGACCTCGAGCCGAGTCGAGCCGAGCCGCGCCGAGCGGGGCCGAAGGCCCGACGGGCTCCCGGAAAATTCGGAAAGGCGATATACCTTTAATTCCCAGTTGGCCGTAACTTTTTCGGTGACGTCAAATTAGTGAAATTTTGCGATTTCTTTGTCGCCGTATAGCTCGAGAACGGGTCGACGGGTGCGGGCGAGAGTAGGCTCGTCGGACGGAGGACGCGCAGACGAAGGTTTACCGCGCGAAAAATTCGCGAAGATTCGCGCAAAAGTTTTTACGTGTGCATCGGTAACGCGCGTCGACCTCGGCGGAGGATAAGTTACCGACCACCAGCGGCAGTGGTCGGTATGCGCGGGGGGTATAAACTGCCGCGTTAAAAATGAAACCCGAATTTCGGCGCTTCCACGGTTCAGGGCTGAGAAGGGCCCGAAAGAAAATAACTGATTCAGACGTTCGAATTTAACGCCAACTTCGTGATGCTGACTTCGCATCGGTGGCGAGTGCCGCCACAGTCGCCGCGTTTACTCTCCCTTGATAGTTGAGCGAATCGACTTGTAACTTCGAGGTTACGAATCCGACTCTACGTTTGGGTTTACATTTTCCATTAATTTTAAAGGGAGGGGGGGTTGGGGGGAGGATGGCGATGACAGACCGATCGCGCGCCTCCCCGCCACCATCGTCGATACCGACGACTTCAACCTCGAGCCGAGCCGAGCCGAGCGGGGCCGAAGGACCGACGGGCTCCCGGAAAATTCCGAAAGGCGATATACCTTTAATTCCCAGTTGGCCGTAACTTTCTCGATGACGTCAAATTAGTGAAAAATCAATGTTTCTTTGTCGCCGTATAGCTCGAGAACGGGTCGATGGGTGCGGGCGAGAGTAGGCTCGTCGGACGGAGGACGCGGAGACGAAGGTTTACCGCGCGAAAAATTCGCGAAGATTCGCGAAAAAGTTTTTACGTGTGCATCGGTAACGCGCGTCGACCTCGGCGGAGGATAATTTACCGACCACCACCGGCAGTGGTCGGTAACGCTCGGGGGGTATAAGCTGTCGCGTTAAAAATGAAACCCGAATTTCGGCGCTTCCACGGTTCATGGCTGAAAAGGGCCGGAAAGAAAATAACTGATTCAAACATTCGAATTTAACGCCAACTTCGTGATGCTGACTTCGCATCGGTGGCGAGTGCCGCCACAGTCGCCGCGTTTACTCTCCCTTGATAGTTGAGCGAATCGACTTGTAACTTCGAGGTTACGAATCCGACTCTACGTTTGGGTTTACATTTTCCATTAATTTTACAGGGAGGGGGGGTTGGGGGGAGGATGGCGATGACAGACCAATCGCTCGCCTCCCCGCCACCATCGTCGCTACCGACGACCTCGACCTCGAGGCGAGCCGAGCCGAGCGGGTCCGAAGGACCGACGGGCTCCCGGAAAATTCCGAAAGGCGATATACCTTTAATTCCCAGTTGGCCGTAACTTTCTCGATGACGTCAAATTAGTGAAAAATCAAAGTTTCTTTGTCGCCGTATAGCTCGAGAACGGGTCGACGGGTGCGGGCGAGAGTGGGCTCGTCGGACGGAGGACGCGGAGACGAAGGTTTACCGCTCGAAAAATTCGAGAAGATTCGCGAAAACGTTTTTACGTGTGCATCGGTAACGCGCGTCGACCTCGGCGGAGGATAAGTTACCGACCACCACCGGCAGTGGTCGGTAACGCTCGGGGGGTATAAGCTGCCGCGTTAAAAATGAAACCCGAATTTCGGCGCTTCCACGGTTCATGGCTGAAAAGGGCCGGAAAGAAAATAACTGATTCAAACGTTCGAATTTAACGCCAACTTCGTGATGCTGACTTCGCATCGGTGGCGAGTGCCGCCACAGTCGCCGCTTTTTCTCTCCCTTGATAGTTGAGCGAATTGACTTGTAACTTCGAGGTTACGAATCCGACTCTTCGTTTGGGTTTACATTTTCCATTAATTTTAAAGGGGAGGGGGGGTTGGGGGGATGGCGATGACAGACCAATCGCTCGCCTCCCCGCCACCATCGTCGCTACCGACGACCTCGACCTCGAGCCGAGCCGAGCCGAGCCGCGCCGAGCGGGGCCGAAGGCCCGACGGGCTCCCGGAAAATTCGGAAAGGCGATATACCTTTAATTCCCAGTTGGCCGTAACTTTTTCGGTGACGTCAAATTAGTGAAATTTTGCGATTTCTTTGTCGCCGTATAGCTCGAGAACGGGTCGACGGGTGCGGGCGAGAGTAGGCTCGTCGGACGGAGGACGCGGAGACGAAGGTTTACCGCGCGAAAAATTCGCGAAGATTCGCGCAAAAGTTTTTACGTGTGCATCGGTAACGCGCGTCGACCTCGGCGGAGGATAAGTTACCGACCACCAGCGGCAGTGGTCGGTATGCGCGGGGGGTATAAACTGCCGCGTTAAAAATGAAACCCGAATTTCGGCGCTTCCACGGTTCAGGGCTGAGAAGGGCCCGAAAGAAAATAACTGATTCAAACGTTCGAATTTAACGCCAACTTCGTGATGCTGACTTCGCATCGGTGGCGAGTGCCGCCACAGTCGCCGCGTTTACTCTCCCTTGATAGTTGAGCGAATCGACTTGTAACTTCGAGGTTACGAATCCGACTCTACGTTTGGGTTTACATTTTCCATTAATTTTAAAGGGAGGGGGGTTGGGGGGAGGATGGCGATGACAGACCAATCGCGCGCCTCCCCGCCACCATCGTCGCTACCGACGACTTCGACCTCGAGCCGAGCCGAGCCGAGCGGGGCCGAAGGACCGACGGGCTCCCGGAAAATTCCGAAAGGCGATATACCTTTAATTCCCAGTTGGCCGTAACTTTCTCGATGACGTCAAATTAGTGAAAAATCAAAGTTTCTTTGTCGCCGTATAGCTCGAGAACGGGTCGACGGGTGCGGGCTAGAGTGGGCTCGTCGGACGGAGGAAGCGGAGACGAAGGTTTACCGCGCGAAAAATTCGCGAAAAATTTTTTACGTGTGCATCGGTAGCGCGCGTCGACCTCGGCGGAGGATAAGTTACCGACCACCACCGGCAGTGGTCGGTAACGCTCGGGGGGTATAATCTGCCGCGTTAAAAATGAAACCCGAATTTCGGCGCTTCCACGGTTCATGGCTGAAAAGGGCCGGAAAGACAATACCTGATTCAAACGTTCGAATTTAACGCCAACTTCGTGATGCTGACTTCGCATCGGTGGCGAGTGCCGCCACAGTAGCCGCGTTTACTCTCCCTTGATAGTTGAGCGAATTGACTTGTAACTTCGAGGTTACGAATCCGACTCTACGTTTAGGTTTACATTCTCCATTAATTTTAAAGTGAGGGGGGTTGGGGGGAGGATGGCGATGACAGACCAATCGCTCGCCTCCCCGCCACCATCGTCGCTACCGACGACCTCGACCTCGAGCCGAGCCGAGCCGAGCCGCGCCGAGCGGGGCCGAAGGCCCGACGGGCTCCCGGAAAATTCGGAAAGGCGATATACCTTTAATTCCCAGTTGGCCGTAACTTTTTCGGTGACGTCAAATTAGTGAAATTTTGCGATTTCTTTGTCGCCGTATAGCTCGAGAACGGGTCGGCGGGTGCGGGCGAGAGTAGGCTCGTCGGACGGAGGACGCGCAGACGAAGGTTTACCGCGCGAAAAATTCGCGAAGATTCGCGCAAAAGTTTTTACGTGTGCATCGGTAACGCGCGTCGACCTCGGCGGAGGATAAGTTACCGACCACCAGCGGCAGTGGTCGGTATGCGCGGGGGGTATAAACTGCCGCGTTAAAAATGAAACCCGAATTTCGGCGCTTCCACGGTTCAGGGCTGAGAAGGGCCCGAAAGAAAATAACTGATTCAGACGTTCGAATTTAACGCCAACTTCGTGATGCTGACTTCGCATCGGTGGCGAGTGCCGCCACAGTCGCCGCGTTTACTCTCCCTTGATAGTTGAGCGAATCGACTTGTAACTTCGAGGTTACGAATGCGACTCTACGTTTGGGTTTACATTTTCCATTAATTTTAAAGGGAGGGGGGGTTGGGGGGAGGATGGCGATGACAGACCGATCGCGCGCCTCCCCGCCACCATCGTCGATACCGACGACTTCAACCTCGAGCCGAGCCGAGCCGAGCGGGGCCGAAGGACCGACGGGCTCCCGGAAAATTCCGAAAGGCGATATACCTTTAATTCCCAGTTGGCCGTAACTTTCTCGATGACGTCAAATTAGTGAAAAATCAATGTTTCTTTGTCGCCGTATAGCTCGAGAACGGGTCGATGGGTGCGGGCGAGAGTAGGCTCGTCGGACGGAGGACGCGGAGACGAAGGTTTACCGCTCGAAAAATTCGCGAAGATTCGCGAAAACGTTTTTACGTGTGCATCGGTAACGCGCGTCGACCTCGGCGGAGGATAAGTTACCGACCACCACCGGCAGTGGTCGGTAACGCTCGGGGGGTATAAGCTGCCGCGTTAAAAATGAAACCCGAATTTCGGCGCTTCCACGGTTCATGGCTGAAAAGGGCCGGAAAGAAAATAACTGATTCAAACGTTCGAATTTAACGCCAACTTCGTGATGCTGACTTCGCATCGGTGGCGAGTGCCGCCACAGTCGCCGCTTTTTCTCTCCCTTGATAGTTGAGCGAATTGACTTGTAACTTCGAGGTTACGAATCCGACTCTACGTTTGGGTTTACATTTTCCATTAATTTTAAAGGGGAGGGGGGGTTGGGGGGATGGCGATGACAGACCAATCGCTCGCCTCCCCGCCACCATCGTCGCTACCGACGACCTCGACCTCGAGCCGAGCCGAGCCGAGCCGCGCCGAGCGGGGCCGAAGGCCCGACGGGCTCCCGGAAAATTCGGAAAGGCGATATACCTTTAATTCCCAGTTGGCCGTAACTTTTTCGGTGACGTCAAATTAGTGAAATTTTGCGATTTCTTTGTCGCCGTATAGCTCGAGAACGGGTCGACGGGTGCGGGCGAGAGTAGGCTCGTCGGACGGAGGACGCGCAGACGAAGGTTTACCGCGCGAAAAATTCGCGAAGATTCGCGCAAAAGTTTTTACGTGTGCATCGGTAACGCGCGTCGACCTCGGCGGAGGATAAGTTACCGACCACCAGCGGCAGTGGTCGGTATGCGCGGGGGGTATAAACTGCCGCGTTAAAAATGAAACCCGAATTTCGGCGCTTCCACGGTTCAGGGCTGAGAAGGGCCCGAAAGAAAATAACTGATTCAGACGTTCGAATTTAACGCCAACTTCGTGATGCTGACTTCGCATCGGTGGCGAGTGCCGCCACAGTCGCCGCGTTTACTCTCCCTTGATAGTTGAGCGAATCGACTTGTAACTTCGAGGTTACGAATCCGACTCTACGTTTGGGTTTACATTTTCCATTAATTTTAAAGGGAGGGGGGGTTGGGGGGAGGATGGCGATGACAGACCGATCGCGCGCCTCCCCGCCACCATCGTCGATACCGACGACTTCAACCTCGAGCCGAGCCGAGCCGAGCGGGGCCGAAGGACCGACGGGCTCCCGGAAAATTCCGAAAGGCGATATACCTTTAATTCCCAGTTGGCCGTAACTTTCTCGATGACGTCAAATTAGTGAAAAATCAATGTTTCTTTGTCGCCGTATAGCTCGAGAACGGGTCGACGGGTGCGGGCGAGAGTAGGCTCGTCGGACGGAGGACGCGCAGACGAAGGTTTACCGCGCGAAAAATTCGCGAAGATTCGCGCAAAAGTTTTTACGTGTGCATCGGTAACGCGCGTCGACCTCGGCGGAGGATAAGTTACCGACCACCAGCGGCAGTGGTCGGTATGCGCGGGGGGTATAAACTGCCGCGTTAAAAATGAAACCCGAATTTCGGCGCTTCCACGGTTCAGGGCTGAGAAGGGCCCGAAAGAAAATAACTGATTCAGACGTTCGAATTTAACGCCAACTTCGTGATGCTGACTTCGCATCGGTGGCGAGTGCCGCCACAGTCGCCGCGTTTACTCTCCCTTGATAGTTGAGCGAATCGACTTGTAACTTCGAGGTTACGAATCCGACTCTACGTTTGGGTTTACATTTTCCATTAATTTTAAAGGGAGGGGGGGTTGGGGGGAGGATGGCGATGACAGACCGATCGCGCGCCTCCCCGCCACCATCGTCGATACCGACGACTTCAACCTCGAGCCGAGCCGAGCCGAGCGGGGCCGAAGGACCGACGGGCTCCCGGAAAATTCCGAAAGGCGATATACCTTTAATTCCCAGTTGGCCGTAACTTTCTCGATGACGTCAAATTAGTGAAAAATCAATGTTTCTTTGTCGCCGTATAGCTCGAGAACGGGTCGATGGGTGCGGGCGAGAGTGGGCTCGTCGGACGGAGGACGCGGAGACGAAGGTTTACCGCTCGAAAAATTCGCGAAGATTCGCGAAAACGTTTTTACGTGTGCATCGGTAACGCGCGTCGACCTCGGCGGAGGATAATTTACCGACCACCACCGGCAGTGGTCGGTAACGCTCGGGGGGTATAAGCTGTCGCGTTAAAAATGAAACCCGAATTTCGGCGCTTCCACGGTTCATGGCTGAAAAGGGCCGGAAAGAAAATAACTGATTCAAACATTCGAATTTAACGCCAACTTCGTGATGCTGACTTCGCATCGGTGGCGAGTGCCGCCACAGTCGCCGCGTTTACTCTCCCTTGATAGTTGAGCGAATCGACTTGTAACTTCGAGGTTACGAATCCGACTCTACGTTTGGGTTTACATTTTCCATTAATTTTACAGGTAGGGGGGGTTGGGGGGAGGATGGCGATGACAGACCAATCGCTCGCCTCCCCGCCACCATCGTCGCTACCGACGACCTCGACCTCGAGGCGAGCCGAGCCGAGCGGGTCCGAAGGACCGACGGGCTCCCGGAAAATTCCGAAAGGCGATATACCTTTAATTCCCAGTTGGCCGTAACTTTCTCGATGACGTCAAATTAGTGAAAAATCAAAGTTTCTTTGTCGCCGTATAGCTCGAGAACGGGTCGACGGGTGCGGGCGAGAGTGGGCTCGTCGGACGGAGGACGCGGAGACGAAGGTTTACCGCTCGAAAAATTCGCGAAGATTCGCGAAAACGTTTTTACGTGTGCATCGGTAACGCGCGTCGACCTCGGCGGAGGATAAGTTACCGACCACCACCGGCAGTGGTCGGTAACGCTCGGGGGGTATAAGCTGCCGCGTTAAAAATGAAACCCGAATTTCGGCGCTTCCACGGTTCATGGCTGAAAAGGGCCGGAAAGAAAATAACTGATTCAAACGTTCGAATTTAACGCCAACTTCGTGATGCTGACTTCGCATCGGTGGCGAGTGCCGCCACAGTCGCCGCTTTTTCTCTCCCTTGATAGTTGAGCGAATTGACTTGTAACTTCGAGGTTACGAATCCGACTCTACGTTTGGGTTTACATTTTCCATTAATTTTAAAGGGGAGGGGGGGTTGGGGGGATGGCGATGACAGACCAATCGCTCGCCTCCCCGCCACCATCGTCGCTACCGACGACCTCGACCTGGAGCCGAGCCGAGCCGAGCCGCGCCGAGCGGGGCCGAAGGCCCGACGGGCTCCCGGAAAATTCGGAAAGGCGATATACCTTTAATTCCCAGTTGGCCGTAACTTTTTCGGTGACGTCAAATTAGTGAAATTTTGCGATTTCTTTGTCGCCGTATAGCTCGAGAACGGGTCGACGGGTGCGGGCGAGAGTAGGCTCGTCGGACGGAGGACGCGGAGACGAAGGTTTACCGCGCGAAAAATTCGCGAAGATTCGCGCAAAAGTTTTTACGTGTGCATCGGTAACGCGCGTCGACCTCGGCGGAGGATAAGTTACCGACCACCAGCGGCAGTGGTCGGTATGCGCGGGGGGTATAAACTGCCGCGTTAAAAATGAAACCCGAATTTCGGCGCTTCCACGGTTCAGGGCTGAGAAGGGCCCGAAAGAAAATAACTGATTCAGACGTTCGAATTTAACGCCAACTTCGTGATGCTGACTTCGCATCGGTGGCGAGTGCCGCCACAGTCGCCGCGTTTACTCTCCCTTGATAGTTGAGCGAATCGACTTGTAACTTCGAGGTTACGAATCCGACTCTACGTTTGGGTTTACATTTTCCATTAATTTTAAAGGGAGGGGGGGTTGGGGGGAGGATGGCGATGACAGACCGATCGCGCGCCTCCCCGCCACCATCGTCGATACCGACGACTTCAACCTCGAGCCGAGCCGAGCCGAGCGGGGCCGAAGGACCGACGGGCTCCCGGAAAATTCCGAAAGGCGATATACCTTTAATTCCCAGTTGGCCGTAACTTTCTCGATGACGTCAAATTAGTGAAAAATCAATGTTTCTTTGTCGCCGTATAGCTCGAGAACGGGTCGACGGGTGCGGGCGAGAGTAGGCTCGTCGGACGGAGGACGCGCAGACGAAGGTTTACCGCGCGAAAAATTCGCGAAGATTCGCGCAAAAGTTTTTACGTGTGCATCGGTAACGCGCGTCGACCTCGGCGGAGGATAAGTTACCGACCACCAGCGGCAGTGGTCGGTATGCGCGGGGGGTATAAACTGCCGCGTTAAAAATGAAACCCGAATTTCGGCGCTTCCACGGTTCAGGGCTGAGAAGGGCCCGAAAGAAAATAACTGATTCAGACGTTCGAATTTAACGCCAACTTCGTGATGCTGACTTCGCATCGGTGGCGAGTGCCGCCACAGTCGCCGCGTTTACTCTCCCTTGATAGTTGAGCGAATCGACTTGTAACTTCGAGGTTACGAATCCGACTCTACGTTTGGGTTTACATTTTCCATTAATTTTAAAGGGAGGGGGGGTTGGGGGGAGGATGGCGATGACAGACCGATCGCGCGCCTCCCCGCCACCATCGTCGATACCGACGACTTCAACCTCGAGCCGAGCCGAGCCGAGCGGGGCCGAAGGACCGACGGGCTCCCGGAAAATTCCGAAAGGCGATATACCTTTAATTCCCAGTTGGCCGTAACTTTCTCGATGACGTCAAATTAGTGAAAAATCAATGTTTCTTTGTCGCCGTATAGCTCGAGAACGGGTCGATGGGTGCGGGCGAGAGTGGGCTCGTCGGACGGAGGACGCGGAGACGAAGGTTTACCGCTCGAAAAATTCGCGAAGATTCGCGAAAACGTTTTTACGTGTGCATCGGTAACGCGCGTCGACCTCGGCGAAGGATAATTTACCGACCACCACCGGCAGTGGTCGGTAACGCTCGGGGGGTATAAGCTGTCGCGTTAAAAATGAAACCCGAATTTCGGCGCTTCCACGGTTCATGGCTGAAAAGGGCCGGAAAGAAAATAACTGATTCAAACATTCGAATTTAACGCCAACTTCGTGATGCTGACTTCGCATCGGTGGCGAGTGCCGCCACAGTCGCCGCGTTTACTCTCCCTTGATAGTTGAGCGAATCGACTTGTAACTTCGAGGTTACGAATCCGACTCTACGTTTGGGTTTACATTTTCCATTAATTTTACAGGTAGGGGGGGTTGGGGGGAGGATGGCGATGACAGACCAATCGCTCGCCTCCCCGCCACCATCGTCGCTACCGACGACCTCGACCTCGAGGCGAGCCGAGCCGAGCGGGTCCGAAGGACCGACGGGCTCCCGGAAAATTCCGAAAGGCGATATACCTTTAATTCCCAGTTGGCCGTAACTTTCTCGATGACGTCAAATTAGTGAAAAATCAAAGTTTCTTTGTCGCCGTATAGCTCGAGAACGGGTCGACGGGTGCGGGCGAGAGTGGGCTCGTCGGACGGAGGACGCGGAGACGAAGGTTTACCGCTCGAAAAATTCGCGAAGATTCGCGAAAACGTTTTTACGTGTGCATCGGTAACGCGCGTCGACCTCGGCGGAGGATAAGTTACCGACCACCACCGGCAGTGGTCGGTAACGCTCGGGGGGTATAAGCTGCCGCGTTAAAAATGAAACCCGAATTTCGGCGCTTCCACGGTTCATGGCTGAAAAGGGCCGGAAAGAAAATAACTGATTCAAACGTTCGAATTTAACGCCAACTTCGTGATGCTGACTTCGCATCGGTGGCGAGTGCCGCCACAGTCGCCGCTTTTTCTCTCCCTTGATAGTTGAGCGAATTGACTTGTAACTTCGAGGTTACGAATCCGACTCTACGTTTGGGTTTACATTTTCCATTAATTTTAAAGGGGAGGGGGGGTTGGGGGGATGGCGATGACAGACCAATCGCTCGCCTCCCCGCCACCATCGTCGCTACCGACGACCTCGACCTGGAGCCGAGCCGAGCCGAGCCGCGCCGAGCGGGGCCGAAGGCCCGACGGGCTCCCGGAAAATTCGGAAAGGCGATATACCTTTAATTCCCAGTTGGCCGTAACTTTTTCGGTGACGTCAAATTAGTGAAATTTTGCGATTTCTTTGTCGCCGTATAGCTCGAGAACGGGTCGACGGGTGCGGGCGAGAGTAGGCTCGTCGGACGGAGGACGCGGAGACGAAGGTTTACCGCGCGAAAAATTCGCGAAGATTCGCGCAAAAGTTTTTACGTGTGCATCGGTAACGCGCGTCGACCTCGGCGGAGGATAAGTTACCGACCACCAGCGGCAGTGGTCGGTATGCGCGGGGGGTATAAACTGCCGCGTTAAAAATGAAACCCGAATTTCGGCGCTTCCACGGTTCAGGGCTGAGAAGGGCCCGAAAGAAAATAACTGATTCAAACGTTCGAATTTAACGCCAACTTCGTGATGCTGACTTCGCATCGGTGGCGAGTGCCGCCACAGTCGCCGCGTTTACTCTCCCTTGATAGTTGAGCGAATCGACTTGTAACTTCGAGGTTACGAATCCGACTCTACGTTTGGGTTTACATTTTCCATTAATTTTAAAGGGAGGGGGGTTGGGGGGAGGATGGCGATGACAGACCAATCGCGCGCCTCCCCGCCACCATCGTCGCTACCGACGACTTCGACCTCGAGCCGAGCCGAGCCGAGCGGGGCCGAAGGACCGACGGGCTCCCGGAAAATTCCGAAAGGCGATATACCTTTAATTCCCAGTTGGCCGTAACTTTCTCGATGACGTCAAATTAGTGAAAAATCAAAGTTTCTTTGTCGCCGTATAGCTCGAGAACGGGTCGACGGGTGCGGGCGAGAGTGGGCTCGTCGGACGGAGGAAGCGGAGACGAAGGTTTACCGCGCGAAAAATTCGCGAAAAATTTTTTACGTGTGCATCGGTAGCGCGCGTCGACCTCGGCGGAGGATAAGTTACCGACCACCACCGGCAGTGGTCGGTAACGCTCGGGGGGTATAATCTGCCGCGTTAAAAATGAAACCCGAATTTCGGCGCTTCCACGGTTCATGGCTGAAAAGGGCCGGAAAGACAATACCTGATTCAAACGTTCGAATTTAACGCCAACTTCGTGATGCTGACTTCGCATCGGTGGCGAGTGCCGCCACAGTAGCCGCGTTTACTCTCCCTTGATAGTTGAGCGAATTGACTTGTAACTTCGAGGTTACGAATCCGACTCTACGTTTAGGTTTACATTCTCCATTAATTTTAAAGTGAGGGGGGTTGGGGGGAGGATGGCGATGACAGACCAATCGCTCGCCTCCCCGCCACCATCGTCGCTACCGACGACCTCGACCTCGAGCCGAGCCGAGCCGAGCCGCGCCGAGCGGGGCCGAAGGCCCGACGGGCTCCCGGAAAATTCGGAAAGGCGATATACCTTTAATTCCCAGTTGGCCGTAACTTTTTCGGTGACGTCAAATTAGTGAAATTTTGCGATTTCTTTGTCGCCGTATAGCTCGAGAACGGGTCGACGGGTGCGGGCGAGAGTAGGCTCGTCGGACGGAGGACGCGCAGACGAAGGTTTACCGCGCGAAAAATTCGCGAAGATTCGCGCAAAAGTTTTTACGTGTGCATCGGTAACGCGCGTCGACCTCGGCGGAGGATAAGTTACCGACCACCAGCGGCAGTGGTCGGTATGCGCGGGGGGTATAAACTGCCGCGTTAAAAATGAAACCCGAATTTCGGCGCTTCCACGGTTCAGGGCTGAGAAGGGCCCGAAAGAAAATAACTGATTCAGACGTTCGAATTTAACGCCAACTTCGTGATGCTGACTTCGCATCGGTGGCGAGTGCCGCCACAGTCGCCGCGTTTACTCTCCCTTGATAGTTGAGCGAATCGACTTGTAACTTCGAGGTTACGAATCCGACTCTACGTTTGGGTTTACATTTTCCATTAATTTTAAAGGGAGGGGGGGTTGGGGGGAGGATGGCGATGACAGACCGATCGCGCGCCTCCCCGCCACCATCGTCGATACCGACGACTTCAACCTCGAGCCGAGCCGAGCCGAGCGGGGCCGAAGGACCGACGGGCTCCCGGAAAATTCCGAAAGGCGATATACCTTTAATTCCCAGTTGGCCGTAACTTTCTCGATGACGTCAAATTAGTGAAAAATCAATGTTTCTTTGTCGCCGTATAGCTCGAGAACGGGTCGATGGGTGCGGGCGAGAGTAGGCTCGTCGGACGGAGGACGCGGAGACGAAGGTTTACCGCGCGAAAAATTCGCGAAGATTCGCGAAAAAGTTTTTACGTGTGCATCGGTAACGCGCGTCGACCTCGGCGGAGGATAATTTACCGACCACCACCGGCAGTGGTCGGTAACGCTCGGGGGGTATAAGCTGTCGCGTTAAAAATGAAACCCGAATTTCGGCGCTTCCACGGTTCATGGCTGAAAAGGGCCGGAAAGAAAATAACTGATTCAAACATTCGAATTTAACGCCAACTTCGTGATGCTGACTTCGCATCGGTGGCGAGTGCCGCCACAGTCGCCGCGTTTACTCTCCCTTGATAGTTGAGCGAATCCACTTGTAACTTCGAGGTTACGAATCCGACTCTACGTTTGGGTTTACATTTTCCATTAATTTTACAGGGAGGGGGGGTTGGGGGGAGGATGGCGATGACAGACCAATCGCTCGCCTCCCCGCCACCATCGTCGCTACCGACGACCTCGACCTCGAGGCGAGCCGAGCCGAGCGGGTCCGAAGGACCGACGGGCTCCCGGAAAATTCCGAAAGGCGATATACCTTTAATTCCCAGTTGGCCGTAACTTTCTCGATGACGTCAAATTAGTGAAAAATCAAAGTTTCTTTGTCGCCGTATAGCTCGAGAACGGGTTGACGGGTGCGGGCGAGAGTGGGCTCGTCGGACGGAGGACGCGGAGACGAAGGTTTACCGCTCGAAAAATTCGCGAAGATTCGCGAAAACGTTTTTACGTGTGCATCGGTAACGCGCGTCGACCTCGGCGGAGGATAAGTTACCGACCACCACCGGCAGTGGTCGGTAACGCTCGGGGGGTATAAGCTGCCGCGTTAAAAATGAAACCCGAATTTCGGCGCTTCCACGGTTCATGGCTGAAAAGGGCCGGAAAGAAAATAACTGATTCAAACGTTCGAATTTAACGCCAACTTCGTGATGCTGACTTCGCATCGGTGGCGAGTGCCGCCACAGTCGCCGCTTTTTCTCTCCCTTGATAGTTGAGCGAATTGACTTGTAACTTCGAGGTTACGAATCCGACTCTACGTTTGGGTTTACATTTTCCATTAATTTTAAAGGGGAGGGGGGGTTGGGGGGATGGCGATGACAGACCAATCGCTCGCCTCCCCGCCACTATCGTCGCTACCGACGACCTCGACCTCGAGGCGAGCCGAGCCGAGCGGGTCCGAAGGACCGACGGGCTCCCGGAAAATTCCGAAAGGCGATATACCTTTAATTCCCAGTTGGCCGTAACTTTCTCGATGACGTCAAATTAGTGAAAAATCAAAGTTTCTTTGTCGCCGTATAGCTCGAGAACGGGTCGACGGGTGCGGGCGAGAGTAGGCTCGTCGGACGGAGGACGCGGAGACGAAGGTTTACCGCGCGAAAAATTCGCGAAAATTCGCGACAAATTTTTTACGTGTGCATCGGTAACGCGCTTCGACCTAGGCGGAGGATAACTTACCGACCACCACCGGCAGTGGTCGGTAACGCTCGGGGGGTATAAGCTGCCACGTTAAAAATGAAACCCGAATTTCGGCGCTTCCACGGTTCATGGCTGAAAAGGGCCGGAAAGAAAATAACTGATTCAAACGTTCGAATTTAACGCCAACTTCGTGATGCTGACTTCGCATCGGTGGCGAGTGCCGCCACAGTCGCCGCTTTTTCTCTCCCTTGATAGTTGAGCGAATTGACTTGTAACTTCGAGGTTACGAATCCGACTCTATGTTTGGGTTTACATTTTCCATTAATTTTAAAGGGGAGGTGGGGTTGGGGGGATGGCGATGACAGACCAATCGCGCGCCTCCCCGCCACTATCGTCGCTACCGACGACCTCGACCTCGAGCCGAGCCGAGCCGAGCCGCGCCGAGCGGGGCCGAAGGCCCGACGGGCTCCCGGAAAATTCGGAAAGGCGATATACCTTTAATTCCCAGTTGGCCGTAACTTTTTCGGTGACGTCAAATTAGTGAAATTTTGCGATTTCTTTGTCGCCGTATAGCTCGAGAACGGGTCGACGGGTGCGGGCGAGAGTAGGCTCGTCGGACGGAGGACGCGGAGACGAAGGTTTACCGCGCGAAAAATTCGCGAAGATTCGCGCAAAAGTTTTTACGTGTGCATCGGTAACGCGCGTCGACCTCGGCGGAGGATAAGTTACCGACCACCAGCGGCAGTGGTCGGTATGCGCGGGGGGTATAAACTGCCGCGTTAAAAATGAAACCCGAATTTCGGCGCTTCCACGGTTCAGGGCTGAGGAGGGCCCGAAAGAAAATAACTGATTCAAACGTTCGAATTTAACGCCAACTTCGTGATGCTGACTTCGCATCGGTGGCGAGTGCCGCCACAGTCGCCGCGTTTACTCTCCCTTGATAGTTGAGCGAATCGACTTGTAACTTCGAGGTTACGAATCCGACTCTACGTTTGGGTTTACATTTTCCATTAATTTTAAAGGGAGGGGGGTTGGGGGGAGGATGGCGATGACAGACCAATCGCGCGCCTCCCCGCCACCATCGTCGCTACCGACGACTTCGACCTCGAGCCGAGCCGAGCCGAGCGGGGCCGATGGACCGACGGGCTCCCGGAAAATTCCGAAAGGCGATATACCTTTAATTCCCAGTTGGCCGTAACTTTCTCGATGACGTCAAATTAGTGAAAAATCAAAGTTTCTTTGTCGCCGTATAGCTCGAGAACGGGTCGACGGGTGCGGGCGAGAGTGGGCTCGTCGGACGGAGGAAGCGGAGACGGAGGTTTACCGCGCGAAAAATTCGCGAAAATTTTTTTACGTGTGCATCGGTAACGCGCGTCGACCTCGGCGGAGGATAAGTTACCGACCACCACCGGCAGTGGTCGGTAACGCTCGGGGGGTATAAGCTGCCGCGTTAAAAATGAAACCCGAATTTCGGCGCTTCCACGGTTCAGGGCTGAGAAGGGCCCGAAAGAAAATAACTGATTCAAACGTTCGAATTTAACGCCAACTTCGTGATGCTGACTTCGCATCGGTGGCGAGTGCCGCCACAGTCGCCGCGTTTACTCTCCCTTGATAGTTGAGCGAATCGACTTGTAACTTCGAGGTTACGAATCCGACTCTACGTTTGGGTTTACATTTTCCATTAATTTTAAAGGGAGGGGGGGTTGGGGGGAGGATGGCGATGACAGACCAATCGCGCGCCTCCCCGCCACCATCGTCGATACCGACGACTTCGACCTCGAGCCGAGCCGAGCCGAGCGGGGCCGAAGGACCGACGGGCTCCCGGAAAATTCCGAAAGGCGATATACCTTTAATTCCCAGTTGGCCGTAACTTTCTCGATGACGTCAAATTAGTGAAAAATCAAAGTTTCTTTGTCGCCGTATAGCTCGAGAACGGGTCGACGGGTGCGGGCGAGAGTGGGCTCGTCGGACGGAGGAAGCGGAGACGAAGGTTTACCGCGCGAAAAATTCGCGAAAATTTTTTTACGTGTGCATCGGTAACGCGCGTCGACCTCGGCGGAGGATAAGTTACCGACCACCACCGGCAGTGGTCGGTAACGCTCGGGGGGTATAAGCTGCCGCGTTAACAATGAAACCCGAATTTCGGCGCTTCCACGGTTCAGGGCTGAAAAGGGCCGGAAAGAAAATAACTGATTCAAACGTTCGAATTTAACGCCAACTTCGTGATGCTGACTTCGCATCGGTGGCGAGTGCCGCCACAGTCGCCGCGTTTACTCTCCCTTGATAGTTGAGCGAATCGACTTGTAACTTCGAGGTTACGAATCCGACTCTACGTTTGGGTTTACATTTTCCATTAATTTTAAAGGGAGGGGGGGTTGGGGGGAGGATGGCGATGACAGACCAATCGCGCGCCTCCCCGCCACCATCGTTGATACCGACGACTTCAACCTCGAGCCGAGCCGAGCCGAGCGGGGCCGAAGGACCGACGGGCTCCCGGAAAATTCCGAAAGGCGATATACCTTTAATTCCCAGTTGGCCGTAACTTTCTCGATGACGTCAAATTAGTGAAAAATCAAAGTTTCTTTGTCGCCGTATAGCTCGAGAACGGGTCGACGGGTGCGGGCGAGAGTAGGCTCGTCGGACGGAGGACGCGGAGACGAAGGTTTACCGCGCGAAAAATTCGCGAAGATTCGCGAAAAAGTTTTTACGTGTGCATCGGTAACGCGCGTCGACCTCGGCGGAGGATAATTTACCGACCACCACCGGCAGTGGTCGGTAACGCTCGGGGGGTATAAGCTGCCGCGTTAACAATGAAACCCGAATTTCGGCGCTTCCACGGTTCAGGGCTGAAAAGGGCCGGAAAGAAAATAACTGATTCAAACGTTCGAATTTAACGCCAACTTCGTGATGCTGACTTCGCATCGGTGGCGAGTGCCGCCACAGTCGCCGCTTTTTCTCTCCCTTGATAGTTGAGCGAATTGACTTGTAACTTCGAGGTTACGAATCCGACTCTATGTTTGGGTTTACATTTTCCATTAATTTTAAAGGGGAGGTGGGGTTGGGGGGATGGCGATGACAGACCAATCGCGCGCCTCCCCGCCACTATCGTCGCTACCGACGACCTCGACCTCGAGCCGAGCCGAGCCGAGCCGCGCCGAGCGGGGCCGAAGGCCCGACGGGCTCCCGGAAAATTCGGAAAGGCGATATACCTTTAATTCCCAGTTGGCCGTAACTTTTTCGGTGACGTCAAATTAGTGAAATTTTGCGATTTCTTTGTCGCCGTATAGCTCGAGAACGGGTCGACGGGTGCGGGCGAGAGTAGGCTCGTCGGACGGAGGACGCGGAGACGAAGGTTTACCGCGCGAAAAATTCGCGAAGATTCGCGCAAAAGTTTTTACGTGTGCATCGGTAACGCGCGTCGACCTCGGCGGAGGATAAGTTACCGACCACCAGCGGCAGTGGTCGGTATGCGCGGGGGGTATAAACTGCCGCGTTAAAAATGAAACCCGAATTTCGGCGCTTCCACGGTTCAGGGCTGAGAAGGGCCCGAAAGAAAATAACTGATTCAAACGTTCGAATTTAACGCCAACTTCGTGATGCTGACTTCGCATCGGTGGCGAGTGCCGCCACAGTCGCCGCGTTTACTCTCCCTTGATAGTTGAGCGAATCGACTTGTAACTTCGAGGTTACGAATCCGACTCTACGTTTGGGTTTACATTTTCCATTAATTTTAAAGGGAGGGGGGTTGGGGGGAGGATGGCGATGACAGACCAATCGCGCGCCTCCCCGCCACCATCGTCGCTACCGACGACTTCGACCTCGAGCCGAGCCGAGCCGAGCGGGGCCGATGGACCGACGGGCTCCCGGAAAATTCCGAAAGGCGATATACCTTTAATTCCCAGTTGGCCGTAACTTTCTCGATGACGTCAAATTAGTGAAAAATCAAAGTTTCTTTGTCGCCGTATAGCTCGAGAACGGGTCGACGGGTGCGGGCGAGAGTGGGCTCGTCGGACGGAGGAAGCGGAGACGGAGGTTTACCGCGCGAAAAATTCGCGAAAATTTTTTTACGTGTGCATCGGTAACGCGCGTCGACCTCGGCGGAGGATAAGTTACCGACCACCACCGGCAGTGGTCGGTAACGCTCGGGGGGTATAAGCTGCCGCGTTAAAAATGAAACCCGAATTTCGGCGCTTCCACGGTTCAGGGCTGAGAAGGGCCCGAAAGAAAATAACTGATTCAAACGTTCGAATTTAACGCCAACTTCGTGATGCTGACTTCGCATCGGTGGCGAGTGCCGCCACAGTCGCCGCGTTTACTCTCCCTTGATAGTTGAGCGAATCGACTTGTAACTTCGAGGTTACGAATCCGACTCTACGTTTGGGTTTACATTTTCCATTAATTTTAAAGGGAGGGGGGGTTGGGGGGAGGATGGCGATGACAGACCAATCGCGCGCCTCCCCGCCACCATCGTCGATACCGACGACTTCGACCTCGAGCCGAGCCGAGCCGAGCGGGGCCGAAGGACCGACGGGCTCCCGGAAAATTCCGAAAGGCGATATACCTTTAATTCCCAGTTGGCCGTAACTTTCTCGATGACGTCAAATTAGTGAAAAATCAAAGTTTCTTTGTCGCCGTATAGCTCGAGAACGGGTCGACGGGTGCGGGCGAGAGTGGGCTCGTCGGACGGAGGAAGCGGAGACGAAGGTTTACCGCGCGAAAAATTCGCGAAAATTTTTTTACGTGTGCATCGGTAACGCGCGTCGACCTCGGCGGAGGATAAGTTACCGACCACCACCGGCAGTGGTCGGTAACGCTCGGGGGGTATAAGCTGCCGCGTTAACAATGAAACCCGAATTTCGGCGCTTCCACGGTTCAGGGCTGAAAAGGGCCGGAAAGAAAATAACTGATTCAAACGTTCGAATTTAACGCCAACTTCGTGATGCTGACTTCGCATCGGTGGCGAGTGCCGCCACAGTCGCCGCGTTTACTCTCCCTTGATAGTTGAGCGAATCGACTTGTAACTTCGAGGTTACGAATCCGACTCTACGTTTGGGTTTACATTTTCCATTAATTTTAAAGGGAGGGGGGGTTGGGGGGAGGATGGCGATGACAGACCAATCGCGCGCCTCCCCGCCACCATCGTCGATACCGACGACTTCAACCTCGAGCCGAGCCGAGCCGAGCGGGGCCGAAGGACCGACGGGCTCCCGGAAAATTCCGAAAGGCGATATACCTTTAATTCCCAGTTGGCCGTAACTTTCTCGATGACGTCAAATTAGTGAAAAATCAAAGTTTCTTTGTCGCCGTATAGCTCGAGAACGGGTCGACGGGTGCGGGCGAGAGTAGGCTCGTCGGACGGAGGACGCGGAGACGAAGGTTTACCGCGCGAAAAATTCGCGAAGATTCGCGAAAAAGTTTTTACGTGTGCATCGGTAACGCGCGTCGACCTCGGCGGAGGATAATTTACCGACCACCACCGGCAGTGGTCGGTAACGCTCGGGGGGTATAAGCTGCCGCGTTAACAATGAAACCCGAATTTCGGCGCTTCCACGGTTCAGGGCTGAAAAGGGCCGGAAAGAAAATAACTGATTCAAACGTTCGAATTTAACGCCAACTTCGTGATGCTGACTTCGCATCGGTGGCGAGTGCCGCCACAGTCGCCGCGTTTACTCTCCCTTGATAGTTGAGCGAATCGACTTGTAACTTCGAGGTTACGAATCCGACTCTACGTTTGGGTTTACATTTTCCATTAATTTTACAGGGAGGGGGGGTTGGGGGGAGGATGGCGATGACAGACCAATCGCGAGCCTCCCCGCCACCATCGTCGCTACCGACGACCTCGACCTCGAGGCGAGCCGAGCCGAGCGGGTCCGAAGGACCGACGGGCTCCCGGAAAATTCCGAAAGGCGATATACCTTTAATTCCCAGTTGGCCGTAACTTTCTCGATGACGTCAAATTAGTGAAAAATCAAAGTTTCTTTGTCGCCGTATAGCTCGAGAACGGGTCGACGGGTGCGGGCGAGAGTGGGCTCGTCGGACGGAGGACGCGGAGACGAAGGTTTACCGCGCGAAAAATTCGCGAAGATTCGCGAAAACGTTTTTACGTGTGCATCGGTAACGCGCGTCGACCTCGGCGGAGGATAAGTTACCGACCACCACCGGCAGTGGTCGGTAACGCTCGGGGGGTATAAGCTGCCGCGTTAAAAATGAAACCCGAATTTCGGCGCTTCCACGGTTCATGGCTGAAAAGGGCCGGAAAGAAAATAACTGATTCAAACGTTCGAATTTAACGCCAACTTCGTGATGCTGACTTCGCATCGGTGGCGAGTGCCGCCACAGTCGCCGCGTTTACTCTCCCTTGATAGTTGAGCGAATCGACTTGTAACTTCGAGGTTACGAATCCGACTCTACGTTTGGGTTTACATTTTCCATTAATTTTAAAGGGGAGGGAGGGTTAGGGGGATGGCGATGACAGACCAATCGCGCGCCTCCCCGCCACTATCGTCGCTACCGACGACCTCGACCTCGAGGCGAGCCGAGCCGAGCGGGTCCGAAGGACCGACGGGCTCCCGGAAAATTCCGAAAGGCGATATACCTTTAATTCCCAGTTGGCCGTAACTTTCTCGATGACGTCAAATTAGTGAAAAATCAAAGTTTATTTGTCGCCGTATAGCTCGAGAACGGGTCGACGGGTGCGGGCGAGAGTAGGCTCGTCGGACGGAGGACGCGGAGACGAAGGTTTACCGCGCGAAAAATTCGCGAAAATTCGCGAAAAATTTTTTACGTGTGCATCGGTAACGCGCGTCGACCTCGGCGGAGGATAACTTACCGACCACCACCGGCAGTGGTCGGTAACGCTCGGGGGGTATAAGCTGCCACGTTAAAAATGAAACCCGAATTTCGGCGCTTCCACGGTTCAGGGCTGAAAAGGGCCGGAAAGAAAATAACTGATTCAAACGTTCGAATTTAACGCCAACTTCGTGATGCTGACTTCGCATCGGTGGCGAGTGCCGCCACAGTCGCCGCGTTTACTCTCCCTTGATAGTTGAGCGAATTGACTTGTAACTTCGAGGTTACGAATCCGACTCTACGTTTAGGTTTACATTCTCCATTAATTTTAAAGTGAGGGGGGTTGGGGGGAGGATGGCGATGACAGACCAATCGCTCGCCTCCCCGCCACCATCGTCGCTACCGACGACCTCGACCTCGAGCCGAGCCGAGCCGAGCCGCGCCGAGCGGGGCCGAAGGCCCGACGGGCTACCAGAAAATTCGGAAAGGCGATATACCATTAATTCCCAGTTGGCCGTAACTTTCTCGATGACGTCAAATTAGTGAAAAATCAAAGTTTCTTTGTCGCCGTATAGCTCGAGAACGGGTCGACGGGTGCGGGCGAGAGTGGGCTCGTCGGACGGAGGACGCGGAGACGAAGGTTTACCGCGCGAAAAATTCGCGAAGATTCGCGAAAACGTTTTTACGTGTGCATCGGTAACGCGCGTCGACCTCGGCGGAGGATAAGTTACCGACCACCACCGGCAGTGGTCGGTAACGCTCGGGGGGTATAAACTGCCGCGTTAAAAATGAAACCCGAATTTCGGCGCTTCCACGGTTCAGGGCTGAGAAGGGCCCGAAAGAAAATAACTGATTCAGACGTTCGAATTTAACGCCAACTTCGTGATGCTGACTTCGCATCGGTGGCGAGTGCCGCCACAGTCGCCGCGTTTACTCTCCCTTGATAGTTGAGCGAATCGACTTGTAACTTCGAGGTTACGAATCCGACTCTACGTTTGGGTTTACATTTTCCATTAATTTTAAAGGGAGGGGGGGTTGGGGGGAGGATGGCGATGACAGACCGATCGCGCGCCTCCCCGCCACCATCGTCGATACCGACGACTTCAACCTCGAGCCGAGCCGAGCCGAGCGGGGCCGAAGGACCGACGGGCTCCCGGAAAATTCCGAAAGGCGATATACCTTTAATTCCCAGTTGGCCGTAACTTTCTCGATGACGTCAAATTAGTGAAAAATCAAAGTTTCTTTGTCGCCGTATAGCTCGAGAACGGGTCGACGGGTGCGGGCGAGAGTGGGCTCGTCGGACGGAGGACGCGGAGACGAAGGTTTACCGCTCGAAAAATTCGCGAAGATTCGCGAAAACGTTTTTACGTGTGCATCGGTAACGCGCGTCGACCTCGGCGGAGGATAAGTTACCGACCACCACCGGCAGTGGTCGGTAACGCTCGGGGGGTATAAGCTGCCGCGTTAAAAATGAAACCCGAATTTCGGCGCTTCCACGGTTCATGGCTGAAAAGGGCCGGAAAGAAAATAACTGATTCAAACGTTCGAATTTAACGCCAACTTCGTGATGCTGACTTCGCATCGGTGGCGAGTGCCGCCACAGTCGCCGCTTTTTCTCTCCCTTGATAGTTGAGCGAATTGACTTGTAACTTCGAGGTTACGAATCCGACTCTACGTTTGGGTTTACATTTTCCATTAATTTTAAAGGGGAGGGGGGGTTGGGGGGATGGCGATGACAGACCAATCGCTCGCCTCCCCGCCACCATCGTCGCTACCGACGACCTCGACCTCGAGCCGAGCCGAGCCGAGCCGCGCCGAGCGGGGCCGAAGGCCCGACGGGCTCCCGGAAAATTCGGAAAGGCGATATACCTTTAATTCCCAGTTGGCCGTAACTTTTTCGGTGACGTCAAATTAGTGAAATTTTGCGATTTCTTTGTCGCCGTATAGCTCGAGAACGGGTCGACGGGTGCGGGCGAGAGTAGGCTCGTCGGACGGAGGACGCGGAGACGAAGGTTTACCGCGCGAAAAATTCGCGAAGATTCGCGCAAAAGTTTTTACGTGTGCATCGGTAACGCGCGTCGACCTCGGCGGAGGATAAGTTACCGACCACCAGCGGCAGTGGTCGGTATGCGCGGGGGGTATAAACTGCCGCGTTAAAAATGAAACCCGAATTTCGGCGCTTCCACGGTTCAGGGCTGAGAAGGGCCCGAAAGAAAATAACTGATTCAAACGTTCGAATTTAACGCCAACTTCGTGATGCTGACTTCGCATCGGTGGCGAGTGCCGCCACAGTCGCCGCGTTTACTCTCCCTTGATAGTTGAGCGAATCGACTTGTAACTTCGAGGTTACGAATCCGACTCTACGTTTGGGTTTACATTTTCCATTAATTTTAAAGGGAGGGGGGTTGGGGGGAGGATGGCGATGACAGACCAATCGCGCGCCTCCCCGCCACCATCGTCGCTACCGACGACTTCGACCTCGAGCCGAGCCGAGCCGAGCGGGGCCGAAGGACCGACGGGCTCCCGGAAAATTCCGAAAGGCGATATACCTTTAATTCCCAGTTGGCCGTAACTTTCTCGATGACGTCAAATTAGTGAAAAATCAAAGTTTCTTTGTCGCCGTATAGCTCGAGAACGGGTCGACGGGTGCGGGCGAGAGTGGGCTCGTCGGACGGAGGAAGCGGAGACGAAGGTTTACCGCGCGAAAAATTCGCGAAAAATTTTTTACGTGTGCATCGGTAGCGCGCGTCGACCTCGGCGGAGGATAAGTTACCGACCACCACCGGCAGTGGTCGGTAACGCTCGGGGGGTATAATCTGCCGCGTTAAAAATGAAACCCGAATTTCGGCGCTTCCACGGTTCATGGCTGAAAAGGGCCGGAAAGACAATACCTGATTCAAACGTTCGAATTTAACGCCAACTTCGTGATGCTGACTTCGCATCGGTGGCGAGTGCCGCCACAGTAGCCGCGTTTACTCTCCCTTGATAGTTGAGCGAATTGACTTGTAACTTCGAGGTTACGAATCCGACTCTACGTTTAGGTTTACATTCTCCATTAATTTTAAAGTGAGGGGGGTTGGGGGGAGGATGGCGATGACAGACCAATCGCTCGCCTCCCCGCCACCATCGTCGCTACCGACGACCTCGACCTCGAGCCGAGCCGAGCCGAGCCGCGCCGAGCGGGGCCGAAGGCCCGACGGGCTCCCGGAAAATTCGGAAAGGCGATATACCTTTAATTCCCAGTTGGCCGTAACTTTTTCGGTGACGTCAAATTAGTGAAATTTTGCGATTTCTTTGTCGCCGTATAGCTCGAGAACGGGTCGACGGGTGCGGGCGAGAGTAGGCTCGTCGGACGGAGGACGCGCAGACGAAGGTTTACCGCGCGAAAAATTCGCGAAGATTCGCGCAAAAGTTTTTACGTGTGCATCGGTAACGCGCGTCGACCTCGGCGGAGGATAAGTTACCGACCACCAGCGGCAGTGGTCGGTATGCGCGGGGGGTATAAACTGCCGCGTTAAAAATGAAACCCGAATTTCGGCGCTTCCACGGTTCAGGGCTGAGAAGGGCCCGAAAGAAAATAACTGATTCAGACGTTCGAATTTAACGCCAACTTCGTGATGCTGACTTCGCATCGGTGGCGAGTGCCGCCACAGTCGCCGCGTTTACTCTCCCTTGATAGTTGAGCGAATCGACTTGTAACTTCGAGGTTACGAATCCGACTCTACGTTTGGGTTTACATTTTCCATTAATTTTAAAGGGAGGGGGGGTTGGGGGGAGGATGGCGATGACAGACCGATCGCGCGCCTCCCCGCCACCATCGTCGATACCGACGACTTCAACCTCGAGCCGAGCCGAGCCGAGCGGGGCCGAAGGACCGACGGGCTCCCGGAAAATTCCGAAAGGCGATATACCTTTAATTCCCAGTTGGCCGTAACTTTCTCGATGACGTCAAATTAGTGAAAAATCAATGTTTCTTTGTCGCCGTATAGCTCGAGAACGGGTCGATGGGTGCGGGCGAGAGTAGGCTCGTCGGACGGAGGACGCGGAGACGAAGGTTTACCGCGCGAAAAATTCGCGAAGATTCGCGAAAAAGTTTTTACGTGTGCATCGGTAACGCGCGTCGACCTCGGCGGAGGATAATTTACCGACCACCACCGGCAGTGGTCGGTAACGCTCGGGGGGTATAAGCTGTCGCGTTAAAAATGAAACCCGAATTTCGGCGCTTCCACGGTTCATGGCTGAAAAGGGCCGGAAAGAAAATAACTGATTCAAACATTCGAATTTAACGCCAACTTCGTGATGCTGACTTCGCATCGGTGGCGAGTGCCGCCACAGTCGCCGCGTTTACTCTCCCTTGATAGTTGAGCGAATCGACTTGTAACTTCGAGGTTACGAATCCGACTCTACGTTTGGGTTTACATTTTCCATTAATTTTACAGGGAGGGGGGGTTGGGGGGAGGATGGCGATGACAGACCAATCGCTCGCCTCCCCGCCACCATCGTCGCTACCGACGACCTCGACCTCGAGGCGAGCCGAGCCGAGCGGGTCCGAAGGACCGACGGGCTCCCGGAAAATTCCGAAAGGCGATATACCTTTAATTCCCAGTTGGCCGTAACTTTCTCGATGACGTCAAATTAGTGAAAAATCAAAGTTTCTTTGTCGCCGTATAGCTCGAGAACGGGTCGACGGGTGCGGGCGAGAGTGGGCTCGTCGGACGGAGGACGCGGAGACGAAGGTTTACCGCTCGAAAAATTCGCGAAGATTCGCGAAAACGTTTTTACGTGTGCATCGGTAACGCGCGTCGACCTCGGCGGAGGATAAGTTACCGACCACCACCGGCAGTGGTCGGTAACGCTCGGGGGGTATAAGCTGCCGCGTTAAAAATGAAACCCGTATTTCGGCGCTTCCACGGTTCATGGCTGAAAAGGGCCGGAAAGAAAATAACTGATTCAAACGTTCGAATTTAACGCCAACTTCGTGATGCTGACTTCGCATCGGTGGCGAGTGCCGCCACAGTCGCCGCTTTTTCTCTCCCTTGATAGTTGAGCGAATTGACTTGTAACTTCGAGGTTACGAATCCGACTCTACGTTTGGGTTTACATTTTCCATTAATTTTAAAGGGGAGGGGGGGTTGGGGGGATGGCGATGACAGACCAATCGCTCGCCTCCCCGCCACTATCGTCGCTACCGACGACCTCGACCTCGAGGCGAGCCGAGCCGAGCGGGTCCGAAGGACCGACGGGCTCCCGGAAAATTCGGAATGGCGATATACCTTTAATTCCCAGTTGGCCGTAACTTTTTCGGTGACGTCAAATTAGTGAAATTTTGCGATTTCTTTGTCGCCGTATAGCTCGAGAACGGGTCGACGGGTGCGGGCGAGAGTAGGCTCGTCGGACGGAGGACGCGGAGACGAAGGTTTACCGCGCGAAAAATTCGCGAAGATTCGCGCAAAAGTTTTTACGTGTGCATCGGTAACGCGCGTCGACCTCGGCGGAGGATAAGTTACCGACCACCAGCGGCAGTGGTCGGTATGCGCGGGGGGTATAAACTGCCGCGTTAAAAATGAAACCCGAATTTCGGCGCTTCCACGGTTCAGGGCTGAGAAGGGCCCGAAAGAAAATAACTGATTCAAACGTTCGAATTTAACGCCAACTTCGTGATGCTGACTTCGCATCGGTGGCGAGTGCCGCCACAGTCGCCGCGTTTACTCTCCCTTGATAGTTGAGCGAATCGACTTGTAACTTCGAGGTTACGAATCCGACTCTACGTTTGGGTTTACATTTTCCATTAATTTTAAAGGGAGGGGGGTTGGGGGGAGGATGGCGATGACAGACCAATCGCGCGCCTCCCCGCCACCATCGTCGCTACCGACGACTTCGACCTCGAGCCGAGCCGAGCCGAGCGGGGCCGAAGGACCGACGGGCTCCCGGAAAATTCCGAAAGGCGATATACCTTTAATTCCCAGTTGGCCGTAACTTTCTCGATGACGTCAAATTAGTGAAAAATCAAAGTTTCTTTGTCGCCGTATAGCTCGAGAACGGGTCGACGGGTGCGGGCGAGAGTGGGCTCGTCGGACGGAGGAAGCGGAGACGAAGGTTTACCGCGCGAAAAATTCGCGAAAAATTTTTTACGTGTGCATCGGTAGCGCGCGTCGACCTCGGCGGAGGATAAGTTACCGACCACCACCGGCAGTGGTCGGTAACGCTCGGGGGGTATAATCTGCCGCGTTAAAAATGAAACCCGAATTTCGGCGCTTCCACGGTTCATGGCTGAAAAGGGCCGGAAAGACAATACCTGATTCAAACGTTCGAATTTAACGCCAACTTCGTGATGCTGACTTCGCATCGGTGGCGAGTGCCGCCACAGTAGCCGCGTTTACTCTCCCTTGATAGTTGAGCGAATTGACTTGTAACTTCGAGGTTACGAATCCGACTCTACGTTTAGGTTTACATTCTCCATTAATTTTAAAGTGAGGGGGGTTGGGGGGAGGATGGCGATGACAGACCAATCGCTCGCCTCCCCGCCACCATCGTCGCTACCGACGACCTCGACCTCGAGCCGAGCCGAGCCGAGCCGCGCCGAGCGGGGCCGAAGGCCCGACGGGCTCCCGGAAAATTCGGAAAGGCGATATACCTTTAATTCCCAGTTGGCCGTAACTTTTTCGGTGACGTCAAATTAGTGAAATTTTGCGATTTCTTTGTCGCCGTATAGCTCGAGAACGGGTCGACGGGTGCGGGCGAGAGTAGGCTCGTCGGACGGAGGACGCGCAGACGAAGGTTTACCGCGCGAAAAATTCGCGAAGATTCGCGCAAAAGTTTTTACGTGTGCATCGGTAACGCGCGTCGACCTCGGCGGAGGATAAGTTACCGACCACCAGCGGCAGTGGTCGGTATGCGCGGGGGGTATAAACTGCCGCGTTAAAAATGAAACCCGAATTTCGGCGCTTCCACGGTTCAGGGCTGAGAAGGGCCCGAAAGAAAATAACTGATTCAGACGTTCGAATTTAACGCCAACTTCGTGATGCTGACTTCGCATCGGTGGCGAGTGCCGCCACAGTCGCCGCGTTTACTCTCCCTTGATAGTTGAGCGAATCGACTTGTAACTTCGAGGTTACGAATCCGACTCTACGTTTGGGTTTACATTTTCCATTAATTTTAAAGGGAGGGGGGGGTTGGGGGGAGGATGGCGATGACAGACCGATCGCGCGCCTCCCCGCCACCATCGTCGATACCGACGACTTCAACCTCGAGCCGAGCCGAGCCGAGCGGGGCCGAAGGACCGACGGGCTCCCGGAAAATTCCGAAAGGCGATATACCTTTAATTCCCAGTTGGCCGTAACTTTCTCGATGACGTCAAATTAGTGAAAAATCAATGTTTCTTTGTCGCCGTATAGCTCGAGAACGGGTCGATGGGTGCGGGCGAGAGTAGGCTCGTCGGACGGAGGACGCGGAGACGAAGGTTTACCGCGCGAAAAATTCGCGAAGATTCGCGAAAAAGTTTTTACGTGTGCATCGGTAACGCGCGTCGACCTCGGCGGAGGATAATTTACCGACCACCACCGGCAGTGGTCGGTAACGCTCGGGGGGTATAAGCTGTCGCGTTAAAAATGAAACCCGAATTTCGGCGCTTCCACGGTTCATGGCTGAAAAGGGCCGGAAAGAAAATAACTGATTCAAACATTCGAATTTAACGCCAACTTCGTGATGCTGACTTCGCATCGGTGGCGAGTGCCGCCACAGTCGCCGCGTTTACTCTCCCTTGATAGTTGAGCGAATCGACTTGTAACTTCGAGGTTACGAATCCGACTCTACGTTTGGGTTTACATTTTCCATTAATTTTACAGGGAGGGGGGGTTGGGGGGAGGATGGCGATGACAGACCAATCGCTCGCCTCCCCGCCACCATCGTCGCTACCGACGACCTCGACCTCGAGGCGAGCCGAGCCGAGCGGGTCCGAAGGACCGACGGGCTCCCGGAAAATTCCGAAAGGCGATATACCTTTAATTCCCAGTTGGCCGTAACTTTCTCGATGACGTCAAATTAGTGAAAAATCAAAGTTTCTTTGTCGCCGTATAGCTCGAGAACGGGTCGACGGGTGCGGGCGAGAGTGGGCTCGTCGGACGGAGGACGCGGAGACGAAGGTTTACCGCTCGAAAAATTCGCGAAGATTCGCGAAAACGTTTTTACGTGTGCATCGGTAACGCGCGTCGACCTCGGCGGAGGATAAGTTACCGACCACCACCGGCAGTGGTCGGTAACGCTCGGGGGGTATAAGCTGCCGCGTTAAAAATGAAACCCGAATTTCGGCGCTTCCACGGTTCATGGCTGAAAAGGGCCGGAAAGAAAATAACTGATTCAAACGTTCGAATTTAACGCCAACTTCGTGATGCTGACTTCGCATCGGTGGCGAGTGCCGCCACAGTCGCCGCTTTTTCTCTCCCTTGATAGTTGAGCGAATTGACTTGTAACTTCGAGGTTACGAATCCGACTCTACGTTTGGGTTTACATTTTCCATTAATTTTAAAGGGGAGGGGGGGTTGGGGGGATGGCGATGACAGACCAATCGCTCGCCTCCCCGCCACTATCGTCGCTACCGACGACCTCGACCTCGAGGCGAGCCGAGCCGAGCGGGTCCGAAGGACCGACGGGCTCCCGGAAAATTCCGAAAGGCGATATACCTTTAATTCCCAGTTGGCCGTAACTTTCTCGATGACGTCAAATTAGTGAAAAATCAAAGTTTCTTTGTCGCCGTATAGCTCGAGAACGGGTCGACGGGTGCGGGCGAGAGTAGGCTCGTCGGACGGAGGACGCGGAGACGAAGGTTTACCGCGCGAAAAATTCGCGAAAATTCGCGACAAATTTTTTACGTGTGCATCGGTAACGCGCTTCGACCTAGGCGGAGGATAACTTACCGACCACCACCGGCAGTGGTCGGTAACGCTCGGGGGGTATAAGCTGCCACGTTAAAAATGAAACCCGAATTTCGGCGCTTCCACGGTTCATGGCTGAAAAGGGCCGGAAAGAAAATAACTGATTCAAACGTTCGAATTTAACGCCAACTTCGTGATGCTGACTTCGCATCGGTGGCGAGTGCCGCCACAGTCGCCGCTTTTTCTCTCCCTTGATAGTTGAGCGAATTGACTTGTAACTTCGAGGTTACGAATCCGACTCTACGTTTGGGTTTACATTTTCCATTAATTTTAAAGGGGAGGTGGGGTTGGGGGGATGGCGATGACAGACCAATCGCGCGCCTCCCCGCCACTATCGTCGCTACCGACGACCTCGACCTCGAGCCGAGCCGAGCCGAGCCGCGCCGAGCGGGGCCGAAGGCCCGACGGGCTCCCGGAAAATTCGGAAAGGCGATATACCTTTAATTCCCAGTTGGCCGTAACTTTTTCGGTGACGTCAAATTAGTGAAATTTTGCGATTTCTTTGTCGCCGTATAGCTCGAGAACGGGTCGACGGGTGCGGGCGAGAGTAGGCTCGTCGGACGGAGGACGCGGAGACGAAGGTTTACCGCGCGAAAAATTCGCGAAGATTCGCGCAAAAGTTTTTACGTGTGCATCGGTAACGCGCGTCGACCTCGGCGGAGGATAAGTTACCGACCACCAGCGGCAGTGGTCGGTATGCGCGGGGGGTATAAACTGCCGCGTTAAAAATGAAACCCGAATTTCGGCGCTTCCACGGTTCAGGGCTGAGAAGGTCCCGAAAGAAAATAACTGATTCAAACGTTCGAATTTAACGCCAACTTCGTGATGCTGACTTCGCATCGGTGGCGAGTGCCGCCACAGTCGCCGCGTTTACTCTCCCTTGATAGTTGAGCGAATCGACTTGTAACTTCGAGGTTACGAATCCGACTCTACGTTTGGGTTTACATTTTCCATTAATTTTAAAGGGAGGGGGGTTGGGGGGAGGATGGCGATGACAGACCAATCGCGCGCCTCCCCGCCACCATCGTCGCTACCGACGACTTCGACCTCGAGCCGAGCCGAGCCGAGCGGGGCCGATGGACCGACGGGCTCCCGGAAAATTCCGAAAGGCGATATACCTTTAATTCCCAGTTGGCCGTAACTTTCTCGATGACGTCAAATTAGTGGAAAATCAAAGTTTCTTTGTCGCCGTATAGCTCGAGAACGGGTCGACGGGTGCGGGCGGGAGTGGGCTCGTCGGACGGAGGAAGCGGAGACGGAGGTTTACCGCGCGAAAAATTCGCGAAAATTTTTTTACGTGTGCATCGGTAACGCGCGTCGACCTCGGCGGAGGATAAGTTACCGACCACCACCGGCAGTGGTCGGTAACGCTCGGGGGGTATAAGCTGCCGCGTTAAAAATGAAACCCGAATTTCGGCGCTTCCACGGTTCAGGGCTGAGAAGGGCCCGAAAGAAAATAACTGATTCAAACGTTCGAATTTAACGCCAACTTCGTGATGCTGACTTCGCATCGGTGGCGAGTGCCGCCACAGTCGCCGCGTTTACTCTCCCTTGATAGTTGAGCGAATCGACTTGTAACTTCGAGGTTACGAATCCGACTCTACGTTTGGGTTTACATTTTCCATTAATTTTAAAGGGAGGGGGGGTTGGGGGGAGGATGGCGATGACAGACCAATCGCGCGCCTCCCCGCCACCATCGTCGATACCGACGACTTCGACCTCGAGCCGAGCCGAGCCGAGCGGGGCCGAAGGACCGACGGGCTCCCGGAAAATTCCGAAAGGCGATATACCTTTAATTCCCAGTTGGCCGTAACTTTCTCGATGACGTCAAATTAGTGAAAAATCAAAGTTTCTTTGTCGCCGTATAGCTCGAGAACGGGTCGACGGGTGCGGGCGAGAGTGGGCTCGTCGGACGGAGGAAGCGGAGACGAAGGTTTACCGCGCGAAAAATTCGCGAAAATTTTTTTACGTGTGCATCGGTAACGCGCGTCGACCTCGGCGGAGGATAAGTTACCGACCACCACCGGCAGTGGTCGGTAACGCTCGGGGGGTATAAGCTGCCGCGTTAACAATGAAACCCGAATTTCGGCGCTTCCACGGTTCAGGGCTGAAAAGGGCCGGAAAGAAAATAACTGATTCAAACGTTCGAATTTAACGCCAACTTCGTGATGCTGACTTCGCATCGGTGGCGAGTGCCGCCACAGTCGCCGCGTTTACTCTCCCTTGATAGTTGAGCGAATCGACTTGTAACTTCGAGGTTACGAATCCGACTCTACGTTTGGGTTTACATTTTCCATTAATTTTAAAGGGAGGGGGGGTTGGGGGGAGGATGGCGATGACAGACCAATCGCGCGCCTCCCCGCCACCATCGTCGATACCGACGACTTCAACCTCGAGCCGAGCCGAGCCGAGCGGGGCCGAAGGACCGACGGGCTCCCGGAAAATTCCGAAAGGCGATATACCTTTAATTCCCAGTTGGCCGTAACTTTCTCGATGACGTCAAATTAGTGAAAAATCAAAGTTTCTTTGTCGCCGTATAGCTCGAGAACGGGTCGACGGGTGCGGGCGAGAGTAGGCTCGTCGGACGGAGGACGCGGAGACGAAGGTTTACCGCGCGAAAAATTCGCGAAGATTCGCGAAAAAGTTTTTACGTGTGCATCGGTAACGCGCGTCGACCTCGGCGGAGGATAATTTACCGACCACCACCGGCAGTGGTCGGTAACGCTCGGGGGGTATAAGCTGCCGCGTTAACAATGAAACCCGAATTTCGGCGCTTCCACGGTTCAGGGCTGAAAAGGGCCGGAAAGAAAATAACTGATTCAAACGTTCGAATTTAACGCCAACTTCGTGATGCTGACTTCGCATCGGTGGCGAGTGCCGCCACAGTCGCCGCGTTTACTCTCCCTTGATAGTTGAGCGAATCGACTTGTAACTTCGAGGTTACGAATCCGACTCTACGTTTGGGTTTACATTTTCCATTAATTTTACAGGGAGGGGGGGTTGGGGGGAGGATGGCGATGACAGACCAATCGCGAGCCTCCCCGCCACCATCGTCGCTACCGACGACCTCGACCTCGAGGCGAGCCGAGCCGAGCGGGTCCGAAGGACCGACGGGCTCCCGGAAAATTCCGAAAGGCGATATACCTTTAATTCCCAGTTGGCCGTAACTTTCTCGATGACGTCAAATTAGTGAAAAATCAAAGTTTCTTTGTCGCCGTATAGCTCGAGAACGGGTCGACGGGTGCGGGCGAGAGTGGGCTCGTCGGACGGAGGACGCGGAGACGAAGGTTTACCGCGCGAAAAATTCGCGAAGATTCGCGAAAACGTTTTTACGTGTGCATCGGTAACGCGCGTCGACCTCGGCGGAGGATAAGTTACCGACCACCACCGGCAGTGGTCGGTAACGCTCGGGGGGTATAAGCTGCCGCGTTAAAAATGAAACCCGAATTTCGGCGCTTCCACGGTTCATGGCTGAAAAGGGCCGGAAAGAAAATAACTGATTCAAACGTTCGAATTTAACGCCAACTTCGTGATGCTGACTTCGCATCGGTGGCGAGTGCCGCCACAGTCGCCGCGTTTACTCTCCCTTGATAGTTGAGCGAATCGACTTGTAACTTCGAGGTTACGAATCCGACTCTACGTTTGGGTTTACATTTTCCATTAATTTTAAAGGGGAGGGAGGGTTAGGGGGATGGCGATGACAGACCAATCGCGCGCCTCCCCGCCACTATCGTCGCTACCGACGACCTCGACCTCGAGGCGAGCCGAGCCGAGCGGGTCCGAAGGACCGACGGGCTCCCGGAAAATTCCGAAAGGCGATATACCTTTAATTCCCAGTTGGCCGTAACTTTCTCGATGACGTCAAATTAGTGAAAAATCAAAGTTTATTTGTCGCCGTATAGCTCGAGAACGGGTCGACGGGTGCGGGCGAGAGTAGGCTCGTCGGACGGAGGACGCGGAGACGAAGGTTTACCGCGCGAAAAATTCGCGAAAATTCGCGAAAAATTTTTTACGTGTGCATCGGTAACGCGCGTCGACCTCGGCGGAGGATAACTTACCGACCACCACCGGCAGTGGTCGGTAACGCTCGGGGGGTATAAGCTGCCACGTTAAAAATGAAACCCGAATTTCGGCGCTTCCACGGTTCAGGGCTGAAAAGGGCCGGAAAGAAAATAACTGATTCAAACGTTCGAATTTAACGCCAACTTCGTGATGCTGACTTCGCATCGGTGGCGAGTGCCGCCACAGTCGCCGCGTTTACTCTCCCTTGATAGTTGAGCGAATTGACTTGTAACTTCGAGGTTACGAATCCGACTCTACGTTTAGGTTTACATTCTCCATTAATTTTAAAGTGAGGGGGGTTGGGGGGAGGATGGCGATGACAGACCAATCGCTCGCCTCCCCGCCACCATCGTCGCTACCGACGACCTCGACCTCGAGCCGAGCCGAGCCGAGCCGCGCCGAGCGGGGCCGAAGGCCCGACGGGCTACCAGAAAATTCGGAAAGGCGATATACCATTAATTCCCAGTTGGCCGTAACTTTCTCGATGACGTCAAATTAGTGAAAAATCAAAGTTTCTTTGTCGCCGTATAGCTCGAGAACGGGTCGACGGGTGCGGGCGAGAGTGGGCTCGTCGGACGGAGGACGCGGAGACGAAGGTTTACCGCGCGAAAAATTCGCGAAGATTCGCGAAAACGTTTTTACGTGTGCATCGGTAACGCGCGTCGACCTCGGCGGAGGATAAGTTACCGACCACCACCGGCAGTGGTCGCTAACGCTCGGGGGGTATAAACTGCCGCGTTAAAAATGAAACCCGAATTTCGGCGCTTCCACGGTTCAGGGCTGAGAAGGGCCCGAAAGAAAATAACTGATTCAGACGTTCGAATTTAACGCCAACTTCGTGATGCTGACTTCGCATCGGTGGCGAGTGCCGCCACAGTCGCCGCGTTTACTCTCCCTTGATAGTTGAGCGAATCGACTTGTAACTTCGAGGTTACGAATCCGACTCTACGTTTGGGTTTACATTTTCCATTAATTTTAAAGGGAGGGGGGGTTGGGGGGAGGATGGCGATGACAGACCGATCGCGCGCCTCCCCGCCACCATCGTCGATACCGACGACTTCAACCTCGAGCCGAGCCGAGCCGAGCGGGGCCGAAGGACCGACGGGCTCCCGGAAAATTCCGAAAGGCGATATACCTTTAATTCCCAGTTGGCCGTAACTTTCTCGATGACGTCAAATTAGTGAAAAATCAAAGTTTCTTTGTCGCCGTATAGCTCGAGAACGGGTCGACGGGTGCGGGCGAGAGTGGGCTCGTCGGACGGAGGACGCGGAGACGAAGGTTTACCGCTCGAAAAATTCGCGAAGATTCGCGAAAACGTTTTTACGTGTGCATCGGTAACGCGCGTCGACCTCGGCGGAGGATAAGTTACCGACCACCACCGGCAGTGGTCGGTAACGCTCGGGGGGTATAAGCTGCCGCGTTAAAAATGAAACCCGAATTTCGGCGCTTCCACGGTTCATGGCTGAAAAGGGCCGGAAAGAAAATAACTGATTCAAACGTTCGAATTTAACGCCAACTTCGTGATGCTGACTTCGCATCGGTGGCGAGTGCCGCCACAGTCGCCGCTTTTTCTCTCCCTTGATAGTTGAGCGAATTGACTTGTAACTTCGAGGTTACGAATCCGACTCTACGTTTGGGTTTACATTTTCCATTAATTTTAAAGGGGAGGGGGGGTTGGGGGGATGGCGATGACAGACCAATCGCTCGCCTCCCCGCCACCATCGTCGCTACCGACGACCTCGACCTCGAGCCGAGCCGAGCCGAGCCGCGCCGAGCGGGGCCGAAGGCCCGACGGGCTCCCGGAAAATTCGGAAAGGCGATATACCTTTAATTCCCAGTTGGCCGTAACTTTTTCGGTGACGTCAAATTAGTGAAATTTTGCGATTTCTTTGTCGCCGTATAGCTCGAGAACGGGTCGACGGGTGCGGGCGAGAGTAGGCTCGTCGGACGGAGGACGCGGAGACGAAGGTTTACCGCGCGAAAAATTCGCGAAGATTCGCGCAAAAGTTTTTACGTGTGCATCGGTAACGCGCGTCGACCTCGGCGGAGGATAAGTTACCGACCACCAGCGGCAGTGGTCGGTATGCGCGGGGGGTATAAACTGCCGCGTTAAAAATGAAACCCGAATTTCGGCGCTTCCACGGTTCAGGGCTGAGAAGGGCCCGAAAGAAAATAACTGATTCAAACGTTCGAATTTAACGCCAACTTCGTGATGCTGACTTCGCATCGGTGGCGAGTGCCGCCACAGTCGCCGCGTTTACTCTCCCTTGATAGTTGAGCGAATCGACTTGTAACTTCGAGGTTACGAATCCGACTCTACGTTTGGGTTTACATTTTCCATTAATTTTAAAGGGAGGGGGGTTGGGGGGAGGATGGCGATGACAGACCAATCGCGCGCCTCCCCGCCACCATCGTCGCTACCGACGACTTCGACCTCGAGCCGAGCCGAGCCGAGCGGGGCCGAAGGACCGACGGGCTCCCGGAAAATTCCGAAAGGCGATATACCTTTAATTCCCAGTTGGCCGTAACTTTCTCGATGACGTCAAATTAGTGAAAAATCAAAGTTTCTTTGTCGCCGTATAGCTCGAGAACGGGTCGACGGGTGCGGGCGAGAGTGGGCTCGTCGGACGGAGGAAGCGGAGACGAAGGTTTACCGCGCGAAAAATTCGCGAAAAATTTTTTACGTGTGCATCGGTAGCGCGTTTCGACCTCGGCGGAGGATAAGTTACCGACCACCACCGGCAGTGGTCGGTAACGCTCGGGGGGTATAATCTGCCGCGTTAAAAATGAAACCCGAATTTCGGCGCTTCCACGGTTCATGGCTGAAAAGGGCCGGAAAGACAATACCTGATTCAAACGTTCGAATTTAACGCCAACTTCGTGATGCTGACTTCGCATCGGTGGCGAGTGCCGCCACAGTAGCCGCGTTTACTCTCCCTTGATAGTTGAGCGAATTGACTTGTAACTTCGAGGTTACGAATCCGACTCTACGTTTAGGTTTACATTCTCCATTAATTTTAAAGTGAGGGGGGTTGGGGGGAGGATGGCGATGACAGACCAATCGCTCGCCTCCCCGCCACCATCGTCGCTACCGACGACCTCGACCTCGAGCCGAGCCGAGCCGAGCCGCGCCGAGCGGGGCCGAAGGCCCGACGGGCTCCCGGAAAATTCGGAAAGGCGATATACCTTTAATTCCCAGTTGGCCGTAACTTTTTCGGTGACGTCAAATTAGTGAAATTTTGCGATTTCTTTGTCGCCGTATAGCTCGAGAACGGGTCGACGGGTGCGGGCGAGAGTAGGCTCGTCGGACGGAGGACGCGCAGACGAAGGTTTACCGCGCGAAAAATTCGCGAAGATTCGCGCAAAAGTTTTTACGTGTGCATCGGTAACGCGCGTCGACCTCGGCGGAGGATAAGTTACCGACCACCAGCGGCAGTGGTCGGTATGCGCGGGGGGTATAAACTGCCGCGTTAAAAATGAAACCCGAATTTCGGCGCTTCCACGGTTCAGGGCTGAGAAGGGCCCGAAAGAAAATAACTGATTCAGACGTTCGAATTTAACGCCAACTTCGTGATGCTGACTTCGCATCGGTGGCGAGTGCCGCCACAGTCGCCGCGTTTACTCTCCCTTGATAGTTGAGCGAATCGACTTGTAACTTCGAGGTTACGAATCCGACTCTACGTTTGGGTTTACATTTTCCATTAATTTTAAAGGGAGGGGGGGTTGGGGGGAGGATGGCGATGACAGACCGATCGCGCGCCTCCCCGCCACCATCGTCGATACCGACGACTTCAACCTCGAGCCGAGCCGAGCCGAGCGGGGCCGAAGGACCGACGGGCTCCCGGAAAATTCCGAAAGGCGATATACCTTTAATTCCCAGTTGGCCGTAACTTTCTCGATGACGTCAAATTAGTGAAAAATCAATGTTTCTTTGTCGCCGTATAGCTCGAGAACGGGTCGATGGGTGCGGGCGAGAGTAGGCTCGTCGGACGGAGGACGCGGAGACGAAGGTTTACCGCTCGAAAAATTCGCGAAGATTCGCGAAAACGTTTTTACGTGTGCATCGGTAACGCGCGTCGACCTCGGCGGAGGATAAGTTACCGACCACCACCGGCAGTGGTCGGTAACGCTCGGGGGGTATAAGCTGCCGCGTTAAAAATGAAACCCGAATTTCGGCGCTTCCACGGTTCATGGCTGAAAAGGGCCGGAAAGAAAATAACTGATTCAAACGTTCGAATTTAACGCCAACTTCGTGATGCTGACTTCGCATCGGTGGCGAGTGCCGCCACAGTCGCCGCTTTTTCTCTCCCTTGATAGTTGAGCGAATTGACTTGTAACTTCGAGGTTACGAATCCGACTCTACGTTTGGGTTTACATTTTCCATTAATTTTAAAGGGGTGGGGGGGTTGGGGGGATGGCGATGACAGACCAATCGCTCGCCTCCCCGCCACCATCGTCGCTACCGACGACCTCGACCTCGAGCCGAGCCGAGCCGAGCCGCGCCGAGCGGGGCCGAAGGCCCGACGGGCTCCCGGAAAATTCGGAAAGGCGATATACCTTTAATTCCCAGTTGGCCGTAACTTTTTCGGTGACGTCAAATTAGTGAAATTTTGCGATTTCTTTGTCGCCGTATAGCTCGAGAACGGGTCGACGGGTGCGGGCGAGAGTAGGCTCGTCGGACGGAGGACGCGCAGACGAAGGTTTACCGCGCGAAAAATTCGCGAAGATTCGCGCAAAAGTTTTTACGTGTGCATCGGTAACGCGCGTCGACCTCGGCGGAGGATAAGTTACCGACCACCAGCGGCAGTGGTCGGTATGCGCGGGGGGTATAAACTGCCGCGTTAAAAATGAAACCCGAATTTCGACGCTTCCACGGTTCAGGGCTGAGAAGGGCCCGAAAGAAAATAACTGATTCAGACGTTCGAATTTAACGCCAACTTCGTGATGCTGACTTCGCATCGGTGGCGAGTGCCGCCACAGTCGCCGCGTTTACTCTCCCTTGATAGTTGAGCGAATCGACTTGTAACTTCGAGGTTACGAATCCGACTCTACGTTTGGGTTTACATTTTCCATTAATTTTAAAGGGAGGGGGGGTTGGGGGGAGGATGGCGATGACAGACCGATCGCGCGCCTCCCCGCCACCATCGTCGATACCGACGACTTCAACCTCGAGCCGAGCCGAGCCGAGCGGGGCCGAAGGACCGACGGGCTCCCGGAAAATTCCGAAAGGCGATATACCTTTAATTCCCAGTTGGCCGTAACTTTCTCGATGACGTCAAATTAGTGAAAAATCAATGTTTCTTTGTCGCCGTATAGCTCGAGAACGGGTCGATGGGTGCGGGCGAGAGTAGGCTCGTCGGACGGAGGACGCGGAGACGAAGGTTTACCGCGCGAAAAATTCGCGAAGATTCGCGAAAAAGTTTTTACGTGTGCATCGGTAACGCGCGTCGACCTCGGCGGAGGATAATTTACCGACCACCACCGGCAGTGGTCGGTAACGCTCGGGGGGTATAAGCTGTCGCGTTAAAAATGAAACCCGAATTTCGGCGCTTCCACGGTTCATGGCTGAAAAGGGCCGGAAAGAAAATAACTGATTCAAACATTCGAATTTAACGCCAACTTCGTGATGCTGACTTCGCATCGGTGGCGAGTGCCGCCACAGTCGCCGCGTTTACTCTCCCTTGATAGTTGAGCGAATCGACTTGTAACTTCGAGGTTACGAATCCGACTCTACGTTTGGGTTTACATTTTCCATTAATTTTACAGGGAGGGGGGGTTGGGGGGAGGATGGCGATGACAGACCAATCGCTCGCCTCCCCGCCACCATCGTCGCTACCGACGACCTCGACCTCGAGGCGAGCCGAGCCGAGCGGGTCCGAAGGACCGACGGGCTCCCGGAAAATTCCGAAAGGCGATATACCTTTAATTCCCAGTTGGCCGTAACTTTCTCGATGACGTCAAATTAGTGAAAAATCAAAGTTTCTTTGTCGCCGTATAGCTCGAGAACGGGTCGACGGGTGCGGGCGAGAGTGGGCTCGTCGGACGGAGGACGCGGAGACGAAGGTTTACCGCTCGAAAAATTCGCGAAGATTCGCGAAAACGTTTTTACGTGTGCATCGGTAACGCGCGTCGACCTCGGCGGAGGATAAGTTACCGACCACCACCGGCAGTGGTCGGTAACGCTCGGGGGGTATAAGCTGCCGCGTTAAAAATGAAACCCGAATTTCGGCGCTTCCACGGTTCATGGCTGAAAAGGGCCGGAAAGAAAATAACTGATTCAAACGTTCGAATTTAACGCCAACTTCGTGATGCTGACTTCGCATCGGTGGCGAGTGCCGCCACAGTCGCCGCTTTTTCTCTCCCTTGATAGTTGAGCGAATTGACTTGTAACTTCGAGGTTACGAATCCGACTCTACGTTTGGGTTTACATTTTCCATTAATTTTAAAGGGGAGGGGGGGTTGGGGGGATGGCGATGACAGACCAATCGCTCGCCTCCCCGCCACTATCGTCGCTACCGACGACCTCGACCTCGAGGCGAGCCGAGCCGAGCGGGTCCGAAGGACCGACGGGCTCCCGGAAAATTCGGAAAGGCGATATACCTTTAATTCCCAGTTGGCCGTAACTTTTTCGGTGACGTCAAATTAGTGAAATTTTGCGATTTCTTTGTCGCCGTATAGCTCGAGAACGGGTCGACGGGTGCGGGCGAGAGTAGGCTCGTCGGACGGAGGACGCGGAGACGAAGGTTTACCGCGCGAAAAATTCGCGAAGATTCGCGCAAAAGTTTTTACGTGTGCATCGGTAACGCGCGTCGACCTCGGCGGAGGATAAGTTACCGACCACCAGCGGCAGTGGTCGGTATGCGCGGGGGGTATAAACTGCCGCGTTAAAAATGAAACCCGAATTTCGGCGCTTCCACGGTTCAGGGCTGAGAAGGGCCCGAAAGAAAATAACTGATTCAAACGTTCGAATTTAACGCCAACTTCGTGATGCTGACTTCGCATCGGTGGCGAGTGCCGCCACAGTCGCCGCGTTTACTCTCCCTTGATAGTTGAGCGAATCGACTTGTAACTTCGAGGTTACGAATCCGACTCTACGTTTGGGTTTACATTTTCCATTAATTTTAAAGGGAGGGGGGTTGGGGGGAGGATGGCGATGACAGACCAATCGCGCGCCTCCCCGCCACCATCGTCGCTACCGACGACTTCGACCTCGAGCCGAGCCGAGCCGAGCGGGGCCGAAGGACCGACGGGCTCCCGGAAAATTCCGAAAGGCGATATACCTTTAATTCCCAGTTGGCCGTAACTTTCTCGATGACGTCAAATTAGTGAAAAATCAAAGTTTCTTTGTCGCCGTATAGCTCGAGAACGGGTCGACGGGTGCGGGCGAGAGTGGGCTCGTCGGACGGAGGAAGCGGAGACGAAGGTTTACCGCGCGAAAAATTCGCGAAAAATTTTTTACGTGTGCATCGGTAGCGCGCGTCGACCTCGGCGGAGGATAAGTTACCGACCACCACCGGCAGTGGTCGGTAACGCTCGGGGGGTATAATCTGCCGCGTTAAAAATGAAACCCGAATTTCGGCGCTTCCACGGTTCATGGCTGAAAAGGGCCGGAAAGACAATACCTGATTCAAACGTTCGAATTTAACGCCAACTTCGTGATGCTGACTTCGCATCGGTGGCGAGTGCCGCCACAGTAGCCGCGTTTACTCTCCCTTGATAGTTGAGCGAATTGACTTGTAACTTCGAGGTTACGAATCCGACTCTACGTTTAGGTTTACATTCTCCATTAATTTTAAAGTGAGGGGGGTTGGGGGGAGGATGGCGATGACAGACCAATCGCTCGCCTCCCCGCCACCATCGTCGCTACCGACGACCTCGACCTCGAGCCGAGCCGAGCCGAGCCGCGCCGAGCGGGGCCGAAGGCCCGACGGGCTCCCGGAAAATTCGGAAAGGCGATATACCTTTAATTCCCAGTTGGCCGTAACTTTTTCGGTGACGTCAAATTAGTGAAATTTTGCGATTTCTTTGTCGCCGTATAGCTCGAGAACGGGTCGACGGGTGCGGGCGAGAGTAGGCTCGTCGGACGGAGGACGCGCAGACGAAGGTTTAGCGCGCGAAAAATTCGCGAAGATTCGCGCAAAAGTTTTTACGTGTGCATCGGTAACGCGCGTCGACCTCGGCGGAGGATAAGTTACCGACCACCAGCGGCAGTGGTCGGTATGCGCGGGGGGTATAAACTGCCGCGTTAAAAATGAAACCCGAATTTCGGCGCTTCCACGGTTCAGGGCTGAGAAGGGCCCGAAAGAAAATAACTGATTCAGACGTTCGAATTTAACGCCAACTTCGTGATGCTGACTTCGCATCGGTGGCGAGTGCCGCCACAGTCGCCGCGTTTACTCTCCCTTGATAGTTGAGCGAATCGACTTGTAACTTCGAGGTTACGAATCCGACTCTACGTTTGGGTTTACATTTTCCATTAATTTTAAAGGGAGGGGGGGTTGGGGGGAGGATGGCGATGACAGACCGATCGCGCGCCTCCCCGCCACCATCGTCGATACCGACGACTTCAACCTCGAGCCGAGCCGAGCCGAGCGGGGCCGAAGGACCGACGGGCTCCCGGAAAATTCCGAAAGGCGATATACCTTTAATTCCCAGTTGGCCGTAACTTTCTCGATGACGTCAAATTAGTGAAAAATCAATGTTTCTTTGTCGCCGTATAGCTCGAGAACGGGTCGATGGGTGCGGGCGAGAGTAGGCTCGTCGGACGGAGGACGCGGAGACGAAGGTTTACCGCGCGAAAAATTCGCGAAGATTCGCGAAAAAGTTTTTACGTGTGCATCGGTAACGCGCGTCGACCTCGGCGGAGGATAATTTACCGACCACCACCGGCAGTGGTCGGTAACGCTCGGGGGGTATAAGCTGTCGCGTTAAAAATGAAACCCGAATTTCGGCGCTTCCACGGTTCATGGCTGAAAAGGGCCGGAAAGAAAATAACTGATTCAAACATTCGAATTTAACGCCAACTTCGTGATGCTGACTTCGCATCGGTGGCGAGTGCCGCCACAGTCGCCGCGTTTACTCTCCCTTGATAGTTGAGCGAATCGACTTGTAACTTCGAGGTTACGAATCCGACTCTACGTTTGGGTTTACATTTTCCATTAATTTTACAGGGAGGGGGGGTTGGGGGGAGGATGGCGATGACAGACCAATCGCTCGCCTCCCCGCCACCATCGTCGCTACCGACGACCTCGACCTCGAGGCGAGCCGAGCCGAGCGGGTCCGAAGGACCGACGGGCTCCCGGAAAATTCCGAAAGGCGATATACCTTTAATTCCCAGTTGGCCGTAACTTTCTCGATGACGTCAAATTAGTGAAAAATCAAAGTTTCTTTGTCGCCGTATAGCTCGAGAACGGGTCGACGGGTGCGGGCGAGAGTGGGCTCGTCGGACGGAGGACGCGGAGACGAAGGTTTACCGCTCGAAAAATTCGCGAAGATTCGCGAAAACGTTTTTACGTGTGCATCGGTAACGCGCGTCGACCTCGGCGGAGGATAAGTTACCGACCACCACCGGCAGTGGTCGGTAACGCTCGGGGGGTATAAGCTGCCGCGTTAAAAATGAAACCCGAATTTCGGCGCTTCCACGGTTCATGGCTGAAAAGGGCCGGAAAGAAAATAACTGATTCAAACGTTCGAATTTAACGCCAACTTCGTGATGCTGACTTCGCATCGGTGGCGAGTGCCGCCACAGTCGCCGCTTTTTCTCTCCCTTGATAGTTGAGCGAATTGACTTGTAACTTCGAGGTTACGAATCCGACTCTACGTTTGGGTTTACATTTTCCATTAATTTTAAAGGGGAGGTGGGGTTGGGGGGATGGCGATGACAGACCAATCGCGCGCCTCCCCGCCACTATCGTCGCTACCGACGACCTCGACCTCGAGCCGAGCCGAGCCGAGCCGCGCCGAGCGGGGCCGAAGGCCCGACGGGCTCCCGGAAAATTCGGAAAGGCGATATACCTTTAATTCCCAGTTGGCCGTAACTTTTTCGGTGACGTCAAATTAGTGAAATTTTGCGATTTCTTTGTCGCCGTATAGCTCGAGAACGGGTCGACGGGTGCGGGCGAGAGTAGGCTCGTCGGACGGAGGACGCGGAGACGAAGGTTTACCGCGCGAAAAATTCGCGAAGATTCGCGCAAAAGTTTTTACGTGTGCATCGGTAACGCGCGTCGACCTCGGCGGAGGATAAGTTACCGACCACCAGCGGCAGTGGTCGGTATGCGCGGGGGGTATAAACTGCCGCGTTAAAAATGAAACCCGAATTTCGGCGCTTCCACGGTTCAGGGCTGAGAAGGTCCCGAAAGAAAATAACTGATTCAAACGTTCGAATTTAACGCCAACTTCGTGATGCTGACTTCGCATCGGTGGCGAGTGCCGCCACAGTCGCCGCGTTTACTCTCCCTTGATAGTTGAGCGAATCGACTTGTAACTTCGAGGTTACGAATCCGACTCTACGTTTGGGTTTACATTTTCCATTATTTTTAAAGGGAGGGGGGTTGGGGGGAGGATGGCGATGACAGACCAATCGCGCGCCTCCCCGCCACCATCGTCGCTACCGACGACTTCGACCTCGAGCCGAGCCGAGCCGAGCGGGGCCGATGGACCGACGGGCTCCCGGAAAATTCCGAAAGGCGATATACCTTTAATTCCCAGTTGGCCGTAACTTTCTCGATGACGTCAAATTAGTGAAAAATCAAAGTTTCTTTGTCGCCGTATAGCTCGAGAACGGGTCGACGGGTGCGGGCGAGAGTGGGCTCGTCGGACGGAGGAAGCGGAGACGGAGGTTTACCGCGCGAAAAATTCGCGAAAATTTTTTTACGTGTGCATCGGTAACGCGCGTCGACCTCGGCGGAGGATAAGTTACCGACCACCACCGGCAGTGGTCGGTAACGCTCGGGGGGTATAAGCTGCCGCGTTAAAAATGAAACCCGAATTTCGGCGCTTCCACGGTTCAGGGCTGAGAAGGGCCCGAAAGAAAATAACTGATTCAAACGTTCGAATTTAACGCCAACTTCGTGATGCTGACTTCGCATCGGTGGCGAGTGCCGCCACAGTCGCCGCGTTTACTCTCCCTTGATAGTTGAGCGAATCGACTTGTAACTTCGAGGTTACGAATCCGACTCTACGTTTGGGTTTACATTTTCCATTAATTTTAAAGGGAGGGGGGGTTGGGGGGAGGATGGCGATGACAGACCAATCGCGCGCCTCCCCGCCACCATCGTCGATACCGACGACTTCAACCTCGAGCCGAGCCGAGCCGAGCGGGGCCGAAGGACCGACGGGCTCCCGGAAAATTCCGAAAGGCGATATACCTTTAATTCCCAGTTGGCCGTAACTTTCTCGATGACGTCAAATTAGTGAAAAATCAAAGTTTCTTTGTCGCCGTATAGCTCGAGAACGGGTCGACGGGTGCGGGCGAGAGTAGGCTCGTCGGACGGAGGACGCGGAGACGAAGGTTTACCGCGCGAAAAATTCGCGAAGATTCGCGAAAAAGTTTTTACGTGTGCATCGGTAACGCGCGTCGACCTCGGCGGAGGATAATTTACCGACCACCACCGGCAGTGGTCGGTAACGCTCGGGGGGTATAAGCTGCCGCGTTAACAATGAAACCCGAATTTCGGCGCTTCCACGGTTCAGGGCTGAAAAGGGCCGGAAAGAAAATAACTGATTCAAACGTTCGAATTTAACGCCAACTTCGTGATGCTGACTTCGCATCGGTGGCGAGTGCCGCCACAGTCGCCGCGTTTACTCTCCCTTGATAGTTGAGCGAATCGACTTGTAACTTCGAGGTTACGAATCCGACTCTACGTTTGGGTTTACATTTTCCATTAATTTTACAGGGAGGGGGGGTTGGGGGGAGGATGGCGATGACAGACCAATCGCGAGCCTCCCCGCCACCATCGTCGCTACCGACGACCTCGACCTCGAGGCGAGCCGAGCCGAGCGGGTCCGAAGGACCGACGGGCTCCCGGAAAATTCCGAAAGGCGATATACCTTTAATTCCCAGTTGGCCGTAACTTTCTCGATGACGTCAAATTAGTGAAAAATCAAAGTTTCTTTGTCGCCGTATAGCTCGAGAACGGGTCGACGGGTGCGGGCGAGAGTGGGCTCGTCGGACGGAGGACGCGGAGACGAAGGTTTACCGCGCGAAAAATTCGCGAAGATTCGCGAAAACGTTTTTACGTGTGCATCGGTAACGCGCGACGACCTCGGCGGAGGATAAGTTACCGACCACCACCGGCAGTGGTCGGTAACGCTCGGGGGGTATAAGCTGCCGCGTTAAAAATGAAACCCGAATTTCGGCGCTTCCACGGTTCATGGCTGGAAAGGGCCGGAAAGAAAATAACTGATTCAAACGTTCGAATTTAACGCCAACTTCGTGATGCTGACTTCGCATCGGTGGCGAGTGCCGCCACAGTCGCCGCTTTTTCTCTCCCTTGATAGTTGAGCGAATTGACTTGTAACTTCGAGGTTACGAATCCGACTCTACGTTTGGGTTTACATTTTCCATTAATTTTAAAGGGGAGGGAGGGTTGGGGGGATGGCGATGACAGACCAATCGCGCGCCTCCCCGCCACTATCGTCGCTACCGACGACCTCGACCTCGAGGCGAGCCGAGCCGAGCGGGTCCGAAGGACCGACGGGCTCCCGGAAAATTCCGAAAGGCGATATACCTTTAATTCCCAGTTAGCCGTAAGTTTCTCGATGACGTCAAATTAGTGAAAAATCAAAGTTTATTTGTCGCCGTATAGCTCGAGAACGGGTCGACGGGTGCGGGCGAGAGTAGGCTCGTCGGACGGAGGACGCGGAGACGAAGGTTTACCGCGCGAAAAATTCGCGAAAATTCGCGAAAAATTTTTTACGTGTGCATCGGTAACGCGCGTCGACCTCGGCGGAGGATAACTTACCGACCACCACCGGCAGTGGTCGGTATGCGCTGGGGGTATAAACTGCCGCGTTAAAAATGAAACCCGAATTTCGGCGCTTCCACGGTTCAGGGCTGAAAAGGGCCCGAAAGAAAATAACTGATTCAAATGTTCGAATTTAACGCCAACTTCGCGACGCTGACTTCGCATAGGTGGCGAGTGCCGCCACAGTCGCCGCGTTTACTCTCCCTTGATAGTTGAGCGAATCGACCTGTAACTTCGAGGTTACGAATCCGACTCTACGTTTGGGTTTACATTTTCCATTAATTTTAAAGGGAGGGGGGGTTGGGGGGAGGATGGCGATGACAGACCTATCGCGCGCCTCCCCGCCACCATCGTCGCTACCGACGACTTCGACCTCGAGCCGAGCCGAGCCGAGCGGGGCCGAAGGACCGACGGGCTCCCGGAAAATTCCGAAAGGCGATATACCTTTAATTCCCAGTTGGCCGTAACTTTCTCGATGACGTCAAATTAGTGAAAAATCAAAGTTTCTTTGTCGCCGTATAGCTCGAGAACGGGTCGACGGGTGCGGGCGAGAGTGGGCTCGTCGGACGGAGGAAGCGGAGACGAAGGTTTACCGCGCGAAAAATTCGCGAAAATTTTTTTACGTGTGCATCGGTAACGCGCGTCGACCTCGGCGGAGGATAAGTTACCGACCACCACCGGCAGTGGTCGGTAACGCTCGGGGGGTATAAGCTGCCGCGTTAAAAATGAAACCCGCATTTCGGCGCTTCCACGGTTCAGGGCTGAAAAGGGCCGGAAAGAAAATAACTGATTCAAACGTTCGAATTTAACGCCAACTTCGTGATGCTGACTTCGCATCGGTGGCGAGTGCCGCCACAGTCGCCGCGTTTACTCTCCCTTGATAGTTGAGCGAATCGACTTGTAACTTCGAGGTTACGAATCCGAGTCTACGTTTGGGTTTACATTTTCCATTAATTTTAAAGGGAGGGGGGTTGGGGGGAGGATGGCGATGACAGACCAATCGCGCGCCTCCCCGCCACCATCGTCGATACCGACGACTTCGACCTCGAGCCGAGCCGAGCCGAGCGGGGCCGAAGGACCGACGGGCTCCCGGAAAATTCCGAAAGGCGATATACCTTTAATTCCCAGTTGGCCGTAACTTTCTCGATGACGTCAAATTAGTGAAAAATCAAAGTTTCTTTGTCGCCGTATAGCTCGAGAATGGGTCGACGGGTGCGGGCGAGAGTAGGCTCGTCGGACGGAGGACGCGGAGACGAAGGTTTACCGCGCGAAAAATTCGCGAAAATTCGCGAAAAATTTTTTACGTGTGCATCGGTAACGCGCGTCGACCTAGGCGGAGGATAACTTACCGACCACCAACGGCAGTGGTCGGTAACGCTCGGGGGGTATAAGCTGCCACGTTAAAAATGAAACCCGAATTTCGGCGCTTCCACGGTTCATGGCTGAAAAGGGCCGGAAAGAAAATAACTGATTCAAACGTTCGAATTTAACGCCAACTTCGTGATGCTGACTTCGCATCGGTGGCGAGTGCCGCCACAGTCGCCGCGTTTACTCTCCCTTGATAGTTGAGCGAATTGACTTGTAACTTCGAGGTTACGAATCCGACTCTACGTTTGGGTTTACATTTTCCATTAATTTTAAAGGGAGGGGGGGTTGGGGGGAGGATGGCGATGACAGACCAATCGCGCGCCTCCCCGCCACCATCGTCGCTACCGACGACCTCGACCTCGAGCCGAGCCGAGCCGAGCCGCGCCGAGCGGGGCCGATGGCCCGACGGGCTCCCGGAAAATTCGGAAAGGCGATATACCTTTAATTCCCAGTTGGCCGTAACTTTTTCGGTGACGTCAAATTAGTGAAATTTTGCGATTTCTTTGTCGCCGTATAGCTCGAGAACGGGTCGACGGGTGCGGGCGAGAGTAGGCTCGTCGGACGGAGGACGCGGAGACGAAGGTTTACCGCGCGAAAAATTCGCGAAGATTCGCGAAAAAGTTTTTACGTGTGCATCGGTAACGCGCGTCGACATCGGCGGAGGATAATTTACCGACCACCACCGGCAGTGGTCGGTAACGCTCGGGGGGTATAAGCTGTCGCGTTAAAAATGAAACCCGAATTTCGGCGCTTCCACGGTTCATGGCTGAAAAGGGCCGGAAAGAAAATAACTGATTCAAACATTCGAATATAACGCCAACTTCGTGATGCTGACTTCGCATCGGTGGCGAGTGCCGCCACAGTCGCCGCGTTTACTCTCCCTTGATAGTTGAGCGAATCGACTTGTAACTTCGAGGTTACGAATCCGACTCTACGTTTGGGTTTACATTTTCCATTAATTTTACAGGGAGGGGGGGTTGGGGGGAGGATGGCGATGACAGACCAATCGCGAGCCTCCCCGCCACCATCGTCGCTACCGACGACGACCTCGAGGCGAGCCGAGCCGAGCGGGTCCGAAGGACCGACGGGCTCCCGGAAAATTCCGAAAGGCGATATACCTTTAATTCCCAGTTGGCCGTAACTTTCTCGATGACGTCAAATTAGTGAAAAATCAAAGTTTCTTTGTCGCCGTATAGCTCGAGAACGGGTCGACGGGTGCGGGCGAGAGTGGGCTCGTCGGACGGAGGACGCGGAGACGAAGGTCTACCGCGCGAAAAATTCGCGAAGATTCGCGAAAACGTTTTTACGTGTGCATCGGTAACGCGCGTCGACCTCGGCGGAGGATAAGTTACCGACCACCACCGGCAGTGGTCGGTAACGCTCGGGGGGTATAAGCTGCCGCGTTAAAAATGAAACCCGAATTTCGGCGCTTCCACGGTTCATGGCTGAAAAGGGCCGGAAAGAAAATAACTGATTCAAACGTTCGAATTTAACGCCAACTTCGTGATGCTGACTTCGCATCGGTGGCGAGTGCCGCCACAGTCGCCGCTTTTTCTCTCCCTTGATAGTTGAGCGAATTGACTTGTAACTTCGAGGTTACGAATCCGACTCTACGTTTGGGTTTACATTTTCCATTAATTTTAAAGGGGAGGGGGGGTTGGGGGGATGGCGATGACAGACCAATCGCGCGCCTCCCCGCCACTGTCGTCGCTACCGACGACCTCGACCTCGAGGCGAGCCGAGCCGAGCGGGTCCGAATGACCGACGGGCTCCCGGAAAATTCCGAAAGGCGATATACCTTTAATTCCCAGTTAGCCGTAACTTTCTCGATGACGTCAAATTAGTGAAAAATCAAAGTTTATTTGTCGCCGTATAGCTCGAGAACGGGACGACGGGTGCGGGCGAGAGTAGGCTCGTCGGACGGAGGACGCGGAGACGAAGGTTTACCGCGCGAAAAATTCGCGAAGATTCGCGAAAACGTTTTTACGTGTGCATCGGTAACGCGCGTCGACCTCGGCGGAGGATAACTTACCGACCACCACCGGCAGTGGTCGGTAACGCTCGGGGGGTATAAGCTGCCACGTTAAAAATGAAACCCGAATTTCGGCGCTTCCACGGTTCAGGGTTGAAAAGGGCCGGAAAGAAAATAACTGATTCAAACGTTCGAATTTAACGCCAACTTCGTGATGCTGACTTCGCATCGGTGGCGAGTGCCGCCACAGTCGCCGCGTTTACTCTCCCTTGATAGTTGAGCGAATTGACTTGTAACTTCGAGGTTACGAATCCGACTCTACGTTTAGGTTTACATTCTCCATTAATTTTAAAGTGAGGGGGGTTGGGGGGAGGATGGCGATGACAGACCAATCGCTCGCCTCCCCGCCACCATCGTCGCTACTGACGACCTCGACCTCGAGCCGAGCCGAGCCGAGCCGCGCCGAGCGGGGCCGAAGGCCCGACGGGCTACCAGAAAATTCGGAAAGGCGATATACCTTTAATTCCCAGTTGGCCGTAACTTTTTCGGTGACGTCAAATTAGTGAAATTTTGCGATTTCTTTGTCGCCGTATAGCTCGAGAACGGGTCGACGGGTGCGGGCGAGAGTAGGCTCGTCGGACGGAGGATGCGGAGACGAAGGTTTACCGCGCGAAAAATTCGCGAAGATTCGCGCAAAAGTTTTTACGTGTGCATCGGTAACGCGCGTCGACCTCGGCGGAGGATAAGTTACCGACCACCAGCGGCAGTGGTCGGTATGCGCGGGGGGTATAAACTGCCGCGTTAAAAATGAAACCCGAATTTCGGCGCTTCCACGGTTCAGGGCTGAGAAGGGCCCGAAAGAAAATAACTGATTCAAACGTTCGAATTTAGCGCCAACTTCGTGATGCTGACTTCGCATCGGTGGCGAGTGCCGCCTCAGTCGCCGCGTTTACTCTCCCTTGATAGTTGAGCGAATCGACTTGTAACTTCGAGGTTACGAATCCGACTCTACGTTTGGGTTTACATTTTCCATTAATTTTAAAGGGAGGGGGGTTGGGGGGAGGATGGCGATGACAGACCAATCGCGCGCCTCCCCGCCACCATCGTCGCTACCGACGACTTCGACCTCGAGCCGAGCCGAGCCGAGCGGGGCCGAAGGACCGACGGGCTCCCGGAAAATTCCGAAAGGCGATATACCTTTAATTCCCAGTTGGCCGTAACTTTCTCGATGACGTCAAATTAGTGAAAAATCAAAGTTTCTTTGTCGCCGTATAGCTCGAGAACGGGTCGACGGGTGCGGGCGAGAGTGGGCTCGTCGGACGGAGGAAGCGGAGACGAAGGTTTACCGCGCGAAAAATTCGCGAAAATTTTTTTACGTGTGCATCGGTAACGCGCGTCGACCTCGGCGGAGGATAAGTTACCGACCACCACCGGCAGTGGTCGGTAACGCTCGGGGGGTATAAGCTGCCGCGTTAAAAATGAAACCCGAATTTCGGCGCTTCCACGGTTCAGGGCTGAAAAGGGCCGGAAAGAAAATAACTGATTCAAACGTTCGAATTTAACGCCAACTTCGTGATGCTGACTTCGCATCGGTGGCGAGTGCCGCCACAGTCGCCGCGTTTACTCTCCCTTGATAGTTGAGCGAATCGACTTGTAACTTCGAGGTTACGAATCCGACTCTACGTTTGGGTTTACATTTTCCATTAATTTTAAAGGGAGGGGGGGTTGGGGGGAGGATGGCGATGACAGACAAATCGCGCGCCTCCCCGCCACCATCGTCGATACCGACGACTTCGACCTCGAGCCGAGCCGAGCCGAGCGGGGCCGAAGGACCGACGGGCTCCCGGAAAATTCCGAAAGGCGATATACCTTTAATTCCCAGTTGGCCGTAACTTTCTCGATGACGTCAAATTAGTGAAAAATCAAAGTTTCTTTGTCGCCGTATAGCTCGAGAATGGGTCGACGGGTGCGGGCGAGAGTAGGCTCGTCGGACGGAGGACGCGAAGACGAAGGTTTACCGCGCGAAAAATTCGCGAAAATTCGCGAAAAATTTTTTACGTGTGCATCGGTAACGCGCGTCGACCTAGGCGGAGGATAACTTACCGACCACCACCGGCAGTGGTCGGTAACGCTCGGGGGGTATAAGCTGCCACGTTAAAAATGAAACCCGAATTTCGGCGCTTCCACGGTTCATGGCTGAAAAGGGCCGGAAAGAAAATAACTGATTCAAACGTTCGAATTTAACGCCAACTTCGTGATGCTGACTTCGCATCGGTGGCGAGTGCCGCCACAGTCGCCGCGTTTACTCTCCCTTGATAGTTGAGCGAATTGACTTGTAACTTCGAGGTTACGAATCCGACTCTACGTTTAGGTTTACATTCTCCATTAATTTTAAAGTGAGGGGGGTTGGGGGGAGGATGGCGATGACAGACCAATCGCTCGCCTCCCCGCCACCATCGTCGCTACTGACAACCTCGACCTCGAGCCGAGCCGAGCCGAGCCGCGCCGAGCGGGGCCGAAGGCCCGACGGGCTACCAGAAAATTCGGAAAGGCGATATACCTTTAATTCCCAGTTGGCCGTAACTTTTTCGGTGACGTCAAATTAGTGAAATTTTGCGATTTCTTTGTCGCCGTATAGCTCGAGAACGGGTCGACGGGTGCGGGCGAGAGTAGGCTCGTCGGACGGAGGACGCGGAGACGAAGGTTTACCGCGCGAAAAATTCGCGAAGATTCGCGCAAAAGTTTTTACGTGTGCATCGGTAACGCGCGTCGACCTCGGCGGAGGATAAGTTACCGACCACCAGCGGCAGTGGTCGGTATGCGCGGGGGGTATAAACTGCCGCGTTAAAAATGAAACCCGAATTTCGGCGCTTCCACGGTTCAGGGCTGAGAAGGGCCCGAAAGAAAATAACTGATTCAAACGTTCGAATTTAGCGCCAACTTCGTGATGCTGACTTCGCATCGGTGGCGAGTGCCGCCACAGTCGCCGCGTTTACTCTCCCTTGATAGTTGAGCGAATCGACTTGTAACTTCGAGGTTACGAATCCGACTCTACGTTTGGGTTTACATTTTCCATTAATTTTAAAGGGAGGGGGGTTGGGGGGAGGATGGCGATGACAGACCAATCGCGCGCCTCCCCGCCACCATCGTCGCTACCGACGACTTCGACCTCGAGCCGAGCCGAGCCGAGCGGGGCCGAAGGACCGACGGGCTCCCGGAAAATTCCGAAAGGCGATATACCTTTAATTCCCAGTTGGCCGTAACTTTCTCGATGACGTCAAATTAGTGAAAAATCAAAGTTTCTTTGTCGCCGTATAGCTCGAGAACGGGTCGACGGGTGCGGGCGAGAGTGGGCTCGTCGGACGGAGGAAGCGGAGACGAAGGTTTACCGCGCGAAAAATTCGCGAAAATTTTTTTACGTGTGCATCGGTAACGCGCGTCCACCTCGGCGGAGGATAAGTTACCGACCACCACCGGCAGTGGTCGGTAACGCTCGGGGGGTATAAGCTGCCGCGTTAAAAATGAAACCCGAATTTCGGCGCTTCCACGGTTCAGGGCTGAAAAGGGCCGGAAAGAAAATAACTGATTCAAACGTTCGAATTTAACGCCAACTTCGTGATGCTGACTTCGCATCGGTGGCGAGTGCCGCCACAGTCGCCGCGTTTACTCTCCCTTGATAGTTGAGCGAATCGACTTGTAACTTCGAGGTTACGAATCCGACTCTACGTTTGGGTTTACATTTTCCATTAATTTTAAAGGGAGGGGGGGTTGGGGGGAGGATGGCGATGACAGACAAATCGCGCGCCTCCCCGCCACCATCGTCGATACCGACGACTTCGACCTCGAGCCGAGCCGAGCCGAGCGGGGCCGAAGGACCGACGGGCTCCCGGAAAATTCCGAAAGGCGATATACCTTTAATTCCCAGTTGGCCGTAACTTTCTCGATGACGTCAAATTAGTGAAAAATCAAAGTTTCTTTGTCGCCGTATAGCTCGAGAATGGGTCGACGGGTGCGGGCGAGAGTAGGCTCGTCGGACGGAGGACGCGAAGACGAAGGTTTACCGCGCGAAAAATTCGCGAAAATTCGCGAAAAATTTTTTACGTGTGCATCGGTAACGCGCGTCGACCTAGGCGGAGGATAACTTACCGACCACCACCGGCAGTGGTCGGTAACGCTCGGGGGGTATAAGCTGCCACGTTAAAAATGAAACCCGAATTTCGGCGCTTCCACGGTTCATGGCTGAAAAGGGCCGGAAAGAAAATAACTGATTCAAACGTTCGAATTTAACGCCAACTTCGTGATGCTGACTTCGCATCGGTGGCGAGTGCCGCCACAGTCGCCGCGTTTACTCTCCCTTGATAGTTGAGCGAATTGACTTGTAACTTCGAGGTTACGAATCCGACTCTACGTTTAGGTTTACATTCTCCATTAATTTTAAAGTGAGGGGGGTTGGGGGGAGGATGGCGATGACAGACCAATCGCTCGCCTCCCCGCCACCATCGTCGCTACTGACAACCTCGACCTCGAGCCGAGCCGAGCCGAGCCGCGCCGAGCGGGGCCGAAGGCCCGACGGGCTACCAGAAAATTCGGAAAGGCGATATACCTTTAATTCCCAGTTGGCCGTAACTTTTTCGGTGACGTCAAATTAGTGAAATTTTGCGATTTCTTTGTCGCCGTATAGCTCGAGAACGGGTCGACGGGTGCGGGCGAGAGTAGGCTCGTCGGACGGAGGACGCGGAGACGAAGGTTTACCGCGCGAAAAATTCGCGAAGATTCGCGCAAAAGTTTTTACGTGTGCATCGGTAACGCGCGTCGACCTCGGCGGAGGATAAGTTACCGACCACCAGCGGCAGTGGTCGGTATGCGCGGGGGGTATAAACTGCCGCGTTAAAAATGAAACCCGAATTTCGGCGCTTCCACGGTTCAGGGCTGAGAAGGGCCCGAAAGAAAATAACTGATTCAAACGTTCGAATTTAGCGCCAACTTCGTGATGCTGACTTCGCATCGGTGGCGAGTGCCGCCACAGTCGCCGCGTTTACTCTCCCTTGATAGTTGAGCGAATCGACTTGTAACTTCGAGGTTACGAATCCGACTCTACGTTTGGGTTTACATTTTCCATTAATTTTAAAGGGAGGGGGGTTGGGGGGAGGATGGCGATGACAGACCAATCGCGCGCCTCCCCGCCACCATCGTCGCTACCGACGACTTCGACCTCGAGCCGAGCCGAGCCGAGCGGGGCCGAAGGACCGACGGGCTCCCGGAAAATTCCGAAAGGCGATATACCTTTAATTCCCAGTTGGCCGTAACTTTCTCGATGACGTCAAATTAGTGAAAAATCAAAGTTTCTTTGTCGCCGTATAGCTCGAGAACGGGTCGACGGGTGCGGGCGAGAGTGGGCTCGTCGGACGGAGGAAGCGGAGACGAAGGTTTACCGCGCGAAAAATTCGCGAAAATTTTTTTACGTGTGCATCGGTAACGCGCGTCCACCTCGGCGGAGGATAAGTTACCGACCACCACCGGCAGTGGTCGGTAACGCTCGGGGGGTATAAGCTGCCGCGTTAAAAATGAAACCCGAATTTCGGCGCTTCCACGGTTCAGGGCTGAAAAGGGCCGGAAAGAAAATAACTGATTCAAACGTTCGAATTTAACGCCAACTTCGTGATGCTGACTTCGCATCGGTGGCGAGTGCCGCCACAGTCGCCGCGTTTACTCTCCCTTGATAGTTGAGCGAATCGACTTGTAACTTCGAGGTTACGAATCCGACTCTACGTTTGGGTTTACATTTTCCATTAATTTTAAAGGGAGGGGGGGCTGGGGGGAGGATGGCGATGACAGACCAATCGCGCGCCTCCCCGCCACCATCGTCGATACCGACGACTTCGACCTCGAGCCGAGCCGAGCCGAGCGGGGCCGAAGGACCGACGGGCTCCCGGAAAATTCCGAAAGGCGATATACCTTTAATTCCCAGTTGGCCGTAACTTTCTCGATGACGTCAAATTAGTGAAAAATCAAAGTTTCTTTGTCGCCGTATAGCTCGAGAATGGGTCGACGGGTGCGGGCGAGAGTAGGCTCCTCGGACGGAGGACGCGAAGACGAAGGTTTACCGCGCGAAAAATTCGCGAAAATTCGCGAAAAATTTTTTACGTGTGCATCGGTAACGCGCGTCGACCTCGGCGGAGGATAACTTACCGACCACCACCGGCAGTGGTCGGTATGCGCTGGGGGTATAAACTGCCGCGTTAAAAATGAAACCCGAATTTCGGCGCTTCCACGGTTCAGGGCTGAAAAGGGCCCGAAAGAAAATAACTGATTCAAACGTTCGAATTTAACGCCAACTTCGCGACGCTGACTTCGCATAGGTGGCGAGTGCCGCCACAGTCGCCGCGTTTACTCTCCCTTGATAGTTGAGCGAATCGACCTGTAACTTCGAGGTTACGAATCCGACTCTACGTTTGGGTTTACATTTTCCATTAATTTTAAAGGGAGGGGGGGTTGGGGGGAGGATGGCGATGACAGACCAATCGCGCGCCTCCCCGCCACCATCGTCGCTACCGACGACTTCGACCTCGAGCCGAGCCGAGCCGAGCGGGGCCGAAGGACCGACGGGCTCCCGGAAAATTCCGAAAGGCGATATACCTTTAATTCCCAGTTGGCCGTAACTTTCTCGATGACGTCAAATTAGTGAAAAATCAAAGTTTCTTTGTCGCCGTATAGCTCGAGAACGGGTCGACGGGTGCGGGCGAGAGTGGGCTCGTCGGACGGAGGACGCGGAGACGAAGGTTTACCGCGCGAAAAATTCGCGAAAATTTTTTTACGTGTGCATCGGTAACGCGCGTCGACCTCGGCGGAGGATAAGTTACCGACCACCACCGGCAGTGGTCGGTAACGCTCGGGGGGTATAAGCTGCCGCGTTAAAAATGAAACCCGAATTTCGGCGCTTCCACGGTTCAGGGCTGAAAAGGGCCGGAAAGAAAATAACTGATTCAAACATTCGAATTTAACGCCAACTTCGTGATGCTGACTTCGCATCGGTGGCGAGTGCCGCCACAGTCGCCCTGTTTACTCTCCCTTGATAGTTGAGCGAATCGACTTGTAACTTCGAGGTTACGAATCCGACTCTACGTTTGGGTTTACATTTTCCATTAATTTTACAGGGAGGGGGGGGTTGGGGGGAGGATGGCGATGACAGACCAATCGCGAGCCTCCCCGCCACCATCGTCGCTACCGACGACCTCGACCTCGAGGCGAGCCGAGCCGAGCGGGTCCGAAGGACCGACGGGCTCCCGGAAAATTCCGAAAGGCGATATACCTTTAATTCCCAGTTGGCCGTAACTTTCTCGATGACGTCAAATTAGTGAAAAATCAAAGTTTCTTTGTCGCCGTATAGCTCGAGAACGGGTCGACGGGTGCGGGCGAGAGTGGGCTCGTCGGACGGAGGACGCGGAGACGAAGGTTTACCGCGCGAAAAATTCGCGAAGATTCGCGAAAACGTTTTTACGTGTGCATCGGTAACGCGCGTCGACCTCGGCGGAGGATAAGTTACCGACCACCACCGGCAGTGGTCGGTAACGCTCGGGGGGTATAAGCTGCCGCGTTAAAAATGAAACCCGAGTTTCGGCGCTTCCACGGTTCATGGCTGAAAAGGGCCGGAAAGAAAATAACTGATTCAAACGTTCGAATTTAACGCCAACTTCGTGATGCTGACTTCGCATCGGTGGCGAGTGCCGCCACAGTCGCCGCGTGTACTCTCCCTTGATAGTTGAGCGAATCGACTTGTAACTTCGAGGTTACGAATCCGACTCTACGTTTGGGTTTACATTTTCCATTAATTTTACAGGGAGGGGGGGGTTGGGGGGAGGATGGCGATGACAGACCAATCGCGAGCCTCCCCGCCACCATCGTCGCTACCGACGACCTCGACCTCGAGGCGAGCCGAGCCGAGCGGGTCCGAAGGACCGACGGGCTCCCGGAAAATTCCGAAAGGCGATATACCTTTAATTCCCAGTTGGCCGTAACTTTCTCGATGACGTCAAATTAGTGAAAAATCAAAGTTTCTTTGTCGCCGTATAGCTCGAGAACGGGTCGACGGGTGCGGGCGAGAGTGGGCTCGTCGGACGGAGGACGCGGAGACGAAGGTTTACCGCGCGAAAAATTCGCGAAGATTCGCGAAAAATTTTTTACGTGTGCATCGGTAACGCGCGTCGACCTCGGCGGAGGATAACTTACCGACCACCACCGGTAGTGGTCGGTATGCGCGGGGGGTATAAACTGCCGCGTTAAAAATGAAACCCGAATTTCGGCGCTTCCACGGTTCAGGGCTGAAAAGGGCCCGAAAGAAAATAACTGATTCAAACGTTCGAATTTAACGCCAACTTCGCGACGCTGACTTCGCATAGGTGGCGAGTGCCGCCACAGTCGCCGCGTTTACTCTCCCTTGATAGTTGAGCGAATCGACCTGTAACTTCGAGGTTACGAATCCGACTCTACGTTTGGGTTTACATTTTCCATTAATTTTAAAGGGAGGGGGGGTTGGGGGGAGGATGGCGATGACAGACCAATCGCGCGCCTCCCCGCCACCATCGTCGCTACCGACGACTTCGACCTCGAGCCGAGCCGAGCCGAGCGGGGCCGAAGGACCGACGGGCTCCCGGAAAATTCCGAAAGGCGATATACCTTTAATTCCCAGTTGGCCGTAACTTTCTCGATGACGTCAAATTAGTGAAAAATCAAAGTTTCTTTGTCGCCGTATAGCTCGAGAACGGGTCGACGGGTGCGGGCGAGAGTGGGCTCGTCGGACGGAGGAAGCGGAGACGAAGGTTTACCGCGCGAAAAATTCGCGAAAATTTTTTTACGTGTGCATCGGTAACGCGCGTCGACCTCGGCGGAGGATAAGTTACCGACCACCACCGGCAGTGGTCGGTAACGCTCGGGGGGTATAAGCTGCCGCGTTAAAAATGAAACCCGAATTTCGGCGCTTCCACGGTTCAGGGCTGAAAAGGCCCGGAAAGAAAATAACTGATTCAAACGTTCGAATTTAACGCCAACTTCGTGATGCTGACTTCGCATCGGTGGCGAGTGCCGCCACAGTCGCCGCGTTTACTCTCCCTTGATAGTTGAGCGAATCGACTTGTAACTTCGAGGTTACGAATCCGACTCTACGTTTGGGTTTACATTTTCCATTAATTTTAAAGGGAGGGGGGGTTGGGGGGAGGATGGCGATGACAGACCAATCGCGCGCCTCCCCGCCACCATCGTCGATACCGACGACTTCGACCTCGAGCCGAGCCGAGCCGAGCGGGGCCGAAGGACCGACGGGCTCCCGGAAAATTCCGAAAGGCGATATACCTTTAATTCCCAGTTGGCCGTAACTTTCTCGATGACGTCAAATTAGTGAAAAATCAAAGTTTCTTTGTCGCCGTATAGCTCGAGAATGGGTCGACGGGTGCGGGCGAGAGTAGGCTCGTCGGACGGAGGACAAGAAGACGAAGGTTTGCCGCGCGAAAAATTCGCGAAGATTCGCGAAAACGTTTTTACGTGTGCATCGGTAACGCGCGTCGACCTCGGCGGAGGATAATTTACCGAACACCACCGGCAGTGGTCGCTAACGCTCGGGGGGTATAAGCTGTCGCGTTAAAAATGAAACCCGAATTTCGGCGCTTCCACGGTTCAGGGCTGAAAAGGGCCCGAAAGAAAATAACTGATTCAAACGTTCGAATTTAACGCCAACTTCGCGACGCTGACTTCGCATAGGTGGCGAGTGCCGCCACAGTCGCCGCGTTTACTCTCCCTTGATAGTTGAGCGAATCGACCTGTAACTTCGAGGTTACGAATCCGACTCTACGTTTGGGTTTACATTTTCCATTAATTTTAAAGGGAGGGGGGGTTGGGGGGAGGATGGCGATGACAGACCAATCGCGCGCCTCCCCGCCACCATCGTCGCTACCGACGACTTCGACCTCGAGCCGAGCCGAGCCGAGCGGGGCCGAAGGACCGACGGGCTCCCGGAAAATTCCGAAAGGCGATATACCTTTAATTCCCAGTTGGCCGTAACTTTCTCGATGACGTCAAATTAGTGAAAAATCAAAGTTTCTTTGTCGCCGTATAGCTCGAGAACGGGTCGACGGGTGCGGGCGAGAGTGGGCTCGTCGGACGGAGGACGCGGAGACGAAGGTTTACCGCGCGAAAAATTCGCGAAAATTTTTTTACGTCTGCATCGGTAACGCGCGTCGACCTCGGCGGAGGATAAGTTACCGACCACCACCGGCAGTGGTCGGTAACGCTCGGGGGGTATAAGCTGCCGCGTTAAAAATGAAACCCGAATTTCGGCGCTTCCACGGTTCAGGGCTGAAAAGGGCCGGAAAGAAAATAACTGATTCAAACATTCGAATTTAACGCCAACTTCGTGATGCTGACTTCGCATCGGTGGCGAGTGCCGCCACAGTCGCCCTGTTTACTCTCCCTTGATAGTTGAGCGAATCGACTTGTAACTTCGAGGTTACGAATCCGACTCTACGTTTGGGTTTACATTTTCCATTAATTTTACAGGGAGGGGGGGGGGGTTGGGGGGAGGATGGCGATGACAGACCAATCGCGAGCCTCCCCGCCACCATCGTCGCTACCGACGACCTCGACCTCGAGGCGAGCCGAGCCGAGCGGGTCCGAAGGACCGACGGGCTCCCGGAAAATTCCGAAAGGCGATATACCTTTAATTCCCAGTTGGCCGTAACTTTCTCGATGACGTCAAATTAGTGAAAAATCAAAGTTTCTTTGTCGCCGTATAGCTCGAGAACGGGTCGACGGGTGCGGGCGAGAGTGGGCTCGTCGGACGGAGGACGCGGAGACGAAGGTTTACCGCGCGAAAAATTCGCGAAGATTCGCGAAAACGTTTTTACGTGTGCATCGGTAACGCGCGTCGACCTCGGCGGAGGATAAGTTACCGACCACCACCGGCAGTGGTCGGTAACGCTCGGGGGGTATAAGCTGCCGCGTTAAAAATGAAACCCGAATTTCGGCGCTTCCACGGTTCATGGCTGAAAAGGGCCGGAAAGAAAATAACTGATTCAAACGTTCGAATTTAACGCCAACTTCGTGATGCTGACTTCGCATCGGTGGCGAGTGCCGCCACAGTCGCCGCGTGTACTCTCCCTTGATAGTTGAGCGAATCGACTTGTAACTTCGAGGTTACGAATCCGACTCTACGTTTGGGTTTACATTTTCCATTAATTTTACAGGGAGGGGGGGGGGTTGGGGGGAGGATGGCGATGACAGACCAATCGCGAGCCTCCCCGCCACCATCGTCGCTACCGACGACCTCGACCTCGAGGCGAGCCGAGCCGAGCGGGTCCGAAGGACCGACGGGCTCCCGGAAAATTCCGAAAGGCGATATACCTTTAATTCCCAGTTGGCCGTAACTTTCTCGATGACGTCAAATTAGTGAAAAATCAAAGTTTCTTTGTCGCCGTATAGCTCGAGAACGGGTCGACGGGTGCGGGCGAGAGTGGGCTCGTCGGACGGAGGACGCGGAGACGAAGGTTTACCGCGCGAAAAATTCGCGAAGATTCGCGAAAACGTTTTTACGTGTGCATCGCTAACGCGCGTCGACCTCGGCGGAGGATAAGTTACCGACCACCACCGGCAGTGGTCGGTAACGCTCGGGGGGTATAAGCTGCCGCGTTAACAATGAAACCCGAATTTCGGCGCTTCCACGGTTCATGGCTGAAAAGGGCCGGAAAGAAAATAACTGATTCAAACGTTCGAATTTAACGCCAACTTCGTGATGCTGACTTCGCATCGGTGGCGAGTGCCGCCACAGTCGCCGCTTTTTCTCTCCCTTGATAGTTGAGCGAATTGACTTGTAACTTCGAGGTTACGAATCCGACTCTACGTTTGGGTTTACATTTTCCATTAATTTTAAAGGGGAGGTGGGGTTGGGGGGATGGCGATGACAGACCAATCGCGCGCCTCCCCGCCACTATCGTCGCTACCGACGACCTCGACCTCGAGGCGAGCCGAGCCGAGCGGGTCCGAAGGACCGACGGGCTCCCGGAAAATTCCGAAAGGCGATATACCTTTAATTCCCAGTTAGCCGTAACTTTCTCGATGACGTCAAATTAGTGAAAAATCAAAGTTTATTTGTCGCCGTATAGCTCGAGAACGGGTCGACGGGTGCGGGCGAGAGTAGGCTCGTCGGACGGAGGACGCGGAGACGAAGGTTTACCGCGCGAAAAATTCGCGAAAATTCGCGAAAAATTTTTTACGTGTGCATCGGTAACGCGCGTCGACCTCGGCGGAGGATAACTTACCGACCACCACCGGCAGTGGTCGGTATGCGCTGGGGGTATAAACTGCCGCGTTAAAAATGAAACCCGAATTTCGGCGCTTCCACGGTTCAGGGCTGAAAAGGGCCCGAAAGAAAATAACTGATTCAAACGTTCGAATTTAACGCCAACTTCGCGACGCTGACTTCGCATAGGTGGCGAGTGCCGCCACAGTCGCCGCGTTTACTCTCCCTTGATAGTTGAGCGAATCGACCTGTAACTTCGAGGTTACGAATCCGACTCTACGTTTGGGTTTACATTTTCCATTAATTTTAAAGGGAGGGGGGGTTGGGGGGAGGATGGCGATGACAGACCAATCGCGCGCCTCCCCGCCACCATCGTCGCTACCGACGACTTCGACCTCGAGCCGAGCCGAGCCGAGCGGGGCCGAAGGACCGACGGGCTCCCGGAAAATTCCGAAAGGCGATATACCTTTAATTCCCAGTTGGCCGTAACTTTCTCGATGACGTCAAATTAGTGAAAAATCAAAGTTTCTTTGTCGCCGTATAGCTCGAGAACGGGTCGACGGGTGCGGGCGAGAGTGGGCTCGTCGGACGGAGGAAGCGGAGACGAAGGTTTACCGCGCGAAAAATTCGCGAAAATTTTTTTACGTGTGCATCGGTAACGCGCGTCGACCTGGGCGGAGGATAAGTTACCGACCACCACCGGCAGTGGTCGGTAACGCTCGGGGGGTATAAGCTGCCGCGTTAAAAATGAAACCCGAATTTCGGCGCTTCCACGGTTCAGGGCTGAAAAGGCCCGGAAAGAAAATAACTGATTCAAACGTTCGAATTTAACGCCAACTTCGTGATGCTGACTTCGCATCGGTGGCGAGTGCCGCCACAGTCGCCGCGTTTACTCTCCCTTGATAGTTGAGCGAATCGACTTGTAACTTCGAGGTTACGAATCCGACTCTACGTTTGGGTTTACATTTTCCATTAATTTTAAAGGGAGGGGGGGTTGGGGGGAGGATGGCGATGACAGACCAATCGCGCGCCTCCCCGCCACCATCGTCGATACCGACGACTTCGACCTCGAGCCGAGCCGAGCCGAGCGGGGCCGAAGGACCGACGGGCTCCCGGAAAATTCCGAAAGGCGATATACCTTTAATTCCCAGTTGGCCGTAACTTTCTCGATGACGTCAAATTAGTGAAAAATCAAAGTTTCTTTGTCGCCGTATAGCTCGAGAATGGGTCGACGGGTGCGGGCGAGAGTAGGCTCGTCGGACGGAGGACAAGAAGACGAAGGTTTACCGCGCGAAAAATTCGCGAAGATTCGCGAAAACGTTTTTACGTGTGCATCGGTAACGCGCGTCGACCTCGGCGGAGGATAATTTACCGAACACCACCGGCAGTGGTCGCTAACGCTCGGGGGGTATAAGCTGTCGCGTTAAAAATGAAACCCGAATTTCGGCGCTTCCACGGTTCATGGCTGAAAAGGGCCGGAAAGAAAATAACTGATTCAAACGTTCGAATTTAACGCCAACTTCGTGATGCTGACTTCGCATCGGTGGCGAGTGCCGCCACAGTCGCCGCGTTTACTCTCCCTTGATAGTTGAGCGAATCGACTTGTAACTTCGAGGTTACGAATCCGACTCTACGTTTGGGTTTACATTTTCCATTAATTTTACAGGGAGGAGGGGGTTGGGGGGAGGATGGCGATGACAGACCAATCGCGAGCCTCCCCGCCACTATCGTCGCTACCGACGACCTCGACCTCGAGGCGAGCCGAGCCGAGCGGGTCCGAAGGACCGACGGGCTCCCGGAGAATTCCGAAAGGCGATATACCTTTAATTCCCAGTTGGCCGTAACTTTCTCGATGACGTCAAATTAGTGAAAAATCAAAGTTTCTTTGTCGCCGTATAGCTCGAGAACGGGTCGACGGGTGCGGGCGAGAGTAGGCTCGTCGGACGGAGGACGCGGAGACGAAGGTTTACCGCGCGAAAAATTCGCGAAGATTCGCGAAAAAGTTTTTACGTGTGCATCGGTAACGCGCGTCGACCTCGGCGGAGGATAATTTACCGACCACCACCGGCAGTGGTCGGTAACGCTCGGGGGGTATAAGCTGTCGCGTTAAAAATGAAACCCGAATTTCGGCGCTTCCACGGTTCATGGCTGAAAAGGGCCGGAAAGAAAATAACTGATTCAAACATTCGAATTTAACGCCAACTTCGTGATGCTGACTTCGCATCGGTGGCGAGTGCCGCCACAGTCGCCGCGTTTACTCTCCCTTGATAGTTGAGCGAATCGACTTGTAACTTCGAGGTTACGAATCCGACTCTACGTTTGGGTTTACATTTTCCATTAATTTTACAGGGAGGGGGGGGGGGTTGGGGGGAGGATGGCGATGACAGACCAATCGCGAGCCTCCCCGCCACCATCGTCGCTACCGACGACCTCGACCTCGAGGCGAGCCGAGCCGAGCGGGTCCGAAGGACCGACGGGCTCCCGGAAAATTCCGAAAGGCGATATACCTTTAATTCCCAGTTGGCCGTAACTTTCTCGATGACGTCAAATTAGTGAAAAATCAAAGTTTCTTTGTCGCCGTATAGCTCGAGAACGGGTCGACGGGTGCGGGCGAGAGTGGGCTCGTCGGACGGAGGACGCGGAGACGAAGGTTTACCGCGCGAAAAATTCGCGAAGATTCGCGAAAACGTTTTTACGTGTGCATCGGTAACGCGCGTCGACCTCGGCGGAGGATAATTTACCGACCACCACCGGCAGTGGTCGGTAACGCTCGGGGGGTATAAGCTGTCGCGTTAAAAATGAAACCCGAATTTCGGCGCTTCCACGGTTCATGGCTGAAAAGGGCCGGAAAGAAAATAACTGATTCAAACATTCGAATTTAACGCCAACTTCGTGATGCTGACTTCGCATCGGTGGCGAGTGCCGCCACAGTCGCCGCGTTTACTCTCCCTTGATAGTTGAGCGAATCGACTTGTAACTTCGAGGTTACGAATCCGACTCTACGTTTGGGTTTACATTTTCCATTAATTTTACAGGGAGGGGGGGGGGGGGGGGGGTTGGGGGGAGGATGGCGATGACAGACCAATCGCGAGCCTCCCCGCCACCATCGTCGCTACCGACGACCTCGACCTCGAGGCGAGCCGAGCCGAGCGGGTCCGAAGGACCGACGGGCTCCCGGAAAATTCCGAAAGGCGATATACCTTTAATTCCCAGTTGGCCGTAACTTTCTCGATGACGTCAAATTAGTGAAAAATCAAAGTTTCTTTGTCGCCGTATAGCTCGAGAACGGGTCGACGGGTGCGGGCGAGAGTGGGCTCGTCGGACGGAGGACGCGGAGACGAAGGTTTACCGCGCGAAAAATTCGCGAAGATTCGCGAAAACGTTTTTACGTGTGCATCGGTAACGCGCGTCGACCTCGGCGGAGGATAACTTACCGACCACCACCGGCAGTGGTCGGTAACGCTCGGGGGGTATAAGCTGCCGCGTTAAAAATGAAACCCGAATTTCGGCGCTTCCACGGTTCATGGCTGAAAAGGGCCGGAAAGAAAATAACTGATTCAAACGTTCGAATTTAACGCCAACTTCGTGATGCTGACTTCGCATCGGTGGCGAGTGCCGCCACAGTCGCCGCGTTTACTCTCCCTTGATAGTTGAGCGAATCGACTTGTAACTTCGAGGTTACGAATCCGACTCTACGTTTGGGTTTACATTTTCCATTAATTTTACAGGGAGGGGGGGGGTTGGGGGAGGATGGCGATGACAGACCAATCGCGAGCCTCCCCGCCACCATCGTCGCTACCGACGACCTCGACCTCGAGGCGAGCCGAGCCGAGCGGGTCCGAAGGACCGACGGGCTCCCGGAAAATTCCGAAAGGCGATATACCTTTAATTCCCAGTTGGCCGTAACTTTCTCGATGACGTCAAATTAGTGAAAAATCAAAGTTTCTTTGTCGCCGTATAGCTCGAGAACGGGTCGACGGGTGCGGGCGAGAGTGGGCTCGTCGGACGGAGGACGCGGAGACGAAGGTTTACCGCGCGAAAAATTCGCGAAGATTCGCGAAAACGTTTTTACGTGTGCATCGGTAACGCGCGTCGACCTCAGCGGAGGATAAGTTACCGACCACCACCGGCAGTGGTCGGTAACGCTCGGGGGGTATAAGCTGCCGCGTTAAAAATGAAACCCGAATTTCGGCGCTTCCACGGTTCATGGCTGAAAAGGGCCGGAAAGAAAAAAACTGATTCAAACGTTCTAATTTAACGCCAACTTCGTGATGCTGACTTCGCATCGGTGGCGAGTGCCGCCACAGTCGCCGCTTTTTCTCTCCCTTGATAGTTGAGCGAATTGACTTGTAACTTCGAGGTTACGAATCCGACTCTACGTTTGGGTTTACATTTTCCATTAATTTTAAAGGCGAGGTGGGGTTGGGGGGATGGCGATGACAGACCAATCGCGCGCCTCCCCGCCACTATCGTCGCTACCGACGACCTCGACCTCGAGGCGAGCCGAGCCGAGCGGGTCCGAAGGACCGACGGGCTCCCGGAAAATTCCGAAAGGCGATATACCTTTAATTCCCAGTTAGCCGTAACTTTCTCGATGACGTCAAATTAGTGAAAAATCAAAGTTTATTTGTCGCCGTATAGCTCGAGAACGGGTCGACGGGTGCGGGCGAGAGTAGGCTCGTCGGACGGAGGACGCGGAGACGAAGGTTTACCGCGCGAAAAATTCGCGAAAATTCGCGAAAAATTTTTTACGTGTGCATCGGTAACGCGCGTCGACCTCGGCGGAGGATAACTTACCGACCACCACCGGCAGTGGTCGGTATGCGCTGGGGGTATAAACTGCCGCGTTAAAAATGAAACCCGAATTTCGGCGCTTCCACGGTTCAGGGCTGAAAAGGGCCCGAAAGAAAATAACTGATTCAAACGTTCGAATTTAACGCCAACTTCGCGACGCTGACTTCGCATAGGTGGCGAGTGCCGCCACAGTCGCCGCGTTTACTCTCCCTTGATAGTTGAGCGAATCGACCTGTAACTTCGAGGTTACGAATCCGACTCTACGTTTGGGTTTACATTTTCCATTAATTTTAAAGGGAGGGGGGGTTGGGGGGAGGATGGCGATGACAGACCAATCGCGCGCCTCCCCGCCACCATCGTCGCTACCGACGACCTCGACCTCGAGGCGAGCCGAGCCGAGCGGGTCCGAAGGACCGACGGGCTCCCGGAGAATTCCGAAAGGCGATATACCTTTAATTCCCAGTTGGCCGTAACTTTCTCGATGACGTCAAATTAGTGAAAAATCAAAGTTTCTTTGTCGCCGTATAGCTCGAGAACGGGTCGACGGGTGCGGGCGATAGTAGGCTCGTCGGACGGAGGACGCGGAGACGAAGGTTTACCGCGCGAAAAATTCGCGAAGATTCGCGAAAAAGTTTTTACGTGTGCATCGGTAACGCGCGTCGACCTCGGCGGAGGATAATTTACCGACCACCACCGGCAGTGGTCGGTAACGCTCGGGGGGTATAAGCTGTCGCGTTAAAAATGAAACCCGAATTTCGGCGCTTCCACGGTTCATGGCTGAAAAGGGCCGGAAAGAAAATAACTGATTCAAACATTCGAATTTAACGCCAACTTCGTGATGCTGACTTCGCATCGGTGGCGAGTGCCGCCACAGTCGCCGCGTTTACTCTCCCTTGATAGTTGAGCGAATCGACTTGTAACTTCGAGGTTACGAATCCGACTCTACGTTTGGGTTTACATTTTCCATTAATTTTACAGGGAGGGGGGGGGGGGGGTTGGGGGGAGGATGGCGATGACAGACCAATCGCGAGCCTCCCCGCCACCATCGTCGCTACCGACGACCTCGACCTCGAGGCGAGCCGAGCCGAGCGGGTCCGAAGGACCGACGGGCTCCCGGAAAATTCCTAAAGGCGATATACCTTTAATTCCCAGTTGGCCGTAACTTTCTCGATGACGTCAAATTAGTGAAAAATCAAAGTTTCTTTGTCGCCGTATAGCTCGAGAACGGGTCGACGGGTGCGGGCGAGAGTGGGCTCGTCGGACGGAGGACGCGGAGACGAAGGTTTACCGCGCGAAAAATTCGCGAAGATTCGCGAAAACGTTTTTACGTGTGCATCGGTAACGCGCGTCGACCTCGGCGGAGGATAAGTTACCGACCACCACCGGCAGTGGTCGGTAACGCTCGGGGGGTATAAGCTGCCGCGTTAAAAATGAAACCCGAATTTCGGCGCTTCCACGGTTCATGGCTGAAAAGGGCCGGAAAGAAAATAACTGATTCAAACGTTCGAATTTAACGCCAACTTCGTGATGCTGACTTCGCATCGGTGGCGAGTGCCGCCACAGTCGCCGCGTTTACTCTCCCTTGATAGTTGAGCGAATCGACTTGTAACTTCGAGGTTACGAATCCGACTCTACGTTTGGGTTTACATTTTCCATTAATTTTACAGGGAGGGGGGGGGGTTGGGGGGAGGATGGCGATGACAGACCAATCGCGAGCCTCCCCGCCACCATCGTCGCTACCGACGACCTCGACCTCGAGGCGAGCCGAGCCGAGCGGGTCCGAAGGACCGACGGGCTCCCGGAAAATTCCGAAAGGCGATATACCTTTAATTCCCAGTTGGCCGTAACTTTCTCGATGACGTCAAATTAGTGAAAAATCAAAGTTTCTTTGTCGCCGTATAGCTCGAGAACGGGTCGACGGGTGCGGGCGAGAGTGGGCTCGTCGGACGGAGGACGCGGAGACGAAGGTTTACCGCGCGAAAAATTCGCGAAGATTCGCGAAAACGTTTTTACGTGTGCATCGGTAACGCGCGTCGACCTCAGCGGAGGATAAGTTACCGACCACCACCGGCAGTGGTCGGTAACGCTCGGGGGGTATAAGCTGCCGCGTTAAAAATGAAACCCGAATTTCGGCGCTTCCACGGTTCATGGCTGAAAAGGGCCGGAAAGAAAATAACTGATTCAAACGTTCGAATTTAACGCCAACTTCGTGATGCTGACTTCGCATCGGTGGCGAGTGCCGCCACAGTCGCCGCTTTTTCTCTCCCTTGATAGTTGAGCGAATTGACTTGTAACTTCGAGGTTACGAATCCGACTCTACGTTTGGGTTTACATTTTCCATTAATTTTAAAGGGGAGGTGGGGTTGGGGGGATGGCGATGACAGACCAATCGCGCGCCTCCCCGCCACTATCGTCGCTACCGACGACCTCGACCTCGAGGCGAGCCGAGCCGAGCGGGTCCGAAGGACCGACGGGCTCCCGGAAAATTCCGAAAGGCGATATACCTTTAATTCCCAGTTAGCCGTAACTTTCTCGATGACGTCAAATTAGTGAAAAATCAAAGTTTATTTGTCGCCGTATAGCTCGAGAACGGGTCGACGGGTGCGGGCGAGAGTAGGCTCGTCGGACGGAGGACGCGGAGACGAAGGTTTACCGCGCGAAAAATTCGCGAAAATTCGCGAAAAATTTTTTACGTGTGCATCGGTAACGCGCGTCGACCTCGGCGGAGGATAACTTACCGACCACCACCGGCAGTGGTCGGTATGCGCTGGGGGTATAAACTGCCGCGTTAAAAATGAAACCCGAATTTCGGCGCTTCCACGGTTCAGGGCTGAAAAGGGCCCGAAAGAAAATAACTGATTCAAACGTTCGAATTTAACGCCAACTTCGCGACGCTGACTTCGCATAGGTGGCGAGTGCCGCCACAGTCGCCGCGTTTACTCTCCCTTGATAGTTGAGCGAATCGACCTGTAACTTCGAGGTTACGAATCCGACTCTACGTTTGGGTTTACATTTTCCATTAATTTTAAAGGGAGGGGGGGTTGGGGGGAGGATGGCGATGACAGACCAATCGCGCGCCTCCCCGCCACCATCGTCGCTACCGACGACTTCGACCTCGAGCCGAGCCGAGCCGAGCGGGGCCGAAGGACCGACGGGCTCCCGGAAAATTCCGAAAGGCGATATACCTTTAATTCCCAGTTGGCCGTAACTTTCTCGATGACGTCAAATTAGTGAAAAATCAAAGTTTCTTTGTCGCCGTATAGCTCGAGAACGGGTCGACGGGTGCGGGCGAGAGTGGGCTCGTCGGACGGAGGAAGCGGAGACGAAGGTTTACCGCGCGAAAAATTCGCGAAAATTTTTTTACGTGTGCATCGGTAACGCGCGTCGACCTCGGCGGAGGATAAGTTACCGACCACCACCGGCAGTGGTCGGTAACGCTCGGGGGGTATAAGCTGCCGCGTTAAAAATGAAACCCGAATTTCGGCGCTTCCACGGTTCAGGGCTGAAAAGGGCCGGAAAGAAAATAACTGATTCAAACGTTCGAATTTAACGCCAACTTCGTGATGCTGACTTCGCATCGGTGGCGAGTGCCGCCACAGTCGCCGCGTTTACTCTCCCTTGATAGTTGAGCGAATCGACCTGTAACTTCGAGGTTACGAATCCGACTCTACGTTTGGGTTTACATTTTCCATTAATTTTAAAGGGAGGGGGGGTTGGGGGGAGGATGGCGATGACAGACCAATCGCGCGCCTCCCCGCCACCATCGTCGCTACCGACGACCTCGACCTCGAGGCGAGCCGAGCCGAGCGGGTCCGAAGGACCGACGGGCTCCCGGAGAATTCCGAAAGGCGATATACCTTTAATTCCCAGTTGGCCGTAACTTTCTCGATGACGTCAAATTAGTGAAAAATCAAAGTTTCTTTGTCGCCGTATAGCTCGAGAACGGGTCGACGGGTGCGGGCGATAGTAGGCTCGTCGGACGGAGGACGCGGAGACGAAGGTTTACCGCGCGAAAAATTCGCGAAGATTCGCGAAAAAGTTTTTACGTGTGCATCGGTAACGCGCGTCGACCTCGGCGGAGGATAATTTACCGACCACCACCGGCAGTGGTCGGTAACGCTCGGGGGGTATAAGCTGTCGCGTTAAAAATGAAACCCGAATTTCGGCGCTTCCACGGTTCATGGCTGAAAAGGGCCGGAAAGAAAATAACTGATTCAAACATTCGAATTTAACGCCAACTTCGTGATGCTGACTTCGCATCGGTGGCGAGTGCCGCCACAGTCGCCGCGTTTACTCTCCCTTGATAGTTGAGCGAATCGACTTGTAACTTCGAGGTTACGAATCCGACTCTACGTTTGGGTTTACATTTTCCATTAATTTTACAGGGAGGGGGGGGGGGGTTGGGGGGAGGATGGCGATGACAGACCAATCGCGAGCCTCCCCGCCACCATCGTCGCTACCGACGACCTCGACCTCGAGGCGAGCCGAGCCGAGCGGGTCCGAAGGACCGACGGGCTCCCGGAAAATTCCTAAAGGCGATATACCTTTAATTCCCAGTTGGCCGTAACTTTCTCGATGACGTCAAATTAGTGAAAAATCAAAGTTTCTTTGTCGCCGTATAGCTCGAGAACGGGTCGACGGGTGCGGGCGAGAGTGGGCTCGTCGGACGGAGGACGCGGAGACGAAGGTTTACCGTGCGAAAAATTCGCGAAGATTCGCGAAAACGTTTTTACGTGTGCATCGGTAACGCGCGTCGACCTCGGCGGAGGATAAGTTACCGACCACCACCGGCAGTGGTCGGTAACGCTCGGGGGGTATAAGCTGCCGCGTTAAAAATGAAACCCGAATTTCGGCGCTTCCACGGTTCATGGCTGAAAAGGGCCGGAAAGAAAATAACTGATTCAAACGTTCGAATTTAACGCCAACTTCGTGATGCTGACTTCGCATCGGTGGCGAGTGCCGCCACAGTCGCCGCGTTTACTCTCCCTTGATAGTTGAGCGAATCGACTTGTAACTTCGAGGTTACGAATCCGACTCTACGTTTGGGTTTACATTTTCCATTAATTTTACAGGGAGGGGGGGGTTGGGGGGAGGATGGCGATGACAGACCAATCGCGAGCCTCCCCGCCACCATCGTCGCTACCGACGACCTCGACCTCGAGGCGAGCCGAGCCGAGCGGGTCCGAAGGACCGACGGGCTCCCGGAAAATTCCGAAAGGCGATATACCTTTAATTCCCAGTTGGCCGTAACTTTCTCGATGACGTCAAATTAGTGAAAAATCAAAGTTTCTTTGTCGCCGTATAGCTCGAGAACGGGTCGACGGGTGCGGGCGAGAGTGGGCTCGTCGGACGGAGGACGCGGAGACGAAGGTTTACCGCGCGAAAAATTCGCGAAGATTCGCGAAAACGTTTTTACGTGTGCATCGGTAACGCGCGTCGACCTCAGCGGAGGATAAGTTACCGACCACCACCGGCAGTGGTCGGTAACGCTCGGGGGGTATAAGCTGCCGCGTTAAAAATGAAACCCGAATTTCGGCGCTTCCACGGTTCATGGCTGAAAAGGGCCGGAAAGAAAATAACTGATTCAAACGTTCGAATTTAACGCCAACTTCGTGATGCTGACTTCGCATCGGTGGCGAGTGCCGCCACAGTCGCCGCTTTTTCTCTCCCTTGATAGTTGAGCGAATTGACTTGTAACTTCGAGGTTACGAATCCGACTCTACGTTTGGGTTTACATTTTCCATTAATTTTAAAGGGGAGGTGGGGTTGGGGGGATGGCGATGACAGACCAATCGCGCGCCTCCCCGCCACTATCGTCGCTACCGACGACCTCGACCTCGAGGCGAGCCGAGCCGAGCGGGTCCGAAGGACCGACGGGCTCCCGGAAAATTCCGAAAGGCGATATACCTTTAATTCCCAGTTAGCCGTAACTTTCTCGATGACGTCAAATTAGTGAAAAATCAAAGTTTATTTGTCGCCGTATAGCTCGAGAACGGGTCGACGGGTGCGGGCGAGAGTAGGCTCGTCGGACGGAGGACGCGGAGACGAAGGTTTACCGCGCGAAAAATTCGCGAAAATTCGCGAAAAATTTTTTACGTGTGCATCGGTAACGCGCGTCGACCTCGGCGGAGGATAACTTACCGACCACCACCGGCAGTGGTCGGTATGCGCTGGGGGTATAAACTGCCGCGTTAAAAATGAAACCCGAATTTCGGCGCTTCCACGGTTCAGGGCTGAAAAGGGCCCGAAAGAAAATAACTGATTCAAACGTTCGAATTTAACGCCAACTTCGCGACGCTGACTTCGCATAGGTGGCGAGTGCCGCCACAGTCGCCGCGTTTACTCTCCCTTGATAGTTGAGCGAATCGACCTGTAACTTCGAGGTTACGAATCCGACTCTACGTTTGGGTTTACATTTTCCATTAATTTTAAAGGGAGGGGGGGTTGGGGGGAGGATGGCGATGACAGACCAATCGCGCGCCTCCCCGCCACCATCGTCGCTACCGACGACTTCGACCTCGAGCCGAGCCGAGCCGAGCGGGGCCGAAGGACCGACGGGCTCCCGGAAAATTCCGAAAGGCGATATACCTTTAATTCCCAGTTGGCCGTAACTTTCTCGATGACGTCAAATTAGTGAAAAATCAAAGTTTCTTTGTCGCCGTATAGCTCGAGAACGGGTCGACGGGTGCGGGCGAGAGTGGGCTCGTCGGACGGAGGAAGCGGAGACGAAGGTTTACCGCGCGAAAAATTCGCGAAAATTTTTTTACGTGTGCATCGGTAACGCGCGTCGACCTCGGCGGAGGATAAGTTACCGACCACCACCGGCAGTGGTCGGTAACGCTCGGGGGGTATAAGCTGCCGCGTTAAAAATGAAACCCGAATTTCGGCGCTTCCACGGTTCAGGGCTGAAAAGGGCCGGAAAGAAAATAACTGATTCAAACGTTCGAATTTAACGCCAACTTCGTGATGCTGACTTCGCATCGGTGGCGAGTGCCGCCACAGTCGCCGCTTTTTCTCTCCCTTGATAGTTGAGCGAATTGACTTGTAACTTCGAGGTTACGAATCCGACTCTACGTTTGGGTTTACATTTTCCATTAATTTTAAAGGGAGGGGGGGTTGGGGGGAGGATGGCGATGACAGACAAATCGCGCGCCTCCCCGCCACCATCGTCGATACCGACGACTTCGACCTCGAGCCGAGCCGAGCCGAGCGGGGCCGAAGGACCGACGGGCTCCCGGAAAATTCCGAAAGGCGATATACCTTTAATTCCCAGTTGGCCGTAACTTTCTCGATGACGTCAAATTAGTGAAAAATCAAAGTTTCTTTGTCGCCGTATAGCTCGAGAACGGGTCGACGGGTGCGGGCGAGAGTGGGCTCGTCGGACGGAGGAAGCGGAGACGAAGGTTTACCGCGCGAAAAATTCGCGAAAATTTTTTTACGTGTGCATCGGTAACGCGCGTCGACCTCGGCGGAGGATAACTTACCGACCACCACCGGCAGTGGTCGGTAACGCTCGGGGGGTATAAGCTGCCGCGTTAAAAATGAAACCCGAATTTCGGCGCTCCCACGGTTCAGGGCTGAAAAGGGCCGGAAAGAAAATAACTGATTCAAACGTTCGAATTTAACGCCAACTTCGTGATGCTGACTTCGCATCGGTGGCGAGTGCCGCCACAGTCGCCGCGTTTACTCTCCCTTGATAGTTGAGCGAATCGACTTGTAACTTCGAGGTTACGAATCCGACTCTACGTTTGGGTTTACATTTTCCATTAATTTTAAAGGGAGGGGGGGTTGGGGGGAGGATGGCGATGACAGACAAATCGCGCGCCTCCCCGCCACCATCGTCGATACCGACGACTTCGACCTCGAGCCGAGCCGAGCCGAGCGGGGCCGAAGGACCGACGGGCTCCCGGAAAATTCCGAAAGGCGATATACCTTTAATTCCCAGTTGGCCGTAACTTTCTCGAAACGTTTTTACGTGTGCATCGGTAACGCGCGTCGACCTCGGCGGAGGATAAGTTACCGACCACCACCGGCAGTGGTCGGTAACGCTCGGGGGGTATAAGCTGCCGCGTTAAAAATGAAACCCGAATTTCGGCGCTTCCACGGTTCATGGCTGAAAAGGGCCGGAAAGAAAATAACTGATTCAAACGTTCGAATTTAACGCCAACTTCGTGATGCTGACTTCGCATCGGTGGCGAGTGCCGCCACAGTCGCCGCTTTTTCTCTCCCTTGATAGTTGAGCGAATTGACTTGTAACTTCGAGGTTACGAATCCGACTCTACGTTTGGGTTTACATTTTCCATTAATTTTAAAGGGGAGGGGGGGTTGGGGGGATGGCGATGACAGACCAATCGCGCGCCTTCCCGCCACTATCGTCGCTACCGACGACCTCGACCTCGAGGCGAGCCGAGCCGAGCGGGTCCGAAGGACCGACGGGCTCCCGGAAAATTCCGAAAGGCGATATACCTTTAATTCCCAGTTAGCCGTAACTTTCTCGATGACGTCAAATTAGTGAAAAATCAAAGTATATTTGTCGCCGTATAGCTCGAGAACGGGTCGACGGGTGCGGGCGAGAGTAGGCTCGTCGGACGGAGGACGCGGAGACGAAGGTTTACCGCGCGAAAAATTCGCGAAAATTCGCGAAAAATTTTTTACGTGTGCATCGGTAACGCGCGTCGACCTCGGCGGAGGATAACTTACCGACCACCACCGGCAGTGGTCGGTAACGCTCGGGGGGTATAAGCTGCCACGTTAAAAATGAAACCCCAATTTCGGCGCTTCCACGGTTCAGGGCTGAAAAGGGCCGGAAAGAAAATAACTGATTCAAACGTTCGAATTTAACGCCAACTTCGTGATGCTGACTTCGCATCGGTGGCGAGTGCCGCCACAGTCGCCGCGTTTTCTCTCCCTTGATAGTTGAGCGAATCGACTTGTAACTTCGAGGTTACGAATCCGACTCTACGTTTGGGTTTACATTTTCCATTAATTTTACAGGGAGTGGGGGGTTGGGGGGAGGATGGCGATGACAGACCAATCGCGAGCCTCCCCGCCACCATCGTCGCTACCGACGACCTCGACCTCGAGGCGAGCCGAGCCGAGCGGGTCCGAAGGACCGACGGGCTCCCGGAAAATTCCGAAAGGCGATATACCTTTAATTCCCAGTTGGCCGTAACTTTCTCGATGACGTCAAATTAGTGAAAAATCAAAGTTTCTTTGTCGCCGTATAGCTCGAGAACGGGTCGACGGGTGCGGGCGAGAGTGGGCTCGTCGGACGGAGGACGCGGAGACGAAGGTTTACCGCGCGAAAAATTCGCGAAGATTCGCGAAAACGTTTTTACGTGTGCATCGGTAACGCGCGTCGACCTCGGCGGAGGATAAGTTACCGACCACCACCGGCAGTGGTCGGTAACGCTCGGGGGGTATAAGCTGCCGCGTTAAAAATGAAACCCGAATTTCGGCGCTTCCACGGTTCATGGCTGAAAAGGGCCGGAAAGAAAATAACTGATTCAAACGTTCGAATTTAACGCCAACTTCGTGATGCTGACTTCGCATCGGTGGCGAGTGCCGCCACAGTCGCCGCTTTTTCTCTCCCTTGATAGTTGAGCGAATTGACTTGTAACTTCGAGGTTACGAATCCGACTCTACGTTTGGGTTTACATTTTCCATTAATTTTAAAGGGGAGGGGGGGTTGGGGGGATGGCGATGACAGACCAATCGCGCGCCTCCCCGCCACTATCGTCGCTACCGACGACCTCGACCTCGAGGCGAGCCGAGCCGAGCGGGTCCGAAGGACCGACGGGCTCCCGGAAAATTCCGAAAGGCGATATACCTTTAATTCCCAGTTGGCCGTAACTTTCTCGATGACGTCAAATTAGTGAAAAGTCAAAGTTTCTTTGTCGCCGTATAGCTCGAGAACGGGTCGACGGGTGCGGGCGAGAGTAGGCTCGTCGGACGGAGGACGCGGAGACGAAGGTTTACCGCGCGAAAAATTCGCGAAGATTCGCGAAAACGTTTTTACGTGTGCATCGGTAACGCGCGTCGACCTCGGCGGAGGATAAGTTACCGACCACCACCGGCAGTGGTCGGTAACGCTCGGGGGGTATAAGCTGCCGCGTTAAAAATGAAACCCGAATTTCGGCGCTTCCACGGTTCATGGCTGAAAAGGGCCGGAAAGAAAATAACTGATTCAAACGTTCGAATTTAACGCCAACTTCGTGATGCTGACTTCGCATCGGTGGCGAGTGCCGCCACAGTCGCCGCTTTTTCTCTCCCTTGATAGTTGAGCGAATTGACTTGTAACTTCGAGGTTACGAATCCGACTCTACGTTTGGGTTTACATTTTCCATTAATTTTAAAGGGGAGGTGGGGTTGGGGGGATGGCGATGACAGACCAATCGCGCGCCTCCCTGCCACTATCGTCGCTACCGACGACCTCGACCTCGAGGCGAGCCGAGCCGAGCGGGTCCGAAGGACCGACGGGCTCCCGGAAAATTCCGAAAGGCGATATACCTTTAATTCCCAGTTGGCCGTAACTTTCTCGATGACGTCAAATTAGTGAAAATCAAAGTTTATTTGTCGCCGTATAGCTCGAGAACGGGTCGACGGGTGCGGGCGAGAGTAGGCTCGTCGGACGGAGGACGCGGAGACGAAGGTTTACCGCGCGAAAAATTCGCGAAAATTCGCGAAAAATTTTTTACGTGTGCATCGGTAACGCGCGTCGACCTCGGCGGAGGATAACTTACCGACCACCACCGGCAGTGGTCGGTAACGCTCGGGGGGTATAAGCTGCCGCGTTAAAAATGACACCCGAATTTCGGCGCTTCCACGGTTCATGGCTGAAAAGGGCCGGGAAGAAAATAACTGATTCAAACGTTCGAATTTAACGCCAACTTCGTGATGCTGACTTCGCATCGGTGGCGAGTGCCGCCACAGTCGCCGCTTTTTCTCTCCCTTGATAGTTGAGCGAATTGACTTGTAACTTCGAGGTTACGAATCCGACTCTACGTTTGGGTTTACATTTTCCATTAATTTTAAAGGGGAGGGGGGGTTGGGGGGATGGCGATGACAGACCAATCGCGCGCCTCCCCGCCACTATCGTCGCTACCGACGACCTCGACCTCGAGGCGAGCCGAGCCGAGCGGGTCCGAAGGACCGACGGGCTCCCGGAAAATTCCGAAAGGCGATATACCTTTAATTCCCAGTTGGCCGTAACTTTCTCGATGACGTCAAATTAGTGAAAAATCAAAGTTTATTTGTCGCCGTATAGCTCGAGAACGGGTCGACGGGTGCGGGCGAGAGTAGGCTCGTCGGACGGAGGACGCGGAGACGAAGGTTTACCGCGCGAAAAATTCGCGAAGATTCGCGAAAAAGTTTTTACGTGTGCATCGGTAACGCGCGTCGACCTCGGCGGAGGATAATTTACCGACCACCACCGGCAGTGGTCGGTAACGCTCGGGGGGTATAAGCTGTCGCGTTAAAAATGAAACCCGAATTTCGGCGCTTCCACGGTTCATGGCTGAAAAGGGCCGGAAAGAAAATAACTGATTCAAACGTTCGAATTTAACGCCAACTTCGTGATGCTGACTTCGCATCGGTGGCGAGTGCCGCCACAGTCGCCGCGTTTACTCTCCCTTGATAGTTGAGCGAATCGACTTGTAACTTCGAGGTTACGAATCCGACTCTACGTTTGTGTTTACATTTTCCATTAATTTTACAGGGAGGGGGGGGGTTGGGGGGAGGATGGCGATGACAGACCAATCGCGAGCCTCCCCGCCACCATCGTCGCTACCGACGACCTCGACCTCGAGGCGAGCCGAGCCGAGCGGGTCCGAAGGACCGACGGGCTCCCGGAAAATTCCGAAAGGCGATATACCTTTAATTCCCAGTTGGCCGTAACTTTCTCGATGACGTCAAATTAGTGAAAAATCAAAGTTTCTTTGTCGCCGTATAGCTCGAGAACGGGTCGACGGGTGCGGGCGAGAGTGGGCTCGTCGGACGGAGGACGCGGAGACGAAGGTTTACCGCGCGAAAAATTCGCGGAGATTCGCGAAAACGTTTTTACGTGTGCATCGGTAACGCGCGTCGACCTCGGCGGAGGATAAGTTACCGACCACCACCGGCAGTGGTCGGTAACGCTCGGGGGGTATAAGCTGCCGCGTTAAAAATGAAACCCGAATTTCGGCGCTTCCACGGTTCATGGCTGAAAAGGGCCGGAAAGAAAATAACTGATTCAAACGTTCGAATTTAACGCCAACTTCGTGATGCTGACTTCGCATCGGTGGCGAGTGCCGCCACAGTCGCCGCTTTTTCTCTCCCTTGATAGTTGAGCGAATTGACTTGTAACTTCGAGGTTACGAATCCGACTCTACGTTTGGGTTTACATTTTCCATTAATTTTAAAGGGGTGGGGGGGTTGGGGGGATGGCGATGACAGACCAATCGCGCGCCTTCCCGCCACTATCGTCGCTACCGACGACCTCGACCTCGAGGCGAGCCGAGCCGAGCGGGTCCGAAGGACCGACGGGCTCCCGGAAAATTCCGAAAGGCGATATACCTTTAATTCCCAGTTAGCCGTAACTTTCTCGATGACGTCAAATTAGTGAAAAATCAAAGTTTATTTGTCGCCGTATAGCTCGAGAACGGGTCGACGGGTGCGGGCGAGAGTAGGCTCGTCGGACGGAGGACGCGGAGACGAAGGTTTACCGGGCGAAAAATTCGCGAAAATTCGCGAAAAATTTTTTACGTGTGCATCGGTAACGCGCGTCGACCTCGGCGGAGGATAACTTACCGACCACCACCGGCAGTGGTCGGTAACGCTCGGGGGGTATAAGCTGCCACGTTAAAAATGAAACCCCAATTTCGGCGCTTCCACGGTTCAGGGCTGAAAAGGGCCGGAAAGAAAATAACTGATTCAAACGTTCGAATTTAACGCCAACTTCGTGATGCTGACTTCGCATCGGTGGCGAGTGCCGCCACAGTCGCCGCGTTTACTCTCCCTTGATAGTTGAGCGAATCGACTTGTAACTTCGAGGTTACGAATCCGACTCTACGTTTGGGTTTACATTTTCCATTAATTTTACAGGGAGGGGGGGGTTGGGGGGAGGATGGCGATGACAGACCAATCGCGAGCCTCCCCGCCACCATCGTCGCTACCGACGACCTCGACCTCGAGGCGAGCCGAGCCGAGCGGGTCCGAAGGACCGACGGGCTCCCGGAAAATTCCGAAAGGCGATATACCTTTAATTCCCAGTTGGCCGTAACTTTCTCGATGACGTCAAATTAGTGAAAAATCAAAGTTTCTTTGTCGCCGTATAGCTCGAGAACGGGTCGACGGGTGCGGGCGAGAGTGGGCTCGTCGGACGGAGGACGCGGAGACGAAGGTTTACCGCGCGAAAAATTCGCGAAGATTCGCGAAAACGTTTTTACGTGTGCATCGGTAACGCGCGTCGACCTCGGCGGAGGATAAGTTACCGACCACCACCGGCAGTGGTCGGTAACGCTCGGGGGGTATAAGCTGCCGCGTTAAAAATGACACCCGAATTTCGGCGCTTCCACGGTTCATGGCTGAAAAGGGCCGGGAAGAAAATAACTGATTCAAACGTTCGAATTTAACGCCAACTTCGTGATGCTGACTTCGCATCGGTGGCGAGTGCCGCCACAGTCGCCGCTTTTTCTCTCCCTTGATAGTTGAGCGAATTGACTTGTAACTTCGAGGTTACGAATCCGACTCTACGTTTGGGTTTACATTTTCCATTAATTTTAAAGGGGAGGGGGGGTTGGGGGGATGGCGATGACAGACCAATCGCGCGCCTCCCCGCCACTATCGTCGCTACCGACGACCTCGACCTCGAGGCGAGCCGAGCCGAGCGGGTCCGAAGGACCGACGGGCTCCCGGAAAATTCCGAAAGGCGATATACCTTTAATTCCCAGTTGGCCGTAACTTTCTCGATGACGTCAAATTAGTGAAAAATCAAAGTTTCTTTGTCGCCGTATAGCTCGAGAACGGGTCGACGGGTGCGGGCGAGAGTAGGCTCGTCGGACGGAGGACGCGGAGACGAAGGTTTACCGCGCGAAAAATTCGCGAAGATTCGCGAAAACGTTTTTACGTGTGCATCGGTAACGCGCGTCGACCTCGGCGGAGGATAAGTTACCGACCACCACCGGCAGTGGTCGGTAACGCTCGGGGGGTATAAGCTGCCGCGTTAAAAATGAAACCCGAATTTCGGCGCTTCCACGGTTCATGGCTGAAAAGGGCCGGAAAGAAAATAACTGATTCAAACGTTCGAATTTAACGCCAACTTCGTGATGCTGACTTCGCATCGGTGGCGAGTGCCGCCACAGTCGCCGCTTTTTCTCTCCCTTGATAGTTGAGCGAATTGACTTGTAACTTCGAGGTTACGAATCCGACTCTACGTTTGGGTTTACATTTTCCATTAATTTTAAAGGGGAGGGGGGGGTTGGGGGGATGGCGATGACAGACCAATCGCGCGCCTCCCCGCCACTATCGTCGCTACCGACGACCTCGACCTCGAGGCGAGCCGAGCCGAGCGGATCCGAAGGACCGACGGGCTCCCGGAAAATTCCGAAAGGCGATATACCTTTAATTCCCAGTTAGCCGTAACTTTCTCGATGACGTCAAATTAGTGAAAAATCAAAGTATATTTGTCGCCGTATAGCTCGAGAACGGGTCGACGGGTGCGGGCGAGAGTAGGCTCGTCGGACGGAGGACGCGGAGACGAAGGTTTACCGCGCGAAAAATTCGCGAAAATTCGCGAAAAATTTTTTACGTGTGCATCGGTAACGCGCGTCGACCTCGGCGGAGGATAACTTACCGACCACCACCGGCAGTGGTCGGTAACGCTCGGGGGGTATAAGCTGCCACGTTAAAAATGAAACCCCAATTTCGGCGCTTCCACGGTTCATGGCTGAAAAGGGCCGGAAAGAAAATAACTGATTCAAACGTTCGAATTTAACGCCAACTTCGTGATGCTGACTTCGCATCGGTGGCGAGTGCCGCCACAGTCGCCGCGTTTACTCTCCCTTGATAGTTGAGCGAATCGACTTGTAACTTCGAGGTTACGAATCCGACTCTACGTTTGGGTTTACATTTTCCATTAATTTTACAGGGAGGGGGGGGTTGGGGGGAGGATGGCGATGACAGACCAATCGCGAGCCTCCCCGCCACCATCGTCGCTACCGACGACCTCGACCTCGAGGCGAGCCGAGCCGAGCGGGTCCGAAGGACCGACGGGCTCCCGGAAAATTCCGAAAGGCGATATACCTTTAATTCCCAGTTGGCCGTAACTTTCTCGATGACGTCAAATTAGTGAAAAATCAAAGTTTCTTTGTCGCCGTATAGCTCGAGAACGGGTCGACGGGTGCGGGCGAGAGTGGGCTCGTCGGACGGAGGACGCGGAGACGAAGGTTTACCGCGCGAAAAATTCGCGAAAACGTTTTTACGTGTGCATCGGTAACGCGCGTCGACCTCGGCGGAGGATAAGTTACCGACCACCACCGGCAGTGGTCGGTAACGCTCGGGGGGTATAAGCTGCCGCGTTAAAAATGACACCCGAATTTCGGCGCTTCCACGGTTCATGGCTGAAAAGGGCCGGGAAGAAAATAACTGATTCAAACGTTCGAATTTAACGCCAACTTCGTGATGCTGACTTCGCATCGGTGGCGAGTGCCGCCACAGTCGCCGCTTTTTCTCTCCCTTGATAGTTGAGCGAATTGACTTGTAACTTCGAGGTTACGAATCCGACTCTACGTTTGGGTTTACATTTTCCATTAATTTTAAAGGGGAGGGGGGGTTGGGGGGATGGCGATGACAGACCAATCGCGCGCCTCCCCGCCACTATCGTCGCTACCGACGACCTCGACCTCGAGGCGAGCCGAGCCGAGCGGGTCCGAAGGACCGACGGGCTCCCGGAAAATTCCGAAAGGCGATATACCTTTAATTCCCAGTTGGCCGTAACTTTCTCGATGACGTCAAATTAGTGAAAAATCAAAGTTTCTTTGTCGCCGTATAGCTCGAGAACGGGTCGACGGGTGCGGGCGAGAGTAGGCTCGTCGGACGGAGGACGCGGAGACGAAGGTTTACCGCGCGAAAAATTCGCGAAGATTCGCGAAAAAGTTTTTACGTGTGCATCGGTAACGCGCGTCGACCTCGGCGGAGGATAATTTACCGACCACCACCGGCAGTGGTCGGTAACGCTCGGGGGGTATAAGCTGTCGCGTTAAAAATGAAACCCGAATTTCGGCGCTTCCACGGTTCATGGCTGAAAAGGGCCGGAAAGAAAATAACTGATTCAAACGTTCGAATTTAACGCCAACTTCGTGATGCTGACTTCGCATCGGTGGCGAGTGCCGCCACAGTCGCCGCGTTTACTCTCCCTTGATAGTTGAGCGAATCGACTTGTAACTTCGAGGTTACGAATCCGACTCTACGTTTGTGTTTACATTTTCCATTAATTTTACAGGGAGGGGGGGGGTTGGGGGGAGGATGGCGATGACAGACCAATCGCGAGCCTCCCCGCCACCATCGTCGCTACCGACGACCTCGACCTCGAGGCGAGCCGAGCCGAGCGGGTCCGAAGGACCGACGGGCTCCCGGAAAATTCCGAAAGGCGATATACCTTTAATTCCCAGTTGGCCGTAACTTTCTCGATGACGTCAAATTAGTGAAAAATCAAAGTTTCTTTGTCGCCGTATAGCTCGAGAACGGGTCGACGGGTGCGGGCGAGAGTGGGCTCGTCGGACGGAGGACGCGGAGACGAAGGTTTACCGCGCGAAAAATTCGCGAAGATTCGCGAAAACGTTTTTACGTGTGCATCGGTAACGCGCGTCGACCTCGGCGGAGGATAAGTTACCGACCACCACCGGCAGTGGTCGGTAACGCTCGGGGGGTATAAGCTGCCGCGTTAAAAATGAAACCCGAATTTCGGCGCTTCCACGGTTCATGGCTGAAAAGGGCCGGAAAGAAAATAACTGATTCAAACGTTCGAATTTAACGCCAACTTCGTGATGCTGACTTCGCATCGGTGGCGAGTGCCGCCACAGTCGCCGCGTTTACTCTCCCTTGATAGTTGAGCGAATCGACTTGTAACTTCGAGGTTACGAATCCGACTCTACGTTTGGGTTTACATTTTCCATTAATTTTAAAGGGGAGGGGGGGTTGGGGGGATGGCGATGACAGACCAATCGCGCGCCTTCCCGCCACTATCGTCGCTACCGACGACCTCGACCTCGAGGCGAGCCGAGCCGAGCGGTTCCGAAGGACCGACGGGCTCCCGGAAAATTCCGAAAGGCGATATACCTTTAATTCCCAGTTAGCCGTAACTTTCTCGATGACGTCAAATTAGTGAAAAATCAAAGTTTCTTTGTCGCCGTATAGCTCGAGAACGGGTCGACGGGTGCGGGCGAGAGTGGGCTCGTCGGACGGAGGACGCGGAGACGAAGGTTTACCGCGCGAAAAATTCGCGAAGATTCGCGAAAACGTTTTTACGTGTGCATCGGTAACGCGCGTCGACCTCGGCGGAGGATAAGTTACCGACCACCACCGGCAGTGGTCGGTAACGCTCGGGGGGTATAAGCTGCCGCGTTAAAAATGAAACCCGAATTTCGGCGCTTCCACGGTTCATGGCTGAAAAGGGCCGGAAAGAAAATAACTGATTCAAACGTTCGAATTTAACGCCAACTTCGTGATGCTGACTTCGCATCGGTGGCGAGTGCCGCCACAGTCGCCGCGTTTACTCTCCCTTGATAGTTGAGCGAATCGACTTGTAACTTCGAGGTTACGAATCCGACTCTACGTTTGGGTTTACATTTTCCATTAATTTTAAAGGGGAGGTGGGGTTGGGGGGATGGCGATGACAGACCAATCGCGCGCCTCCCCGCCACTATCGTCGCTACCGACGACCTCGACCTCGAGGCGAGCCGAGCCGAGCGGGTCCGAAGGACCGACGGGCTCCCGGAAAATTCCGAAAGGCGATATACCTTTAATTCCCAGTTGGCCGTAACTTTCTCGATGACGTCAAATTAGTGAAAAATCAAAGTTTATTTGTCGCCGTATAGCTCGAGAACGGGTCGACGGGTGCGGGCGAGAGTAGGCTCGTCGGACGGAGGACGCGGAGACGAAGGTTTACCGCGCGAAAAATTCGCGAAATATTCGCGAAAAATTTTTTACGTGTGCATCGGTAACGCGCGTCGACCTCGGCGGAGGATAACTTACCGACCACCACCGGCAGTGGTCGGTATGCGCTGGGGGTATAAACTGCCGCGTTAAAAATGAAACCCGAATTTCGGCGCTTCCACGGTTCAGGGCTGAAAAGGGCCCGAAAGAAAATAACTGATTCAAACGTTCGAATTTAACGCCAACTTCGTGATGCTGACTTCGCATCGGTGGCGAGTGCCGCCACAGTCGCCGCGTTTACTCTCCCGTGATAGTTGAGCGAATTGACTTGTAACTTCGAGGTTACGAATCCGACTCTACGTTTGGGTTTACATTTTCCATTAATTTTAAAGGGAGGGGGGGTTGGGGGGAGGATGGCGATGACAGACCAATCGCGCGCCTCCCCGCCACCATCGTCGCTACCGACGACCTCGACCTCGAGCAGAGCCGAGCCGAGCCGCGCCGAGCGGGGCCGATGGCCCGACGGGCTCCCGGAAAATTCGGAAAGGCGATATACCTTTAATTCCCAGTTGGCCGTAACTTTTTCGGTGACGTCAAATTAGTGAAATTTTGCGATTTCTTTGTCGCCGTATAGCTCGAGAACGGGTCGACGGGTGCGGGCGAGAGTAGGCTCGTCGGACGGAGGACGCGGAGACGAAGGTTTACCGCGCGAATAATTCGCGAAGATTCGCGAAAACGTTTTTACGTGTGCATCGGTAACGCGCGTCGACCTCGGCGGAGGATAATTTACCGAACACCACCGGCAGTGGTCGCTAACGCTCGGGGGGTATAAGCTGTCGCGTTAAAAATGAAACCCGAATTTCGGCGCTTCCACGGTTCATGGCTGAAAAGGGCCGGAAAGAAAATAACTGATTCAAACGTTCGAATTTAACGCCAACTTCGTGATGCTGACTTCGCATCGGTGGCGAGTGCCGCCACAGTCGCCGCGTTTACTCTCCCTTGATAGTTGAGCGAATCGACTTGTAACTTCGAGGTTACGAATCCGACTCTACGTTTGGGTTTACATTTTCCATTAATTTTACAGGGAGGAGGGGGTTGGGGGGAGGATGGCGATGACAGACCAATCGCGAGCCTCCCCGCCACTATCGTCGCTACCGACGACCTCGACCTCGAGGCGAGCCGAGCCGAGCGGGTCCGAAGGACCGACGGGCTCCCGGAGAATTCCGAAAGGCGATATACCTTTAATTCCCAGTTGGCCGTAACTTTCTCGATGACGTCAAATTAGTGAAAAATCAAAGTTTCTTTGTCGCCGTATAGCTCGAGAACGGGTCGACGGGTGCGGGCGAGAGTAGGCTCGTCGGACGGAGGACGCGGAGACGAAGGTTTACCGCGCGAAAAATTCGCGAAGATTCGCGAAAAAGTTTTTACGTGTGCATCGGTAACGCGCGTCGACCTCGGCGGAGGATAATTTACCGACCACCACCGGCAGTGGTCGGTAACGCTCGGGGGGTATAAGCTGCCGCGTTAAAAATGAAACCCGAATTTCGGCGCTTCCACGGTTCATGGCTGAAAAGGGCCGGAAAGAAAATAACTGATTCAAACGTTCGAATTTAACGCCAACTTCGTGATGCTGACTTCGCATCGGTGGCGAGTGCCGCCACAGTCGCCGCTTTTTCTCTCCCTTGATAGTTGAGCGAATTGACTTGTAACTTCGAGGTTACGAATCCGACTCTACGTTTGGGTTTACATTTTCCATTAATTTTAAAGGGGAGGGGGGGTTGGGGGGATGGCGATGACAGACCAATCGCGCGCCTTCCCGCCGCTATCGTCGCTACCGACGACCTCGACCTCGAGGCGAGCCGAGCCGAGCGGGTCCGAAGGACCGACGGGCTCCCGGAAAATTCCGAAAGGCGATATACCTTTAATTCCCAGTTAGCCGTAACTTTCTCGATGACGTCAAATTAGTGAAAAATCAAAGTTTATTTGTCGCCGTATAGCTCGAGAACGGGTCGACGGGTGCGGGCGAGAGTAGGCTCGTCGGACGGAGGACGCGGAGACGAAGGTTTACCGCGCGAAAAATTCGCGAAAATTCGCGAAAAATTTTTTACGTGTGCATCGGTAACGCGCGTCGACCTCGGCGGAGGATAACTTACCGACCACCACCGGCAGTGGTCGGTAACGCTCGGGGGGTATAAGCTGCCACGTTAAAAATGAAACCCGAATTTCGGCGCTTCCACGGTTCAGGGCTGAAAAGGGCCGGAAAGAAAATAACTGATTCAAACGTTCGAATTTAACGCCAACTTCGTGATGCTGACTTCGCATCGGTGGCGAGTGCCGCCACAGTCGCCGCGTTTACTCTCCCTTGATAGTTGAGCGAATCGACTTGTAACTTCGAGGTTACGAATCCGACTCTACGTTTGGGTTTACATTTTCCATTAATTTTACAGGGAGGGGGGGGGTTGGGGGGATGGCGATGACAGACCAATCGCGCGCCTTCCCGCCGCTATCGTCGCTACCGACGACCTCGACCTCGAGGCGAGCCGAGCCGAGCGGGTCCGAAGGACCGACGGGCTCCCGGAAAATTCCGAAAGGCGATATACCTTTAATTCCCAGTTAGCCGTAACTTTCTCGATGACGTCAAATTAGTGAAAAATCAAAGTTTATTTGTCACCGTATAGCTCGAGAACGGGTCGACGGGTGCGGGCGAGAGTAGGCTCGTCGGACGGAGGACGCGGAGACGAAGGTTTACCGCGCGAAAAATTCGCGAAAATTCGCGAAAAATTTTTTACGTGTGCATCGGTAACGCGCGTCGACCTCGGCGGAGGATAACTTACCGACCACCACCGGCAGTGGTCGGTAACGCTCGGGGGGTATAAGCTGCCACGTTAAAAATGAAACCCGAATTTCGGCGCTTCCACGGTTCAGGGCTGAAAAGGGCCGGAAAGAAAATAACTGATTCAAACGTTCGAATTTAACGCCAACTTCGTGATGCTGACTTCGCATCGGTGGCGAGTGCCGCCACAGTCGCCGCGTTTACTCTCCCTTGATAGTTGAGCGAATCGACTTGTAACTTCGAGGTTACGAATCCGACTCTACGTTTGGGTTTACATTTTCCATTAATTTTACAGGGAGGGGGGGGTTGGGGGGAGGATGGCGATGACAGACCAATCGCGAGCCTCCCCGCCACCATCGTCGCTACCGACGACCTCGACCTCGAGGCGAGCCGAGCCGAGCGGGTCCGAAGGACCGACGGGCTCCCGGAAAATTCCGAAAGGCGATATACCTTTAATTCCCAGTTGGCCGTAACTTTCTCGATGACGTCAAATTAGTGAAAAATCAAAGTTTCTTTGTCGCCGTATAGCTCGAGAACGGGTCGACGGGTGCGGGCGAGAGTGGGCTCGTCGGACGGAGGACGCGGAGACGAAGGTTTACCGCGCGAAAAATTCGCGAAGATTCGCGAAAACGTTTTTACGTGTGCATCGGTAACGCGCGTCGACCTCGGCGGAGGATAAGTTACCGACCACCACCGGCAGTGGTCGGTAACGCTCGGGGGGTATAAGCTGCCGCGTTAAAAATGAAACCCGAATTTCGGCGCTTCCACGGTTCATGGCTGAAAAGGGCCGGAAAGAAAATAACTGATTCAAACGTTCGAATTTAACGCCAACTTCGTGATGCTGACTTCGCATCGGTGGCGAGTGCCGCCACAGTCGCCGCTTTTTCTCTCCCTTGATAGTTGAGCGAATTGACTTGTAACTTCGAGGTTACGAATCCGACTCTACGTTTGGGTTTACATTTTCCATTAATTTTAAAGGGGAGGGGGGGTTGGGGGGATGGCGATGACAGACCAATCGCGCGCCTCCCCGCCACTATCGTCGCTACCGACGACCTCGACCTCGAGGCGAGCCGAGCCGAGCGGGTCCGAAGGACCGACGGGCTCCCGGAAAATTCCGAAAGGCGATATACCTTTAATTCCCAGTTGGCCGTAACTTTCTCGATGACGTCAAATTAGTGAAAAATCAAAGTTTCTTTGTCGCCGTATAGCTCGAGAACGGGTCGACGGGTGCGGGCGAGAGTAGGCTCGTCGGACGGAGGACGCGGAGACGAAGGTTTACCGCGCGAAAAATTCGCGAAGATTCGCGAAAGAGTTTTTACGTGTGCATCGGTAACGCGCGTCGACCTCGGCGGAGGATAATTTACCGACCACCACCGGCAGTGGTCGGTAACGCTCGGGGGGTATAAGCTGCCACGTTAAAAATGAAACCCGAATTTCGGCGCTTCCACGGTTCAGGGCTGAAAAGGGCCGGAAAGAAAATAACTGATTCAAACGTTCGAATTTAACGCCAACTTCGTGATGCTGACTTCGCATCGGTGGCGAGTGCCGCCACAGTCGCCGCGTTTACTCTCCCTTGATAGTTGAGCGAATCGACTTGTAACGTCGAGGTTACGAATCCGACTCTACGTTTGGGTTTACATTTTCCATTAATTTTACAGGGAGGGGGGGGGGGTTGGGGGGAGGATGGCGATGACAGACCAATCGCGAGCCTCCCCGCCACCATCGTCGCTACCGACGACCTCGACCTCGAGGCGAGCCGAGCCGAGCGGGTCCGAAGGACCGACGGGCTCCCGGAAAATTCCGAAAGGCGATATACCTTTAATTCCCAGTTGGCCGTAACTTTCTCGATGACGTCAAATTAGTGAAAAATCAAAGTTTCTTTGTCGCCGTATAGCTCGAGAACGGGTCGACGGGTGCGGGCGAGAGTGGGCTCGTCGGACGGAGGACGCGGAGACGAAGGTTTACCGCGCGAAAAATTCGCGAAGATTCGCGAAAACGTTTTTACGTGTGCATCGGTAACGCGCGTCGACCTCGGCGGAGGATAAGTTACCGACCACCACCGGCAGTGGTCGGTAACGCTCGGGGGGTATAAGCTGCCGCGTTAAAAATGAAACCCGAATTTCGGCGCTTCCACGGTTCATGGCTGAAAAGGGCCGGAAAGAAAATAACTGATTCAAACGTTCGAATTTAACGCCAACTTCGTGATGCTGACTTCGCATCGGTGGCGAGTGCCGCCACAGTCGCCGCTTTTTCTCTCCCTTGATAGTTGAGCGAATTGACTTGTAACTTCGAGGTTACGAATCCGACTCTACGTTTGGGTTTACATTTTCCATTAATTTTAAAGGGGAGGGGGGGTTGGGGGGATGGCGATGACAGACCAATCGCGCGCCTCCCCGCCACTATCGTCGCTACCGACGACCTCGACCTCGAGGCGAGCCGAGCCGAGCGGGTCCGAAGGACCGACGGGCTCCCGGAAAATTCCGAAAGGCGATATACCTTTAATTCCCAGTTGGCCGTAACTTTCTCGATGACGTCAAATTAGTGAAAAATCAAAGTTTATTTGTCGCCGTATAGCTCGAGAACGGGTCGACGGGTGCGGGCGAGAGTACGCTCGTCGGACGGAGGACGCGGAGACGAAGGTTGACCGCGCGAAAAATTCGCGAAAAATTCGCGAAAAATTTTTTACGTGTGCATCGGTAACGCGCGTCGACCTCGGCGGAGGATAACTTACCGACCACCACCGGCAGTGGTCGGTATGCGCTGGGGGTATAAACTGCCGCGTTAAAAATGAAACCCGAATTTCGGCGCTTCCACGGTTCAGGGCTGAAAAGGGCCCGAAAGAAAATAACTGATTCAAACGTTCGAATTTAACGCCAACTTCGTGATGCTGACTTCGCATCGGTGGCGAGTGCCGCCACAGTCGCCGCGTTTACTCTCCCGTGATAGTTGAGCGAATTGACTTGTAACTTCGAGGTTACGAATCCGACTCTACGTTTGGGTTTACATTTTCCATTAATTTTAAAGGGAGGGGGGGTTGGGGGGAGGATGGCGATGACAGACCAATCGCGCGCCTCCCCGCCACCATCGTCGCTACCGACGACCTCGACCTCGAGCAGAGCCGAGCCGAGCCGCGCCGAGCGGGGCCGATGGCCCGACGGGCTCCCGGAAAATTCGGAAAGGCGATATACCTTTAATTCCCAGTTGGCCGTAACTTTTTCGGTGACGTCAAATTAGTGAAATTTTGCGATTTCTTTGTCGCCGTATAGCTCGAGAACGGGTCGACGGGTGCGGGCGAGAGTAGGCTCGTCGGACGGAGGACGCGGAGACGAAGGTTTACCGCGCGAAAAATTCGCGAAGATTCGCGAAAACGTTTTTACGTGTGCATCGGTAACGCGCGTCGACCTCGGCGGAGGATAATTTACCGAACACCACCGGCAGTGGTCGCTAACGCTCGGGGGGTATAAGCTGTCGCGTTAAAAATGAAACCCGAATTTCGGCGCTTCCACGGTTCATGGCTGAAAAGGGCCGGAAAGAAAATAACTGATTCAAACGTTCGAATTTAACGCCAACTTCGTGATGCTGACTTCGCATCGGTGGCGAGTGCCGCCACAGTCGCCGCGTTTACTCTCCCTTGATAGTTGAGCGAATCGACTTGTAACTTCGAGGTTACGAATCCGACTCTACGTTTGGGTTTACATTTTCCATTAATTTTACAGGGAGGAGGGGGTTGGGGGGAGGATGGCGATGACAGACCAATCGCGAGCCTCCCCGCCACTATCGTCGCTACCGACGACCTCGACCTCGAGGCGAGCCGAGCCGAGCGGGTCCGAAGGACCGACGGGCTCCCGGAGAATTCCGAAAGGCGATATACCTTTAATTCCCAGTTGGCCGTAACTTTCTCGATGACGTCAAATTAGTGAAAAATCAAAGTTTCTTTGTCGCCGTATAGCTCGAGAACGGGTCGACGGGTGCGGGCGAGAGTAGGCTCGTCGGACGGAGGACGCGGAGACGAAGGTTTACCGCGCGAAAAATTCGCGAAGATTCGCGAAAAAGTTTTTACGTGTGCATCGGTAACGCGCGTCGACCTCGGCGGAGGATAATTTACCGACCACCACCGGCAGTGGTCGGTAACGCTCGGGGGGTATAAGCTGCCGCGTTAAAAATGAAACCCGAATTTCGGCGCTTCCACGGTTCATGGCTGAAAAGGGCCGGAAAGAAAATAACTGATTCAAACGTTCGAATTTAACGCCAACTTCGTGATGCTGACTTCGCATCGGTGGCGAGTGCCGCCACAGTCGCCGCTTTTTCTCTCCCTTGATAGTTGAGCGAATTGACTTGTAACTTCGAGGTTACGAATCCGACTCTACGTTTGGGTTTACATTTTCCATTAATTTTAAAGGGGAGGGGGGGTTGGGGGGATGGCGATGACAGACCAATCGCGCGCCTTCCCGCCGCTATCGTCGCTACCGACGACCTCGACCTCGAGGCGAGCCGAGCCGAGCGGTTCCGAAGGACCGACGGGCTCCCGGAAAATTCCGAAAGGCGATATACCTTTAATTCCCAGTTAGCCGTAACTTTCTCGATGACGTCAAATTAGTGAAAAATCAAAGTTTATTTGTCGCCGTATAGCTCGAGAACGGGTCGACGGGTGCGGGCGAGAGTAGGCTCGTCGGACGGAGGACGCGGAGACGAAGGTTTACCGCGCGAAAAATTCGCGAAAATTCGCGAAAAATTTTTTACGTGTGCATCGGTAACGCGCGTCGACCTCGGCGGAGGATAACTTACCGACCACCACCGGCAGTGGTCGGTAACGCTCGGGGGGTATAAGCTGCCACGTTAAAAATGAAACCCGAATTTCGGCGCTTCCACGGTTCAGGGCTGAAAAGGGCCGGAAAGAAAATAACTGATTCAAACGTTCGAATTTAACGCCAACTTCGTGATGCTGACTTCGCATCGGTGGCGAGTGCCGCCACAGTCGCCGCGTTTACTCTCCCTTGATAGTTGAGCGAATCGACTTGTAACTTCGAGGTTACGAATCCGACTCTACGTTTGGGTTTACATTTTCCATTAATTTTACAGGGAGGGGGGGTTGGGGGGAGGATGGCGATGACAGACCAATCGCGAGCCTCCCCGCCACCATCGTCGCTACCGACGACCTCGACCTCGAGGCGAGCCGAGCCGAGCGGGTCCGAAGGACCGACGGGCTCCCGGAAAATTCCGAAAGGCGATATACCTTTAATTCCCAGTTGGCCGTAACTTTCTCGATGACGTCAAATTAGTGAAAAATCAAAGTTTCTTTGTCGCCGTATAGCTCGAGAACGGGTCGACGGGTGCGGGCGAGAGTGGGCTCGTCGGACGGAGGACGCGTAGACGAAGGTATACCGCGCGAAAAATTCGCGAAGATTCGCGAAAACGTTTTTACGTGTGCATCGGTAACGCGCGTCGACCTCGGCGGAGGATAAGTTACCGACCACCACCGGCAGTGGTCGGTAACGCTCGGGGGGTATAAGCTGCCGCGTTAAAAATGAAACCCGAATTTCGGCGCTTCCACGGTTCATGGCTGAAAAGGGCCGGAAAGAAAATAACTGATTCAAACGTTCGAATTTAACGCCAACTTCGTGATGCTGACTTCGCATCGGTGGCGAGTGCCGCCACAGTCGCCGCTTTTTCTCTCCCTTGATAGTTGAGCGAATTGACTTGTAACTTCGAGGTTACGAATCCGACTCTACGTTTGGGTTTACATTTTCCATTAATTTTGAAGGGGAGGGGGGGTTGGGGGGATGGCGATGACAGACCAATCGCGCGCCTTCCCGCCGCTATCGTCGCTACCGACGACCTCGACCTCGAGGCGAGCCGAGCCGATCGGGTCCGAAGGACCGACGGGCTCCCGGAAAATTCCGAAAGGCGATATACCTTTAATTCCCAGTTAGCCGTAACTTTCTCGATGACGTCAAATTAGTGAAAAATCAAAGTTTATTTGTCACCGTATAGCTCGAGAACGGGTCGACGGGTGCGGGCGAGAGTAGGCTCGTCGGACGGAGGACGCGGAGACGAAGGTTTACCGCGCGAAAAATTCGCGAAAATTCGCGAAAAATTTTTTACGTGTGCATCGGTAACGCGCGTCGACCTCGGCGGAGGATAACTTATCGACCACCACCGGCAGTGGTCGGTAACGCTCGGGGGGTATAAGCTGCCACGTTAAAAATGAAACCCGAATTTCGGTGCTTCCACGGTTCAGGGCTGAAAAGGGCCGGAAAGAAAATAACTGATTCAAACGTTCGAATTTAACGCCAACTTCGTGATGCTGACTTCGCATCGGTGGCGAGTGCCGCCACAGTCGCCGCGTTTACTCTCCCTTGATAGTTGAGCGAATCGACTTGTAACTTCGAGGTTACGAATCCGACTCTACGTTTGGGTTTACATTTTCCATTAATTTTACAGGGAGGGGGGGGTTGGGGGGAGGATGGCGATGACAGACCAATCGCGAGCCTCCCCGCCACCATCGTCGCTACCGACGACCTCGACCTCGAGGCGAGCCGAGCCGAGCGGGTCCGAAGGACCGACGGGCTCCCGGAAAATTCCGAAAGGCGATATACCTTTAATTCCCAGTTGGCCGTAACTTTCTCGATGACGTCAAATTAGTGAAAAATCAAAGTTTCTTTGTCGCCGTATAGCTCGAGAACGGGTCGACGGGTGCGGGCGAGAGTGGGCTCGTCGGACGGAGGACGCGGAGACGAAGGTTTACCGCGCGAAAAATTCGCGAAGATTCGCGAAAACGTTTTTACGTGTGCATCGGTAACGCGCGTCGACCTCGGCGGAGGATAAGTTACCGACCACCACCGGCAGTGGTCGGTAACGCTCGGGGGGTATAAGCTGCCGCGTTAAAAATGAAACCCGAATTTCGGCGCTTCCACGGTTCATGGCTGAAAAGGGCCGGAAAGAAAATAACTGATTCAAACGTTCGAATTTAACGCCAACTTCGTGATGCTGACTTCGCATCGGTGGCGAGTGCCGCCACAGTCGCCGCTTTTTCTCTCCCTTGATAGTTGAGCGAATTGACTTGTAACTTCGAGGTTACGAATCCGACTCTACGTTTGGGTTTACATTTTCCATTAATTTTAAAGGGGAGGGGGGGTTGGGGGGATGGCGATGACAGACCAATCGCGCGCCTCCCCGCCACTATCGTCGCTACCGACGACCTCGACCTCGAGGCGAGCCGAGCCGAGCGGGTCCGAAGGACCGACGGGCTCCCGGAAAATTCCGAAAGGCGATATACCTTTAATTCCCAGTTGGCCGTAACTTTCTCGATGACGTCAAATTAGTGAAAAATCAAAGTTTCTTTGTCGCCGTATAGCTCGAGAACGGGTCGACGGGTGCGGGCGAGAGTAGGCTCGTCGGACGGAGGACGCGGAGACGAAGGTTTACCGCGCGAAAAATTCGCGAAGATTCGCGAAAGAGTTTTTACGTGTGCATCGGTAACGCGCGTCGACCTCGGCGGAGGATAATTTACCGACCACCACCGGCAGTGGTCGGTAACGCTCGGGGGGTATAAGCTGCCACGTTAAAAATGAAACCCGAATTTCGGCGCTTCCACGGTTCAGGGCTGAAAAGGGCCGGAAAGAAAATAACTGATTCAAACGTTCGAATTTAACGCCAACTTCGTGATGCTGACTTCGCATCGGTGGCGAGTGCCGCCACAGTCGCCGCGTTTACTCTCCCTTGATAGTTGAGCGAATCGACTTGTAACGTCGAGGTTACGAATCCGACTCTACGTTTGGGTTTACATTTTCCATTAATTTTACAGGGAGGGGGGGGGTTGGGGGGAGGATGGCGATGACAGACCAATCGCGAGCCTCCCCGCCACCATCGTCGCTACCGACGACCTCGACCTCGAGGCGAGCCGAGCCGAGCGGGTCCGAAGGACCGACGGGCTCCCGGAAAATTCCGAAAGGCGATATACCTTTAATTCCCAGTTGGCCGTAACTTTCTCGATGACGTCAAATTAGTGAAAAATCAAAGTTTCTTTGTCGCCGTATAGCTCGAGAACGGGTCGACGGGTGCGGGCGAGAGTGGGCTCGTCGGACGGAGGACGCGGAGACGAAGGTTTACCGCGCGAAAAATTCGCGAAGATTCGCGAAAACGTTTTTACGTGTGCATCGGTAACGCGCGTCGACCTCGGCGGAGGATAAGTTACCGACCACCACCGGCAGTGGTCGGTAACGCTCGGGGGGTATAAGCTGCCGCGTTAAAAATGAAACCCGAATTTCGGCGCTTCCACGGTTCATGGCTGAAAAGGGCCGGAAAGAAAATAACTGATTCAAACGTTCGAATTTAACGCCAACTTCGTGATGCTGACTTCGCATCGGTGGCGAGTGCCGCCACAGTCGCCGCTTTTTCTCTCCCTTGATAGTTGAGCGAATTGACTTGTAACTTCGAGGTTACGAATCCGACTCTACGTTTGGGTTTACATTTTCCATTAATTTTAAAGGGGAGGGGGGGTTGGGGGGATGGCGATGACAGACCAATCGCGCGCCTCCCCGCCACTATCGTCGCTACCGACGACCTCGACCTCGAGGCGAGCCGAGCCGAGCGGGTCCGAAGGACCGACGGGCTCCCGGAAAATTCCGAAAGGCGATATACCTTTAATTCCCAGTTGGCCGTAACTTTCTCGATGACGTCAAATTAGTGAAAAATCAAAGTTTCTTTGTCGCCGTATAGCTCTAGAACGGGTCGACGGGTGCGGGCGAGAGTAGGCTCGTCGGACGGAGGACGCGGAGACGAAGGTTTACCGCGCGAAAAATTCGCGAAGATTCGCGAAAAAGTTTTTACGTGTGCATCGGTAACGCGCGTCGACCTCGGCGGAGGATAATTTACCGACCACCACCGGCAGTGGTCGGTAACGCTCGGGGGGTATAAGCTGTCGCGTTAAAAATGAAACCCGAATTTCGGCGCTTCCACGGTTCATGGCTGAAAAGGGCCGGAAAGAAAATAACTGATTCAAACGTTCGAATTTAACGCCAACTTCGTGATGCTGACTTCGCATCGGTGGCGAGTGCCGCCACAGTCGCCGCGTTTACTCTCCCTTGATAGTTGAGCGAATCGACTTGTAACTTCGAGGTTACGAATCCGACTCTACGTTTGGGTTTACATTTTCCATTAATTTTACAGGGAGGGGGGGTTGGGGGGAGGATGGCGATGACAGACCAATCGCGAGCCTCCCCGCCACCATCGTCGCTACCGACGACCTCGACCTCGAGGCGAGCCGAGCCGAGCGGGTCCGAAGGACCGACGGGCTCCCGGAAAATTCCGAAAGGCGATATACCTTTAATTCCCAGTTGGCCGTAACTTTCTCGATGACGTCAAATTAGTGAAAAATCAAAGTTTCTTTGTCGCCGTATAGCTCGAGAACGGGTCGACGGGTGCGGGCGAGAGTGGGCTCGTCGGACGGAGGACGCGGAGACGAAGGTTTACCGCGCGAAAAATTCGCGAAGATTCGCGAAAACGTTTTTACGTGTGCATCGGTAACGCGCGTCGACCTCGGCGGAGGATAAGTTACCGACCACCACCGGCAGTGGTCGGTAACGCTCGGGGGGTATTAGCTGCCGCGTTAAAAATGAAACCCGAATTTCGGCGCTTCCACGGTTCATGGCTGAAAAGGGCCGGAAAGAAAATAACTGATTCAAACGTTCGAATTTAACGCCAACTTCGTGATGCTGACTTCGCATCGGTGGCGAGTGCCGCCACAGTCGCCGCTTTTTCTCTCCCTTGATAGTTGAGCGAATCGACCTGTAACTTCGAGGTTACGAATCCGACTCTACGTTTGGGTTTACATTTTCCATTAATTTTAAAGGGGAGGGGGGGTTGGGGGGATGGCGATGACAGACCAATCGCGCGCCTTCCCGCCACTATCGTCGATACCGACGACCTCGACCTCGAGGCGAGCCGAGCCGAGCGGGTCCGAAGGACCGACGGGCTCCCGGAAAATTCCGAAAGGCGATATACCTTTAATTCCCAGTTAGCCGTAACTTTCTCGATGACGTCAAATTAGTGAAAAATCAAAGTTTATTTGTCGCCGTATAGCTCGAGAACGGGTCGACGGGTGCGGGCGAGAGTAGGCTCGTCGGACGGAGGACGCGGAGACGAAGGTTTACCGCGCGAAAAATTCGCGAAGATTCGCGAAAGAGTTTTTACGTGTGCATCGGTAACGCGCGTCGACCTCGGCGGAGGATAATTTACCGACCACCACCGGCAGTGGTCGGTAACGCTCGGGGGGTATAAGCTGCCACGTTAAAAATGAAACCCGAATTTCGGCGCTTCCACGGTTCAGGGCTGAAAAGGGCCGGAAAGAAAATAACTGATTCAAACGTTCGAATTTAACGCCAACTTCGTGATGCTGACTTCGCATCGGTGGCGAGTGCCGCCACAGTCGCCGCGTTTACTCTCCCTTGATAGTTGAGCGAATCGACTTGTAACGTCGAGGTTACGAATCCGACTCTACGTTTGGGTTTACATTTTCCATTAATTTTACAGGGAGGGGGGGGGGTTGGGGGGAGGATGGCGATGACAGACCAATCGCGAGCCTCCCCGCCACCATCGTCGCTACCGACGACCTCGACCTCGAGGCGAGCCGAGCCGAGCGGGTCCGAAGGACCGACGGGCTCCCGGAAAATTCCGAAAGGCGATATACCTTTAATTCCCAGTTGGCCGTAACTTTCTCGATGACGTCAAATTAGTGAAAAATCAAAGTTTCTTTGTCGCCGTATAGCTCGAGAACGGGTCGACGGGTGCGGGCGAGAGTGGGCTCGTCGGACGGAGGACGCGGAGACGAAGGTTTACCGCGCGAAAAATTCGCGAAGATTCGCGAAAACGTTTTTACGTGTGCATCGGTAACGCGCGTCGACCTCGGCGGAGGATAAGTTACCGACCACCACCGGCAGTGGTCGGTAACGCTCGGGGGGTATAAGCTGCCGCGTTAAAAATGAAACCCGAATTTCGGCGCTTCCACGGTTCATGGCTGAAAAGGGCCGGAAAGAAAATAACTGATTCAAACGTTCGAATTTAACGCCAACTTCGTGATGCTGACTTCGCATCGGTGGCGAGTGCCGCCACAGTCGCCGCTTTTTCTCTCCCTTGATAGTTGAGCGAATTGACTTGTAACTTCGAGGTTACGAATCCGACTCTACGTTTGGGTTTACATTTTCCATTAATTTTAAAGGGGAGGGGGGGTTGGGGGGATGGCGATGACAGACCAATCGCGCGCCTCCCCGCCACTATCGTCGCTACCGACGACCTCGACCTCGAGGCGAGCCGAGCCGAGCGGGTCCGAAGGACCGACGGGCTCCCGGAAAATTCCGAAAGGCGATATACCTTTAATTCCCAGTTGGCCGTAACTTTCTCGATGACGTCAAATTAGTGAAAAATCAAAGTTTATTTGTCGCCGTATAGCTCGAGAACGGGTCGACGGGTGCGGGCGAGAGTACGCTCGTCGGACGGAGGACGCGGAGACGAAGGTTGACCGCGCGAAAAATTCGCGAAAAATTCGCGAAAAATTTTTTACGTGTGCATCGGTAACGCGCGTCGACCTCGGCGGAGGATAACTTACCGACCACCACCGGCAGTGGTCGGTATGCGCTGGGGGTATAAACTGCCGCGTTAAAAATGAAACCCGAATTTCGGCGCTTCCACGGTTCAGGGCTGAAAAGGGCCCGAAAGAAAATAACTGATTCAAACGTTCGAATTTAACGCCAACTTCGTGATGCTGACTTCGCATCGGTGGCGAGTGCCGCCACAGTCGCCGCGTTTACTCTCCCGTGATAGTTGAGCGAATTGACTTGTAACTTCGAGGTTACGAATCCGACTCTACGTTTGGGTTTACATTTTCCATTAATTTTAAAGGGAGGGGGGGTTGGGGGGAGGATGGCGATGACAGACCAATCGCGCGCCTCCCCGCCACCATCGTCGCTACCGACGACCTCGACCTCGAGCAGAGCCGAGCCGAGCCGCGCCGAGCGGGGCCGATGGCCCGACGGGCTCCCGGAAAATTCGGAAAGGCGATATACCTTTAATTCCCAGTTGGCCGTAACTTTTTCGGTGACGTCAAATTAGTGAAATTTTGCGATTTCTTTGTCGCCGTATAGCTCGAGAACGGGTCGACGGGTGCGGGCGAGAGTAGGCTCGTCGGACGGAGGACGCGGAGACGAAGGTTTACCGCGCGAAAAATTCGCGAAGATTCGCGAAAACGTTTTTACGTGTGCATCGGTAACGCGCGTCGACCTCGGCGGAGGATAATTTACCGAACACCACCGGCAGTGGTCGCTAACGCTCGGGGGGTATAAGCTGTCGCGTTAAAAATGAAACCCGAATTTCGGCGCTTCCACGGTTCATGGCTGAAAAGGGCCGGAAAGAAAATAACTGATTCAAACGTTCGAATTTAACGCCAACTTCGTGATGCTGACTTCGCATCGGTGGCGAGTGCCGCCACAGTCGCCGCGTTTACTCTCCCTTGATAGTTGAGCGAATCGACTTGTAACTTCGAGGTTACGAATCCGACTCTACGTTTGGGTTTACATTTTCCATTAATTTTACAGGGAGGAGGGGGTTGGGGGGAGGATGGCGATGACAGACCAATCGCGAGCCTCCCCGCCACTATCGTCGCTACCGACGACCTCGACCTCGAGGCGAGCCGAGCCGAGCGGGTCCGAAGGACCGACGGGCTCCCGGAGAATTCCGAAAGGCGATATACCTTTAATTCCCAGTTGGCCGTAACTTTCTCGATGACGTCAAATTAGTGAAAAATCAAAGTTTCTTTGTCGCCGTATAGCTCGAGAACGGGTCGACGGGTGCGGGCGAGAGTAGGCTCGTCGGACGGAGGACGCGGAGACGAAGGTTTACCGCGCGAAAAATTCGCGAAGATTCGCGAAAAAGTTTTTACGTGTGCATCGGTAACGCGCGTCGACCTCGGCGGAGGATAATTTACCGACCACCACCGGCAGTGGTCGGTAACGCTCGGGGGGTATAAGCTGCCGCGTTAAAAATGAAACCCGAATTTCGGCGCTTCCACGGTTCATGGCTGAAAAGGGCCGGAAAGAAAATAACTGATTCAAACGTTCGAATTTAACGCCAACTTCGTGATGCTGACTTCGCATCGGTGGCGAGTGCCGCCACAGTCGCCGCTTTTTCTCTCCCTTGATAGTTGAGCGAATTGACTTGTAACTTCGAGGTTACGAATCCGACTCTACGTTTGGGTTTACATTTTCCATTAATTTTAAAGGGGAGGGGGGGTTGGGGGGATGGCGATGACAGACCAATCGCGCGCCTTCCCGCCGCTATCGTCGCTACCGACGACCTCGACCTCGAGGCGAGCCGAGCCGAGCGGTTCCGAAGGACCGACGGGCTCCCGGAAAATTCCGAAAGGCGATATACCTTTAATTCCCAGTTAGCCGTAACTTTCTCGATGACGTCAAATTAGTGAAAAATCAAAGTTTATTTGTCGCCGTATAGCTCGAGAACGGGTCGACGGGTGCGGGCGAGAGTAGGCTCGTCGGACGGAGGACGCGGAGACGAAGGTTTACCGCGCGAAAAATTCGCGAAAATTCGCGAAAAATTTTTTACGTGTGCATCGGTAACGCGCGTCGACCTCGGCGGAGGATAAGTTACCGACCACCACCGGCAGTGGTCGGTAACGCTCGGGGGGTATAAGCTGCCGCGTTAAAAATGAAACCCGAATTTCGGCGCTTCCACGGTTCAGGGCTGAAAAGGGCCGGAAAGAAAATAACTGATTCAAACGTTCGAATTTAACGCCAACTTCGTGATGCTGACTTCGCATCGGTGGCGAGTGCCGCCACAGTCGCCGCGTTTACTCTCCCTTGATAGTTGAGCGAATCGACTTGTAACTTCGAGGTTACGAATCCGACTCTACGTTTGGGTTTACATTTTCCATTAATTTTACAGGGAGGGGGGGTTGGGGGGAGGATGGCGATGACAGACCAATCGCGAGCCTCCCCGCCACCATCGTCGCTACCGACGACCTCGACCTCGAGGCGAGCCGAGCCGAGCGGGTCCGAAGGACCGACGGGCTCCCGGAAAATTCCGAAAGGCGATATACCTTTAATTCCCAGTTGGCCGTAACTTTCTCGATGACGTCAAATTAGTGAAAAATCAAAGTTTCTTTGTCGCCGTATAGCTCGAGAACGGGTCGACGGGTGCGGGCGAGAGTGGGCTCGTCGGACGGAGGACGCGTAGACGAAGGTATACCGCGCGAAAAATTCGCGAAGATTCGCGAAAACGTTTTTACGTGTGCATCGGTAACGCGCGTCGACCTCGGCGGAGGATAAGTTACCGACCACCACCGGCAGTGGTCGGTAACGCTCGGGGGGTATAAGCTGCCGCGTTAAAAATGAAACCCGAATTTCGGCGCTTCCACGGTTCATGGCTGAAAAGGGCCGGAAAGAAAATAACTGATTCAAACGTTCGAATTTAACGCCAACTTCGTGATGCTGACTTCGCATCGGTGGCGAGTGCCGCCACAGTCGCCGCTTTTTCTCTCCCTTGATAGTTGAGCGAATTGACTTGTAACTTCGAGGTTACGAATCCGACTCTACGTTTGGGTTTACATTTTCCATTAATTTTGAAGGGGAGGGGGGGTTGGGGGGATGGCGATGACAGACCAATCGCGCGCCTTCCCGCCGCTATCGTCGCTACCGACGACCTCGACCTCGAGGCGAGCCGAGCCGATCGGGTCCGAAGGACCGACGGGCTCCCGGAAAATTCCGAAAGGCGATATACCTTTAATTCCCAGTTAGCCGTAACTTTCTCGATGACGTCAAATTAGTGAAAAATCAAAGTTTATTTGTCACCGTATAGCTCGAGAACGGGTCGACGGGTGCGGGCGAGAGTAGGCTCGTCGGACGGAGGACGCGGAGACGAAGGTTTACCGCGCGAAAAATTCGCGAAAATTCGCGAAAAATTTTTTACGTGTGCATCGGTAACGCGCGTCGACCTCGGCGGAGGATAACTTATCGACCACCACCGGCAGTGGTCGGTAACGCTCGGGGGGTATAAGCTGCCACGTTAAAAATGAAACCCGAATTTCGGTGCTTCCACGGTTCAGGGCTGAAAAGGGCCGGAAAGAAAATAACTGATTCAAACGTTCGAATTTAACGCCAACTTCGTGATGCTGACTTCGCATCGGTGGCGAGTGCCGCCACAGTCGCCGCGTTTACTCTCCCTTGATAGTTGAGCGAATCGACTTGTAACTTCGAGGTTACGAATCCGACTCTACGTTTGGGTTTACATTTTCCATTAATTTTACAGGGAGGGGGGGGGTTGGGGGGAGGATGGCGATGACAGACCAATCGCGAGCCTCCCCGCCACCATCGTCGCTACCGACGACCTCGACCTCGAGGCGAGCCGAGCCGAGCGGGTCCGAAGGACCGACGGGCTCCCGGAAAATTCCGAAAGGCGATATACCTTTAATTCCCAGTTGGCCGTAACTTTCTCGATGACGTCAAATTAGTGAAAAATCAAAGTTTCTTTGTCGCCGTATAGCTCGAGAACGGGTCGACGGGTGCGGGCGAGAGTGGGCTCGTCGGACGGAGGACGCGGAGACGAAGGTTTACCGCGCGAAAAATTCGCGAAGATTCGCGAAAACGTTTTTACGTGTGCATCGGTAACGCGCGTCGACCTCGGCGGAGGATAAGTTACCGACCACCACCGGCAGTGGTCGGTAACGCTCGGGGGGTATAAGCTGCCGCGTTAAAAATGAAACCCGAATTTCGGCGCTTCCACGGTTCATGGCTGAAAAGGGCCGGAAAGAAAATAACTGATTCAAACGTTCGAATTTAACGCCAACTTCGTGATGCTGACTTCGCATCGGTGGCGAGTGCCGCCACAGTCGCCGCTTTTTCTCTCCCTTGATAGTTGAGCGAATTGACTTGTAACTTCGAGGTTACGAATCCGACTCTACGTTTGGGTTTACATTTTCCATTAATTTTAAAGGGGAGGGGGGGTTGGGGGGATGGCGATGACAGACCAATCGCGCGCCTCCCCGCCACTATCGTCGCTACCGACGACCTCGACCTCGAGGCGAGCCGAGCCGAGCGGGTCCGAAGGACCGACGGGCTCCCGGAAAATTCCGAAAGGCGATATACCTTTAATTCCCAGTTGGCCGTAACTTTCTCGATGACGTCAAATTAGTGAAAAATCAAAGTTTCTTTGTCGCCGTATAGCTCGAGAACGGGTCGACGGGTGCGGGCGAGAGTAGGCTCGTCGGACGGAGGACGCGGAGACGAAGGTTTACCGCGCGAAAAATTCGCGAAGATTCGCGAAAGAGTTTTTACGTGTGCATCGGTAACGCGCGTCGACCTCGGCGGAGGATAATTTACCGACCACCACCGGCAGTGGTCGGTAACGCTCGGGGGGTATAAGCTGCCACGTTAAAAATGAAACCCGAATTTCGGCGCTTCCACGGTTCAGGGCTGAAAAGGGCCGGAAAGAAAATAACTGATTCAAACGTTCGAATTTAACGCCAACTTCGTGATGCTGACTTCGCATCGGTGGCGAGTGCCGCCACAGTCGCCGCGTTTACTCTCCCTTGATAGTTGAGCGAATCGACTTGTAACGTCGAGGTTACGAATCCGACTCTACGTTTGGGTTTACATTTTCCATTAATTTTACAGGGAGGGGGGGGGGTTGGGGGGAGGATGGCGATGACAGACCAATCGCGAGCCTCCCCGCCACCATCGTCGCTACCGACGACCTCGACCTCGAGGCGAGCCGAGCCGAGCGGGTCCGAAGGACCGACGGGCTCCCGGAAAATTCCGAAAGGCGATATACCTTTAATTCCCAGTTGGCCGTAACTTTCTCGATGACGTCAAATTAGTGAAAAATCAAAGTTTCTTTGTCGCCGTATAGCTCGAGAACGGGTCGACGGGTGCGGGCGAGAGTGGGCTCGTCGGACGGAGGACGCGGAGACGAAGGTTTACCGCGCGAAAAATTCGCGAAGATTCGCGAAAACGTTTTTACGTGTGCATCGGTAACGCGCGTCGACCTCGGCGGAGGATAAGTTACCGACCACCACCGGCAGTGGTCGGTAACGCTCGGGGGGTATAAGCTGCCGCGTTAAAAATGAAACCCGAATTTCGGCGCTTCCACGGTTCATGGCTGAAAAGGGCCGGAAAGAAAATAACTGATTCAAACGTTCGAATTTAACGCCAACTTCGTGATGCTGACTTCGCATCGGTGGCGAGTGCCGCCACAGTCGCCGCTTTTTCTCTCCCTTGATAGTTGAGCGAATTGACTTGTAACTTCGAGGTTACGAATCCGACTCTACGTTTGGGTTTACATTTTCCATTAATTTTAAAGGGGAGGGGGGGTTGGGGGGATGGCGATGACAGACCAATCGCGCGCCTCCCCGCCACTATCGTCGCTACCGACGACCTCGACCTCGAGGCGAGCCGAGCCGAGCGGGTCCGAAGGACCGACGGGCTCCCGGAAAATTCCGAAAGGCGATATACCTTTAATTCCCAGTTGGCCGTAACTTTCTCGATGACGTCAAATTAGTGAAAAATCAAAGTTTCTTTGTCGCCGTATAGCTCTAGAACGGGTCGACGGGTGCGGGCGAGAGTAGGCTCGTCGGACGGAGGACGCGGAGACGAAGGTTTACCGCGCGAAAAATTCGCGAAGATTCGCGAAAAAGTTTTTACGTGTGCATCGGTAACGCGCGTCGACCTCGGCGGAGGATAATTTACCGACCACCACCGGCAGTGGTCGGTAACGCTCGGGGGGTATAAGCTGTCGCGTTAAAAATGAAACCCGAATTTCGGCGCTTCCACGGTTCATGGCTGAAAAGGGCCGGAAAGAAAATAACTGATTCAAACGTTCGAATTTAACGCCAACTTCGTGATGCTGACTTCGCATCGGTGGCGAGTGCCGCCACAGTCGCCGCGTTTACTCTCCCTTGATAGTTGAGCGAATCGACTTGTAACTTCGAGGTTACGAATCCGACTCTACGTTTGGGTTTACATTTTCCATTAATTTTACAGGGAGGGGGGGTTGGGGGGAGGATGGCGATGACAGACCAATCGCGAGCCTCCCCGCCACCATCGTCGCTACCGACGACCTCGACCTCGAGGCGAGCCGAGCCGAGCGGGTCCGAAGGACCGACGGGCTCCCGGAAAATTCCGAAAGGCGATATACCTTTAATTCCCAGTTGGCCGTAACTTTCTCGATGACGTCAAATTAGTGAAAAATCAAAGTTTCTTTGTCGCCGTATAGCTCGAGAACGGGTCGACGGGTGCGGGCGAGAGTGGGCTCGTCGGACGGAGGACGCGGAGACGAAGGTTTACCGCGCGAAAAATTCGCGAAGATTCGCGAAAACGTTTTTACGTGTGCATCGGTAACGCGCGTCGACCTCGGCGGAGGATAAGTTACCGACCACCACCGGCAGTGGTCGGTAACGCTCGGGGGGTATTAGCTGCCGCGTTAAAAATGAAACCCGAATTTCGGCGCTTCCACGGTTCATGGCTGAAAAGGGCCGGAAAGAAAATAACTGATTCAAACGTTCGAATTTAACGCCAACTTCGTGATGCTGACTTCGCATCGGTGGCGAGTGCCGCCACAGTCGCCGCTTTTTCTCTCCCTTGATAGTTGAGCGAATTGACTTGTAACTTCGAGGTTACGAATCCGACTCTACGTTTGGGTTTACATTTTCCATTAATTTTAAAGGGGAGGGGGGGTTGGGGGGATGGCGATGACAGACCAATCGCGCGCCTTCCCGCCACTATCGTCGATACCGACGACCTCGACCTCGAGGCGAGCCGAGCCGAGCGGGTCCGAAGGACCGACGGGCTCCCGGAAAATTCCGAAAGGCGATATACCTTTAATTCCCAGTTAGCCGTAACTTTCTCGATGACGTCAAATTAGTGAAAAATCAAAGTTTATTTGTCGCCGTATAGCTCGAGAACGGGTCGACGGGTGCGGGCGAGAGTAGGCTCGTCGGACGGAGGACGCGGAGACGAAGGTTTACCGCGCGAAAAATTCGCGAAAATTCGCGAAAAATTTTTTACGTGTGCATCGGTAACGCGCGTCGACCTCGGCGGAGGATAACTTACCGACCACCACCGGCAGTGGTCGGTAACGCTCGGGGGGGAATAAGCTGCCACGTTAAAAATGAAACCCGAATTTCGGCGCTTCCACGGTTCAGGGCTGAAAAGGGCCGGAAAGAAAATAACTGATTCAAACGTTCGAATTTAACGCCAACTTCGTGATGCTGACTTCGCATCGGTGGCGAGTGCCGCCACAGTCGCCGCGTTTACTCTCCCTTGATAGTTGAGCGAATCGACTTGTAACGTCGAGGTTACGAATCCGACTCTACGTTTGGGTTTACATTTTCCATTAATTTTACAGGGAGGGGGGGGGTTGGGGGGAGGATGGCGATGACAGACCAATCGCGAGCCTCCCCGCCACCATCGTCGCTACCGACGACCTCGACCTCGAGGCGAGCCGAGCCGAGCGGGTCCGAAGGACCGACGGGCTCCCGGAAAATTCCGAAAGGCGATATACCTTTAATTCCCAGTTGGCCGTAACTTTCTCGATGACGTCAAATTAGTGAAAAATCAAAGTTTCTTTGTCGCCGTATAGCTCGAGAACGGGTCGACGGGTGCGGGCGAGAGTGGGCTCGTCGGACGGAGGACGCGGAGACGAAGGTTTACCGCGCGAAAAATTCGCGAAGATTCGCGAAAACGTTTTTACGTGTGCATCGGTAACGCGCGTCGACCTCGGCGGAGGATAAGTTACCGACCACCACCGGCAGTGGTCGGTAACGCTCGGGGGGTATAAGCTGCCGCGTTAAAAATGAAACCCGAATTTCGGCGCTTCCACGGTTCATGGCTGAAAAGGGCCGGAAAGAAAATAACTGATTCAAACGTTCGAATTTAACGCCAACTTCGTGATGCTGACTTCGCATCGGTGGCGAGTGCCGCCACAGTCGCCGCTTTTTCTCTCCCTTGATAGTTGAGCGAATTGACTTGTAACTTCGAGGTTACGAATCCGACTCTACGTTTGGGTTTACATTTTCCATTAATTTTAAAGGGGTGGGGGGGTTGGGGGGATGGCGATGACAGACCAATCGCGCGCCTTCCCGCCACTATCGTCGCTACCGACGACCTCGACCTCGAGGCGAGCCGAGCCGAGCGGGTCCGAAGGACCGACGGGCTCCCGGAAAATTCCGAAAGGCGATATACCTTTAATTCCCAGTTAGCCGTAACTTTCTCGATGACGTCAAATTAGTGAAAAATCAAAGTATATTTGTCGCCGTATAGCTCGAGAACGGGTCGACGGGTGCGGGCGAGAGTGGGCTCGTCGGACGGAGGACGCGGAGACGAAGGTTTACCGCGCGAAAAATTCGCGAAAATTCGCGAAAAATTTTTTACGTGTGCATCGGTAACGCGCGTCGACCTCGGCGGAGGATAACTTACCGACCACCACCGGCAGTGGTCGGTAACGCTCGGGGGGTATAAGCTGCCACGTTAAAAATGAAACCCCAATTTCGGCGCTTCCACGGTTCAGGGCTGAAAAGGGCCGGAAAGAAAATAACTGATTCAAACGTTCGAATTTAACGCCAACTTCGTGATGCTGACTTCGCATCGGTGGCGAGTGCCGCCACAGTCGCCGCGTTTACTCTCCCTTGATAGTTGAGCGAATCGACTTGTAACTTCGAGGTTACGAATCCGACTCTACGTTTGGGTTTACATTTTCCATTAATTTTACAGGGAGGGGGGGGGTTGGGGGGAGGATGGCGATGACAGACCAATCGCGAGCCTCCCCGCCACCATCGTCGCTACCGACGACCTCGACCTCGAGGCGAGCCGAGCCGAGCGGGTCCGAAGGACCGACGGGCTCCCGGAAAATTCCGAAAGGCGATATACCTTTAATTCCCAGTTGGCCGTAACTTTCTCGATGACGTCAAATTAGTGAAAAATCAAAGTTTCTTTGTCGCCGTATAGCTCGAGAACGGGTCGACGGGTGCGGGCGAGAGTGGGCTCGTCGGACGGAGGACGCGGAGACGAAGGTTTACCGCGCGAAAAATTCGCGAAGATTCGCGAAAACGTTTTTACGTGTGCATCGGTAACGCGCGTCGACCTCGGCGGAGGATAAGTTACCGACCACCACCGGCAGTGGTCGGTAACGCTCGGGGGGTATAAGCTGCCGCGTTAAAAATGAAACCCGAATTTCGGCGCTTCCACGGTTCATGGCTGAAAAGGGCCGGAAAGAAAATAACTGATTCAAACGTTCGAATTTAACGCCAACTTCGTGATGCTGACTTCGCATCGGTGGCGAGTGCCGCCACAGTCGCCGCTTTTTCTCTCCCTTGATAGTTGAGCGAATTGACTTGTAACTTCGAGGTTACGAATCCGACTCTACGTTTGGGTTTACATTTTCCATTAATTTTAAAGGGGTGGGGGGGTTGGGGGGATGGCGATGACAGACCAATCGCGCGCCTTCCCGCCACTATCGTCGCTACCGACGACCTCGACCTCGAGGCGAGCCGAGCCGAGCGGGTCCGAAGGACCGACGGGCTCCCGGAAAATTCCGAAAGGCGATATACCTTTAATTCCCAGTTAGCCGTAACTTTCTCGATGACGTCAAATTAGTGAAAAATCAAAGTATATTTGTCGCCGTATAGCTCGAGAACGGGTCGACGGGTGCGGGCGAGAGTGGGCTCGTCGGACGGAGGACGCGGAGACGAAGGTTTACCGCGCGAAAAATTCGCGAAAATTCGCGAAAAATTTTTTACGTGTGCATCGGTAACGCGCGTCGACCTCGGCGGAGGATAACTTACCGACCACCACCGGCAGTGGTCGGTAACGCTCGGGGGGTATAAGCTGCCACGTTAAAAATGAAACCCCAATTTCGGCGCTTCCACGGTTCAGGGCTGAAAAGGGCCGGAAAGAAAATAACTGATTCAAACGTTCGAATTTAACGCCAACTTCGTGATGCTGACTTCGCATCGGTGGCGAGTGCCGCCACAGTCGCCGCGTTTACTCTCCCTTGATAGTTGAGCGAATCGACTTGTAACTTCGAGGTTACGAATCCGACTCTACGTTTGGGTTTACATTTTCCATTAATTTTACAGGGAGGGGGGGTTGGGGGGAGGATGGCGATGACAGACCAATCGCGAGCCTCCCCGCCACCATCGTCGCTACCGACGACCTCGACCTCGAGGCGAGCCGAGCCGAGCGGGTCCGAAGGACCGACGGGCTCCCGGAAAATTCCGAAAGGCGATATACCTTTAATTCCCAGTTGGCCGTAACTTTCTCGATGACGTCAAATTAGTGAAAAATCAAAGTTTCTTTGTCGCCGTATAGCTCGAGAACGGGTCGACGGGTGCGGGCGAGAGTGGGCTCGTCGGACGGAGGACGCGGAGACGAAGGTTTACCGCGCGAAAAATTCGCGAAGATTCGCGAAAACGTTTTTACGTGTGCATCGGTAACGCGCGTCGACCTCGGCGGAGGATAAGTTACCGACCACCACCGGCAGTGGTCGGTAACGCTCGGGGGGTATAAGCTGCCGCGTTAAAAATGAAACCCGAATTTCGGCGCTTCCACGGTTCATGGCTGAAAAGGGCCGGAAAGAAAATAACTGATTCAAACGTTCGAATTTAACGCCAACTTCGTGATGCTGACTTCGCATCGGTGGCGAGTGCCGCCACAGTCGCCGCGTTTACTCTCCCTTGATAGTTGAGCGAATCGACTTGTAACTTCGAGGTTACGAATCCGACTCTACGTTTGGGTTTACATTTTCCATTAATTTTAAAGGGGAGGGGGGGTTGGGGGGATGGCGATGACAGACCAATCGCGCGCCTTCCCGCCACTATCGTCGCTACCGACGACCTCGACCTCGAGGCGAGCCGAGCCGAGCGGGTCCGAAGGACCGACGGGCTCCCGGAAAATTCCGAAAGGCGATATACCTTTAATTCCCAGTTAGCCGTAACTTTCTCGATGACGTCAAATTAGTGAAAAATCAAAGTTTATTTGTCGCCGTATAGCTCGAGAACGGGTCGACGGGTGCGGGCGAGAGTGGGCTCGTCGGACGGAGGACGCGGAGACGAAGGTTTACCGCGCGAAAAATTCGCGAAAATTCGCGAAAAATTTTTTACGTGTGCATCGGTAACGCGCGTCGACCTCGGCGGTGGATAACTTACCGACCACCACCGGCAGTGGTCGGTAACGCTCGGGGGGTATAAGCTGCCACGTTAAAAATGAAACCCGAATTTCGGCGCTTCCACGGTTCAGGGCTGAAAAGGGCCGGAAAGAAAATAACTGATTCAAACGTTCGAATTTAACGCCAACTTCGTGATGCTGACTTCGCATCGGTGGCGAGTGCCGCCACAGTCGCCGCGTTTACTCTCCCTTGATAGTTGAGCGAATTGACTTGTAACTTCGAGGTTACGAATCCGACTCTACGTTTGGGTTTACATTTTCCATTAATTTTAAAGGGGTGGGGGGGTTGGGGGGATGGCGATGACAGACCAATCGCGCGCCTTCCCGCCACTATCGTCGCTACCGACGACCTCGACCTCGAGGCGAGCCGAGCCGAGCGGGTCCGAAGGACCGACGGGCTCCCGGAAAATTCCGAAAGGCGATATACCTTTAATTCCCAGTTAGCCGTAACTTTCTCGATGACGTCAAATTAGTGAAAAATCAAAGTATATTTGTCGCCGTATAGCTCGAGAACGGGTCGACGGGTGCGGGCGAGAGTGGGCTCGTCGGACGGACGACGCGGAGACGAAGGTTTACCGCGCGAAAAATTCGCGAAAATTCGCGAAAAATTTTTTACGTGTGCATCGGTAACGCGCGTCGACCTCGGCGGAGGATAACTTACCGACCACCACCGGCAGTGGTCGGTAACGCTCGGGGGGTATAAGCTGCCACGTTAAAAATGAAACCCCAATTTCGGCGCTTCCACGGTTCAGGGCTGAAAAGGGCCGGAAAGAAAATAACTGATTCAAACGTTCGAATTTAACGCCAACTTCGTGATGCTGACTTCGCATCGGTGGCGAGTGCCGCCACAGTCGCCGCGTTTACTCTCCCTTGATAGTTGAGCGAATCGACTTGTAACTTCGAGGTTACGAATCCGACTCTACGTTTGGGTTTACATTTTCCATTAATTTTACAGGGAGGGGGGGGTTGGGGGGAGGATGGCGATGACAGACCAATCGCGAGCCTCCCCGCCACCATCGTCGCTACCGACGACCTCGACCTCGAGGCGAGCCGAGCCGAGCGGGTCCGAAGGACCGACGGGCTCCCGGAAAATTCCGAAAGGCGATATACCTTTAATTCCCAGTTGGCCGTAACTTTCTCGATGACGTCAAATTAGTGAAAAATCAAAGTTTCTTTGTCGCCGTATAGCTCGAGAACGGGTCGACGGGTGCGGGCGAGAGTGGGCTCGTCGGACGGAGGACGCGGAGACGAAGGTTTACCGCGCGAAAAATTCGCGAAGATTCGCGAAAACGTTTTTACGTGTGCATCGGTAACGCGCGTCGACCTCGGCGGAGGATAAGTTACCGACCACCACCGGCAGTGGTCGGTAACGCTCGGGGGGTATAAGCTGCCGCGTTAAAAATGAAACCCGAATTTCGGCGCTTCCACGGTTCATGGCTGAAAAGGGCCGGAAAGAAAATAACTGATTCAAACGTTCGAATTTAACGCCAACTTCGTGATGCTGACTTCGCATCGGTGGCGAGTGCCGCCACAGTCGCCGCGTTTACTCTCCCTTGATAGTTGAGCGAATCGACTTGTAACTTCGAGGTTACGAATCCGACTCTACGTTTGGGTTTACATTTTCCATTAATTTTAAAGGGGAGGGGGGGTTGGGGGGATGGCGATGACAGACCAATCGCGCGCCTTCCCGCCACTATCGTCGCTACCGACGACCTCGACCTCGAGGCGAGCCGAGCCGAGCGGGTCCGAAGGACCGACGGGCTCCCGGAAAATTCCGAAAGGCGATATACCTTTAATTCCCAGTTAGCCGTAACTTTCTCGATGACGTCAAATTAGTGAAAAATCAAAGTTTCTTTGTCGCCGTATAGCTCGAGAACGGGTCGACGGGTGCGGGCGAGAGTGGGCTCGTCGGACGGAGGACGCGGAGACGAAGGTTTACCGCGCGAAAAATTCGCGAAGATTCGCGAAAACGTTTTTACGTGTGCATCGGTAACGCGCGTCGACCTCGGCGGAGGATAAGTTACCGACCACCACCGGCAGTGGTCGGTAACGCTCGGGGGGTATAAGCTGCCGCGTTAAAAATGAAACCCGAATTTCGGCGCTTCCACGGTTCATGGCTGAAAAGGGCCGGAAAGAAAATAACTGATTCAAACGTTCGAATTTAACGCCAACTTCGTGATGCTGACTTCGCATCGGTGGCGAGTGCCGCCACAGTCGCCGCGTTTACTCTCCCTTGATAGTTGAGCGAATCGACTTGTAACTTCGAGGTTACGAATCCGACTCTACGTTTGGGTTTACATTTTCCATTAATTTTAAAGGGGAGGGGGGGTTGGGGGGATGGCGATGACAGACCAATCGCGCGCCTTCCCGCCACTATCGTCGCTACCGACGACCTCGACCTCGAGGCGAGCCGAGCCGAGCGGGTCCGAAGGACCGACGGGCTCCCGGAAAATTCCGAAAGGCGATATACCTTTAATTCCCAGTTAGCCGTAACTTTCTCGATGACGTCAAATTAGTGAAAAATCAAAGTTTATTTGTCGCCGTATAGCTCGAGAACGGGTCGACGGGTGCGGGCGAGAGTAGGCTCGTCGGACGGAGGACGCGGAGACGAAGGTTTACCGCGCGAAAAATTCGCGAAAATTCGCGAAAAATTTTTTACGTGTGCATCGGTAACGCGCGTCGACCTCGGCGGAGGATAACTTACCGACCACCACCGGCAGTGGTCGGTAACGCTCGGGGGGTATAAGCTGCCACGTTAAAAATGAAACCCGAATTTCGGCGCTTCCACGGTTCAGGGCTGAAAAGGGCCGGAAAGAAAATAACTGATTCAAACGTTCGAATTTAACGCCAACTTCGTGATGCTAACTTCGCATCGGTGGCGAGTGCCGCCACAGTCGCCGCGTTTACTCTCCCTTGATAGTTGAGCGAATCGACTTGTAACGTCGAGGTTACGAATCCGACTCTACGTTTGGGGTTACATTTTCCATTAATTTTACAGGGAGGGGGGGGGGGGTTGGGGGGAGGATGGCGATGACAGACCAATCGCGAGCCTCCCCGCCACCATCGTCGCTACCGACGACCTCGACCTCGAGGCGAGCCGAGCCGAGCGGGTCCGAAGGACCGACGGGCTCCCGGAAAATTCCGAAAGGCGATATACCTTTAATTCCCAGTTGGCCGTAACTTTCTCGATGACGTCAAATTAGTGAAAAATCAAAGCTTCTTTGTCGCCGTATAGCTCGAGAACGGGTCGACGGGTGCGGGCGAGAGTGGGCTCGTCGGACGGAAGAAGCGGAGACGAAGGTTTACCGCGCGAAAAATTCGCGAAAATTTTTTTACGTGTGCATCGGTAAAGCGCGTCGACCTCGGCGGAGGATAAGTTACCGACCACCACCGGCAGTGGTCGGTAACGCTCGGGGGGTATAAGCTGCCGCGTTAAAAATGAAACCCGAATTTCGGCGCTTCCACGGTTCATGGCTGAAAAGGGCCGGAAAGAAAATAACTGATTCAAACGTTCGAATTTAACGCCAACTTCGTGATGCTGACTTCGCATCGGTGGCGAGTGCCGCCACAGTCGCCGCTTTTTCTCTCCCTTGATAGTTGAGCGAATTGACTTGTAACTTCGAGGTTACGAATCCGACTCTACGTTTGGGTTTACATTTTCCATTAATTTTAAAGGGGAGGGGGGGTTGGGGGGATGGCGATGACAGACCAATCGCGCGCCTCCCCGCCACTATCGTCGCTACCGACGACCTCGACCTCGAGGCGAGCCGAGCCGAGCGGGTCCGAAGGACCGACGGGCTCCCGGAAAATTCCGAAAGGCGATATACCTTTAATTCCCAGTTGGCCGTAACTTTCTCGATGACGTCAAATTAGTGAAAAATCAAAGTTTCTTTGTCGCCGTATAGCTCGAGAACGGGTCGACGGGTGCGGGCGAGAGTGGGCTCGTCGGACGGAGGACGCGGAGACGAAGGTTTACGGCGCGAAAAATTCGCGAAGATTCGCGAAAACGTTTTTACGTGTGCATCGGTAACGCGCGTCGACCTCGGCGGAGGATAATTTACCGACCACCACCGGCAGTGGTCGGTAACGCTCGGGGGGTATAAGCTGTCGCGTTAAAAATGAAACCCGAATTTCGGCGCTTCCACGGTTCATGGCTGAAAAGGGCCGGAAAGAAAATAACTGATTCAAACGTTCGAATTTAACGCCAACTTCGTGATGCTGACTTCGCATCGGTGGCGAGTGCCGCCACAGTCGCCGCGTTTACTCTCCCTTGATAGTTGAGCGAATCGACTTGTAACTTCGAGGTTACGAATCCGACTCTACGTTTGGGTTTACATTTTCCATTAATTTTACAGGGAGGGGGGGGTTGGGGGGAGGATGGCGATGACAGACCAATCGCGAGCCTCCCCGCCACCATCGTCGCTACCGACGACCTCGACCTCGAGGCGAGCCGAGCCGAGCGGGTCCGAAGGACCGACGGGCTCCCGGAAAATTCCGAAAGGCGATATACCTTTAATTCCCAGTTGGCCGTAACTTTCTCGATGACGTCAAATTAGTGAAAAATCAAAGTTTCTTTGTCGCCGTATAGCTCGAGAACGGGTCGACGGGTGCGGGCGAGAGTGGGCTCGTCGGACGGAGGACGCGGAGACGAAGGTTTACCGCGCGAAAAATTCGCGAAGATTCGCGAAAACGTTTTTACGTGTGCATCGGTAACGCGCGTCGACCTCGGCGGAGGATAAGTTACCGACCACCACCGGCAGTGGTCGGTAACGCTCGGGGGGTATAAGCTGCCCGCGTTAAAAATGAAACCCGAATTTCGGCGCTTCCACGGTTCATGGCTGAAAAGGGCCGGAAAGAAAATAACTGATTCAAACGTTCGAATTTAACGCCAACTTCGTGATGCTGACTTCGCATCGGTGGCGAGTGCCGCCACAGTCGCCGCGTTTACTCTCCCTTGATAGTTGAGCGAATCGACTTGTAACTTCGAGGTTACGAATCCGACTCTACGTTTGGGTTTACATTTTCCATTAATTTTAAAGGGGAGGGGGGGTTGGGGGGATGGCGATGACAGACCAATCGCGCGCCTTCCCGCCACTATCGTCGCTACCGACGACCTCGACCTCGAGGCGAGCCGAGCCGAGCGGGTCCGAAGGACCGACGGGCTCCCGGAAAATTCCGAAAGGCGATATACCTTTAATTCCCAGTTAGCCGTAACTTTCTCGATGACGTCAAATTAGTGAAAAATCAAAGTTTCTTTGTCGCCGTATAGCTCGAGAACGGGTCGACGGGTGCGGGCGAGAGTGGGCTCGTCGGACGGAGGACGCGGAGACGAAGGTTTACCGCGCGAAAAATTCGCGAAGATTCGCGAAAACGTTTTTACGTGTGCATCGGTAACGCGCGTCGACCTCGGCGGAGGATAAGTTACCGACCACCACCGGCAGTGGTCGGTAACGCTCGGGGGGTATAAGCTGCCGCGTTAAAAATGAAACCCGAATTTCGGCGCTTCCACGGTTCATGGCTGAAAAGGGCCGGAAAGAAAATAACTGATTCAAACGTTCGAATTTAACGCCAACTTCGTGATGCTGACTTCGCATCGGTGGCGAGTGCCGCCACAGTCGCCGCGTTTACTCTCCCTTGATAGTTGAGCGAATCGACTTGTAACTTCGAGGTTACGAATCCGACTCTACGTTTGGGTTTACATTTTCCATTAATTTTAAAGGGGAGGGGGGGTTGGGGGGATGGCGATGACAGACCAATCGCGCGCCTTCCCGCCACTATCGTCGCTACCGACGACCTCGACCTCGAGGCGAGCCGAGCCGAGCGGGTCCGAAGGACCGACGGGCTCCCGGAAAATTCCGAAAGGCGATATACCTTTAATTCCCAGTTAGCCGTAACTTTCTCGATGACGTCAAATTAGTGAAAAATCAAAGTTTATTTGTCGCCGTATAGCTCGAGAACGGGTCGACGGGTGCGGGCGAGAGTAGGCTCGTCGGACGGAGGACGCGGAGACGAAGGTTTACCGCGCGAAAAATTCGCGAAAATTCGCGAAAAATTTTTTACGTGTGCATCGGTAACGCGCGTCGACCTCGGCGGAGGATAACTTACCGACCACCACCGGCAGTGGTCGGTAACGCTCGGGGGGTATAAGCTGCCACGTTAAAAATGAAACCCGAATTTCGGCGCTTCCACGGTTCAGGGCTGAAAAGGGCCGGAAAGAAAATAACTGATTCAAACGTTCGAATTTAACGCCAACTTCGTGATGCTGACTTCGCATCGGTGGCGAGTGCCGCCACAGTCGCCGCGTTTACTCTCCCTTGATAGTTGAGCGAATCGACTTGTAACGTCGAGGTTACGAATCCGACTCTACGTTTGGGTTTACATTTTCCATTAATTTTAAAGGGGAGGGGGGGTTGGGGGGATGGCGATGACAGACCAATCGCGAGCCTCCCCGCCACCATCGTCGCTACCGACGACCTCGACCTCGAGGCGAGCCGAGCCGAGCGGGTCCGAAGGACCGACGGGCTCCCGGAAAATTCCGAAAGGCGATATACCTTTAATTCCCAGTTGGCCGTAACTTTCTCGATGACGTCAAATTAGTGAAAAATCAAAGTTTCTTTGTCGCCGTATAGCTCGAGAACGGGTCGACGGGTGCGGGCGAGAGTGGGCTCGTCGGACGGAAGAAGCGGAGACGAAGGTTTACCGCGCGAAAAATTCGCGAAAATTTTTTTACGTGTGCATCGGTAAAGCGCGTCGACCTCGGCGGAGGATAAGTTACCGACCACCACCGGCAGTGGTCGGTAACGCTCGGGGGGTATAAGCTGCCGCGTTAAAAATGAAACCCGAATTTCGGCGCTTCCACGGTTCATGGCTGAAAAGGGCCGGAAAGAAAATAACTGATTCAAACGTTCGAATTTAACGCCAACTTCGTGATGCTGACTTCGCATCGGTGGCGAGTGCCGCCACAGTCGCCGCTTTTTCTCTCCCTTGATAGTTGAGCGAATTGACTTGTAACTTCGAGGTTACGAATCCGACTCTACGTTTGGGTTTACATTTTCCATTAATTTTAAAGGGGAGGGGGGGTTGGGGGGATGGCGATGACAGACCAATCGCGCGCCTCCCCGCCACTATCGTCGCTACCGACGACCTCGACCTCGAGGCGAGCCGAGCCGAGCGGGTCCGAAGGACCGACGGGCTCCCGGAAAATTCCGAAAGGCGATATACCTTTAATTCCCAGTTGGCCGTAACTTTCTCAATGACGTCAAATTAGTGAAAAATCAAAGTTTCTTTGTCGCCGTATAGCTCGAGAACGGGTCGACGGGTGCGGGCGAGAGTGGGCTCGTCGGACGGAGGACGCGGAGACGAAGGTTTACGGCGCGAAAAATTCGCGAAGATTCGCGAAAACGTTTTTACGTGTGCATCGGTAACGCGCGTCGACCTCGGCGGAGGATAATTTACCGACCACCACCGGCAGTGGTCGGTAACGCTCGGGGGGTATAAGCTGTCGCGTTAAAAATGAAACCCGAATTTCGGCGCTTCCACGGTTCATGGCTGAAAAGGGCCGGAAAGAAAATAACTGATTCAAACGTTCGAATTTAACGCCAACTTCGTGATGCTGACTTCGCATCGGTGGCGAGTGCCGCCACAGTCGCCGCGTTTACTCTCCCTTGATAGTTGAGCGAATCGACTTGTAACTTCGAGGTTACGAATCCGACTCTACGTTTGGGTTTACATTTTCCATTAATTTTACAGGGAGGGGGGGGTTGGGGGGAGGATGGCGATGACAGACCAATCGCGAGCCTCCCCGCCACCATCGTCGCTACCGACGACCTCGACCTCGAGGCGAGCCGAGCCGAGCGGGTCCGAAGGACCGACGGGCTCCCGGAAAATTCCGAAAGGCGATATACCTTTAATTCCCAGTTGGCCGTAACTTTCTCGATGACGTCAAATTAGTGAAAAATCAAAGTTTCTTTGTCGCCGTATAGCTCGAGAACGGGTCGACGGGTGCGGGCGAGAGTGGGCTCGTCGGACGGAGGACGCGGAGACGAAGGTTTACCGCGCGAAAAATTCGCGAAGATTCGCGAAAACGTTTTTACGTGTGCATCGGTAACGCGCGTCGACCTCGGCGGAGGATAAGTTACCGACCACCACCGGCAGTGGTCGGTAACGCTCGGGGGGTATAAGCTGCCGCGTTAAAAATGAAACCCGAATTTCGGCGCTTCCACGGTTCATGGCTGAAAAGGGCCGGAAAGAAAATAACTGATTCAAACGTTCGAATTTAACGCCAACTTCGTGATGCTGACTTCGCATCGGTGGCGAGTGCCGCCACAGTCGCCGCGTTTACTCTCCCTTGATAGTTGAGCGAATCGACTTGTAACTTCGAGGTTACGAATCCGACTCTACGTTTGGGTTTACATTTTCCATTAATTTTAAAGGGGAGGGGGGGTTGGGGGGATGGCGATGACAGACCAATCGCGCGCCTTCCCGCCACTATCGTCGCTACCGACGACCTCGACCTCGAGGCGAGCCGAGCCGAGCGGGTCCGAAGGACCGACGGGCTCCCGGAAAATTCCGAAAGGCGATATACCTTTAATTCCCAGTTAGCCGTAACTTTCTCGATGACGTCAAATTAGTGAAAAATCAAAGTTTCTTTGTCGCCGTATAGCTCGAGAACGGGTCGACGGGTGCGGGCGAGAGTGGGCTCGTCGGACGGAGGACGCGGAGACGAAGGTTTACCGCGCGAAAAATTCGCGAAGATTCGCGAAAACGTTTTTACGTGTGCATCGGTAACGCGCGTCGACCTCGGCGGAGGATAAGTTACCGACCACCACCGGCAGTGGTCGGTAACGCTCGGGGGGTATAAGCTGCCACGTTAAAAATGAAACCCGAATTTCGGCGCTTCCACGGTTCAGGGCTGAAAAGGGCCGGAAAGAAAATAACTGATTCAAACGTTCGAATTTAACGCCAACTTCGTGATGCTGACTTCGCATCGGTGGCGAGTGCCGCCACAGTCGCCGCGTTTACTCTCCCTTGATAGTTGAGCGAATCGACTTGTAACGTCGAGGTTACGAATCCGACTCTACGTTTGGGTTTACATTTTCCATTAATTTTACAGGGAGGGGGGGGGTTGGGGGGAGGATGGCGATGACAGACCAATCGCGAGCCTCCCCGCCACCATCGTCGCTACCGACGACCTCGACCTCGAGGCGAGCCGAGCCGAGCGGGTCCGAAGGACCGACGGGCTCCCGGAAAATTCCGAAAGGCGATATACCTTTAATTCCCAGTTGGCCGTAACTTTCTCGATGACGTCAAATTAGTGAAAAATCAAAGTTTCTTTGTCGCCGTATAGCTCGAGAACGGGTCGACGGGTGCGGGCGAGAGTGGGCTCGTCGGACGGAAGAAGCGGAGACGAAGGTTTACCGCGCGAAAAATTCGCGAAAATTTTTTTACGTGTGCATCGGTAAAGCGCGTCGACCTCGGCGGAGGATAAGTTACCGACCACCACCGGCAGTGGTCGGTAACGCTCGGGGGGTATAAGCTGCCGCGTTAAAAATGAAACCCGAATTTCGGCGCTTCCACGGTTCATGGCTGAAAAGGGCCGGAAAGAAAATAACTGATTCAAACGTTCGAATTTAACGCCAACTTCGTGATGCTGACTTCGCATCGGTGGCGAGTGCCGCCACAGTCGCCGCTTTTTCTCTCCCTTGATAGTTGAGCGAATTGACTTGTAACTTCGAGGTTACGAATCCGACTCTACGTTTGGGTTTACATTTTCCATTAATTTTAAAGGGGAGGGGGGGTTGGGGGGATGGCGATGACAGACCAATCGCGCGCCTCCCCGCCACTATCGTCGCTACCGACGACCTCGACCTCGAGGCGAGCCGAGCCGAGCGGGTCCGAAGGACCGACGGGCTCCCGGAAAATTCCGAAAGGCGATATACCTTTAATTCCCAGTTGGCCGTAACTTTCTCGATGACGTCAAATTAGTGAAAAATCAAAGTTTCTTTGTCGCCGTATAGCTCGAGAACGGGTCGACGGGTGCGGGCGAGAGTGGGCTCGTCGGACGGAGGACGCGGAGACGAAGGTTTACGGCGCGAAAAATTCGCGAAGATTCGCGAAAACGTTTTTACGTGTGCATCGGTAACGCGCGTCGACCTCGGCGGAGGATAAGTTACCGACCACCACCGGCAGTGATCGGTAACGCTCGGGGGGTATAAGCTGCCGCGTTAAAAATGAAACCCGAATTTCGGCGCTTCCACGGTTCATGGCTGAAAAGGGCCGGAAAGAAAATAACTGATTCAAACGTTCGAATTTAACGCCAACTTCGTGATGCTGACTTCGCATCGGTGGCGAGTGCCGCCACAGTCGCCGCTTTTTCTCTCCCTTGATAGTTGAGCGAATTGACTTGTAACTTCGAGGTTACGAATCCGACTCTACGTTTGGGTTTACATTTTCCATTAATTTTAAAGGGGAGGGGGGGTTGGGGGGATGGCGATGACAGACCAATCGCGCGCCTCCCCGCCACTATCGTCGCTACCGACGACCTCGACCTCGAGGCGAGCCGAGCCGAGCGGGTCCGAAGGACCGACGGGCTCCCGGAAAATTCCGAAAGGCGATATACCTTTAATTCCCAGTTGGCCGTAACTTTCTCGATGACGTCAAATTAGTGAAAAATCAAAGTTTCTTTGTCGCCGTATAGCTCGAGAACGGGTCGACGGGTGCGGGCGAGAGTAGGCTCGTCGGACGGAGGACGCGGAGACGAAGGTTTACCGCGCGAAAAATTCGCGAAGATTCGCGAAAAAGTTTTTACGTGTGCATCGGTAACGCGCGTCGACCTCGGCGGAGGATAATTTACCGACCACCACCGGCAGTGGTCGGTAACGCTCGGGGGGTATAAGCTGTCGCGTTAAAAATGAAACCCGAATTTCGGCGCTTCCACGGTTCATGGCTGAAAAGGGCCGGAAAGAAAATAACTGATTCAAACATTCGAATTTAACGCCAACTTCGTGATGCTGACTTCGCATCGGTGGCGAGTGCCGCCACAGTCGCCGCGTTTACTCTCCCTTGATAGTTGAGCGAATCGACTTGTAACTTCGAGGTTACGAATCCGACTCTACGTTTGGGTTTACATTTTCCATTAATTATACAGGGAGGGGGGGGGTTGGGGGGAGGATGGCGATGACAGACCAATCGCGAGCCTCCCCGCCACCATCGTCGCTACCGACGACCTCGACCTCGAGGCGAGCCGAGCCGAGCGGGTCCGAAGGACCGACGGGCTCCCGGAAAATTCCGAAAGGCGATATACCTTTAATTCCCAGTTGGCCGTAACTTTCTCGATGACGTCAAATTAGTGAAAAATCAAAGTTTCTTTGTCGCCGTATAGCTCGAGAACGGGTCGACGGGTGCGGGCGAGAGTGGGTTCGTCGGACGGAGGACGCGGAGACGAAGGTTTACCGCGCGAAAAATTCGCGAAGATTCGCGAAAACGTTTTTACGTGTGCATCGGTAACGCGCGTCGACCTCGGCGGAGGATAAGTTACCGACCACCACCGGCAGTGGTCGGTAACGCTCGGGGGGTATAAGCTGCCGCGTTAAAAATGAAACCCGAATTTCGGCGCTTCCACGGTTCATGGCTGAAAAGGGCCGGAAAGAAAATAACTGATTCAAACGTTCGAATTTAACGCCAACTTCGTGATGCTGACTTCGCATCGGTGGCGAGTGCCGCCACAGTCGCCGCGTTTACTCTCCCTTGATAGTTGAGCGAATCGACTTGTAACTTCGAGGTTACGAATCCGACTCTACGTTTGGGTTTACATTTTCCATTAATTTTAAAGGGGAGGGGGGGTTGGGGGGATGGCGATGACAGACCAATCGCGCGCCTTCCCGCCACTATCGTCGCTACCGACGACCTCGACATCGAGGCGAGCCGAGCCGTGCGGGTCCGAAGGACCGACGGGCTCCCGGAAAATTCCGAAAGGCGATATACCTTTAATTCCCAGTTAGCCGTAACTTTCTCGATGACGTCAAATTAGTGAAAAATCAAAGTTTCTTTGTCGCTGTATAGCTCGAGAACGGGTCGACGGGTGCGGGCGAGAGTGGGCTCGTCGGACGGAGGACGCGGAGACGAAGGTTTACCGCGCGAAAAATTCGCGAAGATTCGCGAAAACGTTTTTACGTGTGCATCGGTAACGCGCGTCGACCTCGGCGGAGGATAAGTTACCGACCACCACCGGCAGTGGTCGGTAACGCTCGGGGGGTATAAGCTGCCGCGTTAAAAATGAAACCCGAATTTCGGCGCTTCCACGGTTCATGGCTGAAAAGGGCCGGAAAGAAAATAACTGATTCAAACGTTCGAATTTAACGCCAACTTCGTGATGCTGACTTCGCATCGGTGGCGAGTGCCGCCACAGTCGCCGCGTTTACTCTCCCTTGATAGTTGAGCGAATCGACTTGTAACTTCGAGGTTACGAATCCGACTCTACGTTTGGGTTTACATTTTCCATTAATTTTAAAGGGGAGGGGGGGTTGGGGGGATGGCGATGACAGACCAATCGCGCGCCTTCCCGCCACTATCGTCGCTACCGACGACCTCGACCTCGAGGCGAGCCGAGCCGAGCGGGTCCGAAGGACCGACGGGCTCCCGGAAAATTCCGAAAGGCGATATACCTTTAATTCCCAGTTAGCCGTAACTTTCTCGATGACGTCAAATTAGTGAAAAATCAAAGTTTATTTGTCGCCGTATAGCTCGATAACGGGTCGACGGGTGCGGGCGAGAGTAGGCTCGTCGGACGGAGGACGCGGAGACGAAGGTTTACCGCGCGAAAAATTCGCGAAAATTCGCGAAAAATTTTTTACGTGTGCATCGGTAACGCGCGTCGACCTCGGCGGAGGATAACTTACCGACCACCACCGGCAGTGGTCGGTAACGCTCGGGGGGTATAAGCTGCCACGTTAAAAATGAAACCCGAATTTCGGCGCTTCCACGGTTCAGGGCTGAAAAGGGCCGGAAAGAAAATAACTGATTCAAACGTTCGAATTTAACGCCAACTTCGTGATGCTGACTTCGCATCGGTGGCGAGTGCCGCCACAGTCGCCGCGTTTACTCTCCCTTGATAGTTGAGCGAATCTACTTGTAACGTCGAGGTTACGAATCCGACTCTACGTTTGGGTTTACATTTTCCATTAATTTTACAGGGAGGGGGGGGGGTTGGGGGGAGGATGGCGATGACAGACCAATCGCGAGCCTCCCCGCCACCATCGTCGCTACCGACGACCTCGACCTCGAGGCGAGCCGAGCCGAGCGGGTCCGAAGGACCGACGGGCTCCCGGAAAATTCCGAAAGGCGATATACCTTTAATTCCCAGTTGGCCGTAACTTTCTCGATGACGTCAAATTAGTGAAAAATCAAAGTTTCTTTGTCGCCGTATAGCTCGAGAACGGGTCGACGGGTGCGGGCGAGAGTGGGCTCGTCGGACGGAAGAAGCGGAGACGAAGGTTTACCGCGCGAAAAATTCGCGAAAATTTTTTTACGTGTGCATCGGTAAAGCGCGTCGACCTCGGCGGAGGATAAGTTACCGACCACCACCGGCAGTGGTCGGTAACGCTCGGGGGGTATAAGCTGCCGCGTTAAAAATGAAACCCGAATTTCGGCGCTTCCACGGTTCATGGCTGAAAAGGGCCGGAAAGAAAATAACTGATTCAAACGTTCGAATTTAACGCCAACTTCGTGATGCTGACTTCGCATCGGTGGCGAGTGCCGCCACAGTCGCCGCTTTTTCTCTCCCTTGATAGTTGAGCGAATTGACTTGTAACTTCGAGGTTACGAATCCGACTCTACGTTTGGGTTTACATTTTCCATTAATTTTAAAGGGGAGGGGGGGTTGGGGGGATGGCGATGACAGACCAATCGCGCGCCTCCCCGCCACTATCGTCGCTACCGACGACCTCGACCTCGAGGCGAGCCGAGCCGAGCGGGTCCGAAGGACCGACGGGCTCCCGGAAAATTCCGAAAGGCGATATACCTTTAATTCCCAGTTGGCCGTAACTTTCTCAATGACGTCAAATTAGTGAAAAATCAAAATTTCTTTGTCGCCGTATAGCTCGAGAACGGGTCGACGGGTGCGGGCGAGAGTGGGCTCGTCGGACGGAGGACGCGGAGACGAAGGTTTACGGCGCGAAAAATTCGCGAAGATTCGCGAAAACGTTTTTACGTGTGCATCGGTAACGCGCGTCGACCTCGGCGGAGGATAATTTACCGACCACCACCGGCAGTGGTCGGTAACGCTCGGGGGGTATAAGCTGTCGCGTTAAAAATGAAACCCGAATTTCGGCGCTTCCACGGTTCATGGCTGAAAAGGGCCGGAAAGAAAATAACTGATTCAAACGTTCGAATTTAACGCCAACTTCGTGATGCTGACTTCGCATCGGTGGCGAGTGCCGCCACAGTCGCCGCGTTTACTCTCCCTTGATAGTTGAGCGAATCGACTTGTAACTTCGAGGTTACGAATCCGACTCTACGTTTGGGTTTACATTTTCCATTAATTTTACAGGGAGGGGGGGGTTGGGGGGAGGATGGCGATGACAGACCAATCGCGAGCCTCCCCGCCACCATCGTCGCTACCGACGACCTCGACCTCGAGGCGAGCCGAGCCGAGCGGGTCCGAAGGACCGACGGGCTCCCGGAAAATTCCGAAAGGCGATATACCTTTAATTCCCAGTTGGCCGTAACTTTCTCGATGACGTCAAATTAGTGAAAAATCAAAGTTTCTTTGTCGCCGTATAGCTCGAGAACGGGTCGACGGGTGCGGGCGAGAGTGGGCTCGTCGGACGGAGGACGCGGAGACGAAGGTTTACCGCGCGAAAAATTCGCGAAGATTCGCGAAAACGTTTTTACGTGTGCATCGGTAACGCGCGTCGACCTCGGCGGAGGATAAGTTACCGACCACCACCGGCAGTGGTCGGTAACGCTCGGGGGGTATAAGCTGCCGCGTTAAAAATGAAACCCGAATTTCGGCGCTTCCACGGTTCATGGCTGAAAAGGGCCGGAAAGAAAATAACTGATTCAAACGTTCGAATTTAACGCCAACTTCGTGATGCTGACTTCGCATCGGTGGCGAGTGCCGCCACAGTCGCCGCGTTTACTCTCCCTTGATAGTTGAGCGAATCGACTTGTAACTTCGAGGTTACGAATCCGACTCTACGTTTGGGTTTACATTTTCCATTAATTTTAAAGGGGAGGGGGGGTTGGGGGGATGGCGATGACAGACCAATCGCGCGCCTTCCCGCCACTATCGTCGCTACCGACGACCTCGACCTCGAGGCGAGCCGAGCCGAGCGGGTCCGAAGGACCGACGGGCTCCCGGAAAATTCCGAAAGGCGATATACCTTTAATTCCCAGTTAGCCGTAACTTTCTCGATGACGTCAAATTAGTGAAAAATCAAAGTTTCTTTGTCGCCGTATAGCTCGAGAACGGGTCGACGGGTGCGGGCGAGAGTGGGCTCGTCGGACGGAGGACGCGGAGACGAAGGTTTACCGCGCGAAAAATTCGCGAAGATTCGCGAAAACGTTTTTACGTGTGCATCGGTAACGCGCGTCGACCTCGGCGGAGGATAAGTTACCGACCACCACCGGCAGTGGTCGGTAACGCTCGGGGGGTATAAGCTGCCACGTTAAAAATGAAACCCGAATTTCGGCGCTTCCACGGTTCAGGGCTGAAAAGGGCCGGAAAGAAAATAACTGATTCAAACGTTCGAATTTAACGCCAACTTCGTGATGCTGACTTCGCATCGGTGGCGAGTGCCGCCACAGTCGCCGCGTTTACTCTCCCTTGATAGTTGAGCGAATCGACTTGTAACGTCGAGGTTACGAATCCGACTCTACGTTTGGGTTTACATTTTCCATTAATTTTACAGGGAGGGGGGGGGGGTTGGGGGGAGGATGGCGATGACAGACCAATCGCGAGCCTCCCCGCCACCATCGTCGCTACCGACGACCTCGACCTCGAGGCGAGCCGAGCCGAGCGGGTCCGAAGGACCGACGGGCTCCCGGAAAATTCCGAAAGGCGATATACCTTTAATTCCCAGTTGGCCGTAACTTTCTCGATGACGTCAAATTAGTGAAAAATCAAAGTTTCTTTGTCGCCGTATAGCTCGAGAACGGGTCGACGGGTGCGGGCGAGAGTGGGCTCGTCGGACGGAAGAAGCGGAGACGAAGGTTTACCGCGCGAAAAATTCGCGAAAATTTTTTTACGTGTGCATCGGTAAAGCGCGTCGACCTCGGCGGAGGATAAGTTACCGACCACCACCGGCAGTGGTCGGTAACGCTCGGGGGGTATAAGCTGCCGCGTTAAAAATGAAACCCGAATTTCGGCGCTTCCACGGTTCATGGCTGAAAAGGGCCGGAAAGAAAATAACTGATTCAAACGTTCGAATTTAACGCCAACTTCGTGATGCTGACTTCGCATCGGTGGCGAGTGCCGCCACAGTCGCCGCTTTTTCTCTCCCTTGATAGTTGAGCGAATTGACTTGTAACTTCGAGGTTACGAATCCGACTCTACGTTTGGGTTTACATTTTCCATTAATTTTAAAGGGGAGGGGGGGTTGGGGGGATGGCGATGACAGACCAATCGCGCGCCTCCCCGCCACTATCGTCGCTACCGACGACCTCGACCTCGAGGCGAGCCGAGCCGAGCGGGTCCGAAGGACCGACGGGCTCCCGGAAAATTCCGAAAGGCGATATACCTTTAATTCCCAGTTGGCCGTAACTTTCTCGATGACGTCAAATTAGTGAAAAATCAAAGTTTCTTTGTCGCCGTATAGCTCGAGAACGGGTCGACGGGTGCGGGCGAGAGTGGGCTCGTCGGACGGAGGACGCGGAGACGAAGGTTTACGGCGCGAAAAATTCGCGAAGATTCGCGAAAACGTTTTTACGTGTGCATCGGTAACGCGCGTCGACCTCGGCGGAGGATAAGTTACCGACCACCACCGGCAGTGATCGGTAACGCTCGGGGGGTATAAGCTGCCGCGTTAAAAATGAAACCCGAATTTCGGCGCTTCCACGGTTCATGGCTGAAAAGGGCCGGAAAGAAAATAACTGATTCAAACGTTCGAATTTAACGCCAACTTCGTGATGCTGACTTCGCATCGGTGGCGAGTGCCGCCACAGTCGCCGCTTTTTCTCTCCCTTGATAGTTGAGCGAATTGACTTGTAACTTCGAGGTTACGAATCCGACTCTACGTTTGGGTTTACATTTTCCATTAATTTTAAAGGGGAGGGGGGGTTGGGGGGATGGCGATGACAGACCAATCGCGCGCCTCCCCGCCACTATCGTCGCTACCGACGACCTCGACCTCGAGGCGAGCCGAGCCGAGCGGGTCCGAAGGACCGACGGGCTCCCGGAAAATTCCGAAAGGCGATATACCTTTAATTCCCAGTTGGCCGTAACTTTCTCGATGACGTCAAATTAGTGAAAAATCAAAGTTTCTTTGTCGCCGTATAGCTCGAGAACGGGTCGACGGGTGCGGGCGAGAGTAGGCTCGTCGGACGGAGGACGCGGAGACGAAGGTTTACCGCGCGAAAAATTCGCGAAGATTCGCGAAAAAGTTTTTACGTGTGCATCGGTAACGCGCGTCGACCTCGGCGGAGGATAATTTACCGACCACCACCGGCAGTGGTCGGTAACGCTCGGGGGGTATAAGCTGTCGCGTTAAAAATGAAACCCGAATTTCGGCGCTTCCACGGTTCATGGCTGAAAAGGGCCGGAAAGAAAATAACTGATTCAAACATTCGAATTTAACGCCAACTTCGTGATGCTGACTTCGCATCGGTGGCGAGTGCCGCCACAGTCGCCGCGTTTACTCTCCCTTGATAGTTGAGCGAATCGACTTGTAACTTCGAGGTTACGAATCCGACTCTACGTTTGGGTTTACATTTTCCATTAATTATACAGGGTGGGGGGGGTTGGGGGGAGGATGGCGATGACAGACCAATCGCGAGCCTCCCCGCCACCATCGTCGCTACCGACGACCTCGACCTCGAGGCGAGCCGAGCCGAGCGGGTCCGAAGGACCGACGGGCTCCCGGAAAATTCCGAAAGGCGATATACCTTTAATTCCCAGTTGGCCGTAACTTTCTCGATGACGTCAAATTAGTGAAAAATCAAAGTTTCTTTGTCGCCGTATAGCTCGAGAACGGGTCGACGGGTGCGGGCGAGAGTGGGCTCGTCGGACGGAGGACGCGGAGACGAAGGTTTACCGCGCGAAAAATTCGCGAAGATTCGCGAAAACGTTTTTACGTGTGCATCGGTAACGCGCGTCGACCTCGGCGGAGGATAAGTTACCGACCACCACCGGCAGTGGTCGGTAACGCTCGGGGGGTATAAGCTGCCGCGTTAAAAATGAAACCCGAATTTCGGCGCTTCCACGGTTCATGGCTGAAAAGGGCCGGAAAGAAAATAACTGATTCAAACGTTCGAATTTAACGCCAACTTCGTGATGCTGACTTCGCATCGGTGGCGAGTGCCGCCACAGTCGCCGCGTTTACTCTCCCTTGATAGTTGAGCGAATCGACTTGTAACTTCGAGGTTACGAATCCGACTCTACGTTTGGGTTTACATTTTCCATTAATTTTAAAGGGGAGGGGGGGTTGGGGGGATGGCGATGACAGACCAATCGCGCGCCTTCCCGCCACTATCGTCGCTACCGACGACCTCGACATCGAGGCGAGCCGAGCCGTGCGGGTCCGAAGGACCGACGGGCTCCCGGAAAATTCCGAAAGGCGATATACCTTTAATTCCCAGTTAGCCGTAACTTTCTCGATGACGTCAAATTAGTGAAAAATCAAAGTTTCTTTGTCGCTGTATAGCTCGAGAACGGGTCGACGGGTGCGGGCGAGAGTGGGCTCGTCGGACGGAGGACGCGGAGACGAAGGTTTACCGCGCGAAAAATTCGCGAAGATTCGCGAAAACGTTTTTACGTGTGCATCGGTAACGCGCGTCGACCTCGGCGGAGGATAAGTTACCGACCACCACCGGCAGTGGTCGGTAACGCTCGGGGGGTATAAGCTGCCGCGTTAAAAATGAAACCCGAATTTCGGCGCTTCCACGGTTCATGGCTGAAAAGGGCCGGAAAGAAAATAACTGATTCAAACGTTCGAATTTAACGCCAACTTCGTGATGCTGACTTCGCATCGGTGGCGAGTGCCGCCACAGTCGCCGCGTTTACTCTCCCTTGATAGTTGAGCGAATCGACTTGTAACTTCGAGGTTACGAATCCGACTCTACGTTTGGGTTTACATTTTCCATTAATTTTAAAGGGGAGGGGGGGTTGGGGGGATGGCGATGACAGACCAATCGCGCGCCTTCCCGCCACTATCGTCGCTACCGACGACCTCGACCTCGAGGCGAGCCGAGCCGAGCGGGTCCGAAGGACCGACGGGCTCCCGGAAAATTCCGAAAGGCGATATACCTTTAATTCCCAGTTGGCCGTAACTTTCTCGATGACGTCAAATTAGTGAAAAATCAAAGCTTCTTTGTCGCCGTATAGCTCGAGAACGGGTCGACGGGTGCGGGCGAGAGTGGGCTCGTCGGACGGAAGAAGCGGAGACGAAGGTTTACCGCGCGAAAAATTCGCGAAAATTTTTTTACGTGTGCATCGGTAAAGCGCGTCGACCTCGGCGGAGGATAAGTTACCGACCACCACCGGCAGTGGTCGGTAACGCTCGGGGGGTATAAGCTGCCGCGTTAAAAATGAAACCCGAATTTCGGCGCTTCCACGGTTCATGGCTGAAAAGGGCCGGAAAGAAAATAACTGATTCAAACGTTCGAATTTAACGCCAACTTCGTGATGCTGACTTCGCATCGGTGGCGAGTGCCGCCACAGTCGCCGCTTTTTCTCTCCCTTGATAGTTGAGCGAATTGACTTGTAACTTCGAGGTTACGAATCCGACTCTACGTTTGGGTTTACATTTTCCATTAATTTTAAAGGGGAGGGGGGGTTGGGGGGATGGCGATGACAGACCAATCGCGCGCCTCCCCGCCACTATCGTCGCTACCGACGACCTCGACCTCGAGGCGAGCCGAGCCGAGCGGGTCCGAAGGACCGACGGGCTCCCGGAAAATTCCGAAAGGCGATATACCTTTAATTCCCAGTTGGCCGTAACTTTCTCGATGACGTCAAATTAGTGAAAAATCAAAGTTTCTTTGTCGCCGTATAGCTCGAGAACGGGTCGACGGGTGCGGGCGAGAGTGGGCTCGTCGGACGGAGGACGCGGAGACGAAGGTTTACGGCGCGAAAAATTCGCGAAGATTCGCGAAAACGTTTTTACGTGTGCATCGGTAACGCGCGTCGACCTCGGCGGAGGATAATTTACCGACCACCACCGGCAGTGGTCGGTAACGCTCGGGGGGTATAAGCTGTCGCGTTAAAAATGAAACCCGAATTTCGGCGCTTCCACGGTTCATGGCTGAAAAGGGCCGGAAAGAAAATAACTGATTCAAACGTTCGAATTTAACGCCAACTTCGTGATGCTGACTTCGCATCGGTGGCGAGTGCCGCCACAGTCGCCGCGTTTACTCTCCCTTGATAGTTGAGCGAATCGACTTGTAACTTCGAGGTTACGAATCCGACTCTACGTTTGGGTTTACATTTTCCATTAATTTTACAGGGAGGGGGGGGTTGGGGGGAGGATGGCGATGACAGACCAATCGCGAGCCTCCCCGCCACCATCGTCGCTACCGACGACCTCGACCTCGAGGCGAGCCGAGCCGAGCGGGTCCGAAGGACCGACGGGCTCCCGGAAAATTCCGAAAGGCGATATACCTTTAATTCCCAGTTGGCCGTAACTTTCTCGATGACGTCAAATTAGTGAAAAATCAAAGTTTCTTTGTCGCCGTATAGCTCGAGAACGGGTCGACGGGTGCGGGCGAGAGTGGGCTCGTCGGACGGAGGACGCGGAGACGAAGGTTTACCGCGCGAAAAATTCGCGAAGATTCGCGAAAACGTTTTTACGTGTGCATCGGTAACGCGCGTCGACCTCGGCGGAGGATAAGTTACCGACCACCACCGGCAGTGGTCGGTAACGCTCGGGGGGTATAAGCTGCCGCGTTAAAAATGAAACCCGAATTTCGGCGCTTCCACGGTTCATGGCTGAAAAGGGCCGGAAAGAAAATAACTGATTCAAACGTTCGAATTTAACGCCAACTTCGTGATGCTGACTTCGCATCGGTGGCGAGTGCCGCCACAGTCGCCGCGTTTACTCTCCCTTGATAGTTGAGCGAATCGACTTGTAACTTCGAGGTTACGAATCCGACTCTACGTTTGGGTTTACATTTTCCATTAATTTTAAAGGGGAGGGGGGGTTGGGGGGATGGCGATGACAGACCAATCGCGCGCCTTCCCGCCACTATCGTCGCTACCGACGACCTCGACCTCGAGGCGAGCCGAGCCGAGCGGGTCCGAAGGACCGACGGGCTCCCGGAAAATTCCGAAAGGCGATATACCTTTAATTCCCAGTTAGCCGTAACTTTCTCGATGACGTCAAATTAGTGAAAAATCAAAGTTTCTTTGTCGCCGTATAGCTCGAGAACGGGTCGACGGGTGCGGGCGAGAGTGGGCTCGTCGGACGGAGGACGCGGAGACGAAGGTTTACCGCGCGAAAAATTCGCGAAGATTCGCGAAAACGTTTTTACGTGTGCATCGGTAACGCGCGTCGACCTCGGCGGAGGATAAGTTACCGACCACCACCGGCAGTGGTCGGTAACGCTCGGGGGGTATAAGCTGCCGCGTTAAAAATGAAACCCGAATTTCGGCGCTTCCACGGTTCATGGCTGAAAAGGGCCGGAAAGAAAATAACTGATTCAAACGTTCGAATTTAACGCCAACTTCGTGATGCTGACTTCGCATCGGTGGCGAGTGCCGCCACAGTCGCCGCGTTTACTCTCCCTTGATAGTTGAGCGAATCGACTTGTAACTTCGAGGTTACGAATCCGACTCTACGTTTGGGTTTACATTTTCCATTAATTTTAAAGGGGAGGGGGGGTTGGGGGGATGGCGATGACAGACCAATCGCGCGCCTTCCCGCCACTATCGTCGCTACCGACGACCTCGACCTCGAGGCGAGCCGAGCCGAGCGGGTCCGAAGGACCGACGGGCTCCCGGAAAATTCCGAAAGGCGATATACCTTTAATTCCCAGTTAGCCGTAACTTTCTCGATGACGTCAAATTAGTGAAAAATCAAAGTTTATTTGTCGCCGTATAGCTCGAGAACGGGTCGACGGGTGCGGGCGAGAGTAGGCTCGTCGGACGGAGGACGCGGAGACGAAGGTTTACCGCGCGAAAAATTCGCGAAAATTCGCGAAAAATTTTTTACGTGTGCATCGGTAACGCGCGTCGACCTCGGCGGAGGATAACTTACCGACCACCACCGGCAGTGGTCGGTAACGCTCGGGGGGTATAAGCTGCCACGTTAAAAATGAAACCCGAATTTCGGCGCTTCCACGGTTCAGGGCTGAAAAGGGCCGGAAAGAAAATAACTGATTCAAACGTTCGAATTTAACGCCAACTTCGTGATGCTGACTTCGCATCGGTGGCGAGTGCCGCCACAGTCGCCGCGTTTACTCTCCCTTGATAGTTGAGCGAATCGACTTGTAACGTCGAGGTTACGAATCCGACTCTACGTTTGGGGTTACATTTTCCATTAATTTTACAGGGAGGGGGGGGGGGGGGTTGGGGGGAGGATGGCGATGACAGACCAATCGCGAGCCTCCCCGCCACCATCGTCGCTACCGACGACCTCGACCTCGAGGCGAGCCGAGCCGAGCGGGTCCGAAGGACCGACGGGCTCCCGGAAAATTCCGAAAGGCGATATACCTTTAATTCCCAGTTGGCCGTAACTTTCTCGATGACGTCAAATTAGTGAAAAATCAAAGCTTCTTTGTCGCCGTATAGCTCGAGAACGGGTCGACGGGTGCGGGCGAGAGTGGGCTCGTCGGACGGAAGAAGCGGAGACGAAGGTTTACCGCGCGAAAAATTCGCGAAAATTTTTTTACGTGTGCATCGGTAAAGCGCGTCGACCTCGGCGGAGGATAAGTTACCGACCACCACCGGCAGTGGTCGGTAACGCTCGGGGGGTATAAGCTGCCGCGTTAAAAATGAAACCCGAATTTCGGCGCTTCCACGGTTCATGGCTGAAAAGGGCCGGAAAGAAAATAACTGATTCAAACGTTCGAATTTAACGCCAACTTCGTGATGCTGACTTCGCATCGGTGGCGAGTGCCGCCACAGTCGCCGCTTTTTCTCTCCCTTGATAGTTGAGCGAATTGACTTGTAACTTCGAGGTTACGAATCCGACTCTACGTTTGGGTTTACATTTTCCATTAATTTTAAAGGGGAGGGGGGGTTGGGGGGATGGCGATGACAGACCAATCGCGCGCCTCCCCGCCACTATCGTCGCTACCGACGACCTCGACCTCGAGGCGAGCCGAGCCGAGCGGGTCCGAAGGACCGACGGGCTCCCGGAAAATTCCGAAAGGCGATATACCTTTAATTCCCAGTTGGCCGTAACTTTCTCGATGACGTCAAATTAGTGAAAAATCAAAGTTTCTTTGTCGCCGTATAGCTCGAGAACGGGTCGACGGGTGCGGGCGAGAGTGGGCTCGTCGGACGGAGGACGCGGAGACGAAGGTTTACGGCGCGAAAAATTCGCGAAGATTCGCGAAAACGTTTTTACGTGTGCATCGGTAACGCGCGTCGACCTCGGCGGAGGATAATTTACCGACCACCACCGGCAGTGGTCGGTAACGCTCGGGGGGTATAAGCTGTCGCGTTAAAAATGAAACCCGAATTTCGGCGCTTCCACGGTTCATGGCTGAAAAGGGCCGGAAAGAAAATAACTGATTCAAACGTTCGAATTTAACGCCAACTTCGTGATGCTGACTTCGCATCGGTGGCGAGTGCCGCCACAGTCGCCGCGTTTACTCTCCCTTGATAGTTGAGCGAATCGACTTGTAACTTCGAGGTTACGAATCCGACTCTACGTTTGGGTTTACATTTTCCATTAATTTTACAGGGAGGGGGGGGTTGGGGGGAGGATGGCGATGACAGACCAATCGCGAGCCTCCCCGCCACCATCGTCGCTACCGACGACCTCGACCTCGAGGCGAGCCGAGCCGAGCGGGTCCGAAGGACCGACGGGCTCCCGGAAAATTCCGAAAGGCGATATACCTTTAATTCCCAGTTGGCCGTAACTTTCTCGATGACGTCAAATTAGTGAAAAATCAAAGTTTCTTTGTCGCCGTATAGCTCGAGAACGGGTCGACGGGTGCGGGCGAGAGTGGGCTCGTCGGACGGAGGACGCGGAGACGAAGGTTTACCGCGCGAAAAATTCGCGAAGATTCGCGAAAACGTTTTTACGTGTGCATCGGTAACGCGCGTCGACCTCGGCGGAGGATAAGTTACCGACCACCACCGGCAGTGGTCGGTAACGCTCGGGGGGTATAAGCTGCCGCGTTAAAAATGAAACCCGAATTTCGGCGCTTCCACGGTTCATGGCTGAAAAGGGCCGGAAAGAAAATAACTGATTCAAACGTTCGAATTTAACGCCAACTTCGTGATGCTGACTTCGCATCGGTGGCGAGTGCCGCCACAGTCGCCGCGTTTACTCTCCCTTGATAGTTGAGCGAATCGACTTGTAACTTCGAGGTTACGAATCCGACTCTACGTTTGGGTTTACATTTTCCATTAATTTTAAAGGGGAGGGGGGGTTGGGGGGATGGCGATGACAGACCAATCGCGCGCCTTCCCGCCACTATCGTCGCTACCGACGACCTCGACCTCGAGGCGAGCCGAGCCGAGCGGGTCCGAAGGACCGACGGGCTCCCGGAAAATTCCGAAAGGCGATATACCTTTAATTCCCAGTTAGCCGTAACTTTCTCGATGACGTCAAATTAGTGAAAAATCAACGTTTATTTGTCGCCGTATAGCTCGAGAACGGGTCGACGGGTGCGGGCGAGAGTAGGCTCGTCGGACGGAGGACGCGGAGACGAAGGTTTACCGCGCGAAAAATTCGCGAAAATTCGCGAAAAATTTTTTACGTGTGCATCGGTAACGCGCGTCGACCTCGGCGGAGGATAACTTACCGACCACCACCGGCAGTGGTCGGTAACGCTCGGGGGGTATAAGCTGCCACGTTAAAAATGAAACCCGAATTTCGGCGCTTCCACGGTTCAGGGCTGAAAAGGGCCGGAAAGAAAATAACTGATTCAAACGTTCGAATTTAACGCCAACTTCGTGATGCTGACTTCGCATCGGTGGCGAGTGCCGCCACAGTCGCCGCGTTTACTCTCCCTTGATAGTTGAGCGAATCGACTTGTAACGTCGAGGTTACGAATCCGACTCTACGTTTGGGTTTACATTTTCCATTAATTTTACAGGGAGGGGGGGGGGGGTTGGGGGGAGGATGGCGATGACAGACCAATCGCGAGCCTCCCCGCCACCATCGTCGCTACCGACGACCTCGACCTCGAGACGAGCCGAGCCGAGCGGGTCCGAAGGACCGACGGGCTCCCGGAAAATTCCGAAAGGCGATATACCTTTAATTCCCAGTTGGCCGTAACTTTCTCGATGACGTCAAATTAGTGAAAAATCAAAGTTTCTTTGTCGCCGTATAGCTCGAGAACGGGTCGACGGGTGCGGGCGAGAGTGGGCTCGTCGGACGGAAGAAGCGGAGACGAAGGTTTACCGCGCGAAAAATTCGCGAAAATTTTTTTACGTGTGCATCGGTAAAGCGCGTCGACCTCGGCGGAGGATAAGTTACCGACCACCACCGGCAGTGGTCGGTAACGCTCGGGGGGTATAAGCTGCCGCGTTAAAAATGAAACCCGAATTTCGGCGCTTCCACGGTTCATGGCTGAAAAGGGCCGGAAAGAAAATAACTGATTCAAACGTTCGAATTTAACGCCAACTTCGTGATGCTGACTTCGCATCGGTGGCGAGTGCCGCCACAGTCGCCGCTTTTTCTCTCCCTTGGTAGTTGAGCGAATTGACTTGTAACTTCGAGGTTACGAATCCGACTCTACGTTTGGGTTTACATTTTCCATTAATTTTAAAGGGGAGGGGGGGTTGGGGGGATGGCGATGACAGACCAATCGCGCGCCTCCCCGCCACTATCGTCGCTACCGACGACCTCGACCTCGAGGCGAGCCGAGCCGAGCGGGTCCGAAGGACCGACGGGCTCCCGGAAAATTCCGAAAGGCGATATACCTTTAATTCCCAGTTAGCCGTAACTTTCTCGATGACGTCAAATTAGTGAAAAATCAAAGTTTATTTGTCGCCGTATAGCTCGAGAACGGGTCGACGGGTGCGGGCGAGAGTAGGCTCGTCGGACGGAGGACGCGGAGACGAAGGTTTACCGCGCGAAAAATTCGCGAAAATTCGCGAAAAATTTTTTACGTGTGCATCGGTAACGCGCGTCGACCTCGGCGGAGGATAACTTACCGACCACCACCGGCAGTGGTCGGTAACGCTCGGGGGGTATAAGCTGCCACGTTAAAAATGAAACCCGAATTTCTGCGCTTCCACGGTTCAGGGCTGAAAAGGGCCGGAAAGAAAATAACTGATTCAAACGTTCGAATTTAACGCCAACTTCGTGATGCTGACTTCGCATCGGTGGCGAGTGCCGCCACAGTCGCCGCGTTTACTCTCCCTTGATAGTTGAGCGAATCGACTTGTAACTTCGAGGTTACGAATCCGACTCTACGTTTGGGTTTACATTTTCCATTACTTTTACAGGGAGGGGGGGTTGGGGGGAGGATGGCGATGACAGACCAATCGCGAGCGTCCCCGCCACCATCGTCGCTACCGACGACCTCGACCTCGAGGCGAGCCGAGCCGAGCGGGTCCGAAGGACCGACGGGCTCCCGGAAAATTCCGAAAGGCGATATACCTTTAATTCCCAGTTGGCCGTAACTTTCTCGATGACGTCAAATTAGTGAAAAGTCAAAGTTTCTTTGTCGCCGTATAGCTCGAGAACGGGTCGACGGGTGCGGGCGAGAGTAGGCTCGTCGGACGGAGGACGCGGAGACGAAGGTTTACCGCGCGAAAAATTCGCGAAAATTCGCGAAAAATTTTTTACGTGTGCATCGGTAACGCGCGTCGACCTCGGCGGAGGATAAGTTACCGACCACCACCGGCAGTGGTCGGTAACGCTCGGGGGGTATAAGCTGCCACGTTAAAAATGAAACCCGAATTTCGGCGCTTCCACGGTTCATGGCTGAAAAGGGCCGGAAAGAAAATAACTGATTCAAACGTTCGAATTTAACGCCAACTTCGTGATGCTGACTTCGCATCGGTGGCGAGTGCCGCCACAGTCGCCGCGTTTACTCTCCCTTGATAGTTGAGCGAATCGACTTGTAACTTCGAGGTTACGAATCCGACTCTACGTTTGGGTTTACATTTTCCATTAATTTTAAAGGGAGGGGGGGTTGGGGGGCGGATGGCGATGACAGACCAATTGCGCACCTCCCCGCCACCATCGTCGCTACCGACGACCTTGACCTCGAGCCGAGCCGAGCCGAGCGGGGCCGAAGGACCGACGGGCTCCCGGAAAATTCCGAAAGGCGATATACCTTTAATTCCCAGTTGGCCGTAACTTTCTCGGTGACGTCAAATTAGTGAAATTTTGCGATTTCTTTGCCGCCGTATAGCTCGAGAACGGGTCGACGGGTGCGGGCGAGAGTAGGCTCGTCGGACGGAGGACGCGGAGACGAAGGTTTACCGCGTGAAAAATTCGCGAAGATTATCGAAAAAGTTTTTACGTGTGCATCGGTAACGCGCGCCGACATCGGCGGAGGATAATTTACCGACCACCACCGGCAGTGGTCGGTAACGCTCGGGGGGAATAAGCTGCCGCGTTAAAAATGAAACCCGCATTTCGGCGCTTACACGGTTCATGGATGAAAAGGGCCGGAAAGAAAATAACTGATTCAAACGTTCGAATTTAACGCCAACTTCGTGATGCTGACTTCGCATCGGTGGCGAGTGCCGCCACAGTCGCCGCGTTTACTCTCCCTTGATAGTTGAGCGAATCGACTTGTAACTTCGAGGTTACGAATCCGACTCTACGTTTGGGTTTACATTTTCCATTAATTTTAAAGGGAGGGGGGGTTGGGGGGAGGATGGCGATGACAGACCAATCGCGCGCCTCCCCGCCACCATCGTCGCTACCGACGACCTCGACCTCGAGCCGAGCCGAGCCGCGCCGAGCGGGGCCGAAGGCCCGACGGGCTCCCGGAAAATTCGGAAAGGCTATATACCTTTAATTCCCAGTTGGCCGTAACTTTTTCGGTGACGTCAAATTAGTGAATAGCTCGAGAACGGGTCGACGGGTGCGGGCGAGAGTAGGCTCGTCGGACGGAGGACGCGGAGACGAAAGTTTACCGCGCGAAAAATTCGCGAAAATTCGCAAAAAATTTTTTACGTGTGCATCGGTAACGCGCGTCGACCTCGGCGGAGGATAACTTACCGACCACCACCGGCAGTGGTCGGTAACGCTCGGCGGGTATAAGCTGCCGCGTTAAAAATGTAACCCGAATTTCGGCGCTTCCACGGTTCACGGCTGAAAAGGGCCCGAAAGGAAATAACTGATTCAAACGTTCGAATTTAACGCCAACTTCGCGACGTTGACTTCGCATCGATGGCGAGTGCCGCCACAGTCGCCGCGTTTACTCTCCCTTGATAGTTGAGCGAATCGACTTGTAACTTAGAGCTTACGAATCCGACTCTACGTTTGGGTTTACATTTTCCATTAATTTTAAAGGGAGGGGGGGTTGGGGGGAGGATGGCGATGACAGACCAATTGCGCACCTCCCCGCCACCATCGTCGCTACCGACGACCTTGACCTCGAGCCGAGCCGAGCCGAGCGGGGCCGAAGGACCGACGGGCTCCCGGAAAATTCCGAAAGGCGATATACCTTTAATTCCCAGTTGGCCGTAACTTTCTCGGTGACGTCAAATTAGTGAAATTTTGCGATTTCTTTGCCGCCGTATAGCTCGAGAACGGGTCGACGGGTGCGGGCGAGAGTAGGCTCGTCGGACGGAGGACGCGGAGACGAAAGTTTACCGCGCGAAAAATTCGCGAAAATTCGCGAAAAATTTTTTACGTTTGTTACGTCCCGGGTCGGATATGATCCGACGAAACGACGCCCAGACGGGGCGGGGACGTAACCGACCAATCTATTTAAGACGATCTTAGATCCACGTGGCGCGTAACGTCCACGTCTGATCAGGGACCCGATACCGGCGTTCGTCGTTGTTGAAAAGGGGCGAAGATGGAAATGAATGGACTTCGTCCGGCGGGGATGTCGCGACGGAGCGACGAACTGCGCGATGACGGTGACAGCTCCCTGCGATCAGAGTGTCACTATGTGGGCGTGTTGTGTGTGACTCGTCCGAGCGCGTGGGTTGTTCGATTCGTGACAGGATTCTCGACCGAAGGGAAATTAGTGTTCTCTCGGTACCGAGCACCCTCTGGGCTCAGACGTACACGATTGATACACCAATTTTAGGGGTTATAGGAACGAATGTGAGGAATGTGAGGGATGTGAGGAATCGATCGACGGACCGATCGGGATTGAACAACCCGGAGACGCGCACACATACACGCACACACTCGCGATCACTCCACTCGGTCACTGATCGACGAAACTTTAGTAATACCACCTTAGGGTGAGTATTCTGCGGACGACGTAACGTTCGTAACGCGGGTCCTCGATACTGATTTCCTCCAGTGGAGGGAGACTCGGGAGGAATCGGATCGGTATCAACCTCCACGGGGGAGGAGGCGCGGAATCTGGCCGTCCGACGGTCGTTTCTTCGCGGCGCGGAGGCGTTTCAGCGCGGTCAGCGGTTCCTTCTTCGCGTCGCGGAGGTATCGCGATCTCTCGACGGTCCACTATTTTTACTCGACGAGCAAGGGGGACGTCGCGGATGATCCTGGGCTGTTTAGCGATTCCCAAGTACGGATTGTAAACGGTAGCTTTCCCTTCGGCGCGTAGCTGTCGCACCAATTTACCGATTTGGTAGCTCCTACCGGCGCGACGGGGCATGGGAGATAGCGAGGGCGAGGTATTGCTGAATAAGCTGCGAAATAGATGGTTTAAACAGACAGAATATAATGAATCAGAATATGTACAAGAATAAGACTTGCGAGCAGAACTCGTGAACCAAATACAATGTCGGTTCGCTAGCGAGCTCGAACGAGATATATAGCACAGAATAGTAACAAGCAGGTTACGAGCGAGCTCATACAAAGCAAAATGGCACAAAAATAAGAATTATCAGCCTTAATTATAATGCGAGCAAGCTCGTACAACAAAATAGCACTAGATGATAGTTATCAATACGAATAGTAATGCGAGCAAGCTCGTTCAAACAAAAATAGCGCCAAATTAACAAAAATAGCAATTGCAATACGAATAGTAATGCGAGCAAGCTCGTTCAAACAAAAATAGCGCCAAATTAACAAAAATAGCAATTGCAATACGAATAGTAATGCGAGCAAGCTCGTTCAAACAAAGATAGCGCCAAATTAACAAAAATAGCAATTGCAATACGAATAGTAATGCGAGCAAGCTCGTATAAGCCAAATAACACAAAATTAACAATTGAAATGTGAATAATAAAGCGAGCAAGATCGCATAAACAAGATAGCACGAAAATAGTAATTATAAATTTGAAATGATAATGCGAGTAAGCTCGTACAACAAAATAACGGTGACGGTTTACGAGTAACCTCGTACAACCAATAAACCAGAATAATATCTGTAAATACGTAATAATAATCTACGAGCAGACTCGAATAACAATTTAGAACCAAATGATATATAAAGAAATAGTGTAAATGGTAAGGAGCAATACGACCTGAATATCGTGAACGATCTGAAATAGAGTCCGAAAACGCGAGAAAAGACTGAGTCGAACTGAATTCGATTGAAGACGCGAGAGAACTGAATTAGTAGAATTCCGAAACTGGAAGAGAGCGATTCGCGCGATTTCGTCTTATTTATAATAAGAGCGCGGACCATAGGGATTCGGTGAACCGTGAAGTCCTTTTGTCTAAATCGTACCAGGCACGGACGAATATGTTGTCGTCGATGTATACTTTTCGCAGTTCGAACGAAACGACGGTTTAGATGTACGTACACCTGTACTCGCGGTTGCCATGCTGGCGTCCGCTTGTACCGGTGACTATCGCTTCTTTCCCGATTCCCTATGTTCACTCTCACGGGGATATGTATATATATATATAAATACGCGTAAGATATATATATACATATCGCTGTGTACGGATTTAAACGCGATTTCGGTTTAGATTTTACGAAGGGAGTATGCGTATACCATATATATATATATGTATGTACAGCGAGAATTTGCTCATACGAACAAAACCGACGCAACACGTCGGTACGACGTTACACCTTACCCCTTGGGGCGCGAACTTTTCCGGCGGCAACGCAATGGAACGCGGATGCTGCTGACGACGTGTTGGATATGGGGGGTGTGGGGTCTGCTGAGGAAACTCCAAATCCAACGTCGGACGACGTCACACCTTCCTCCCCGGGATGGCGACTGTCCGGGGGGGGGGCTCTTCGGGCGCGATGCCCTACCAGACGACGAAGTGGCATTAGGGCGCTGGATTGTTAGCTCTCAGCGGGAGCTGATATCGCCGGAGTTCCTCCACATGTGGGCTGCTCCTGAATATGGTTTTGGCCATGATGATGCTGAGCCGCGTCCCGCATTCGTTGCAGTCCAACGGGGGTTGCGTGCGAAACAGAGGCCCTTTGCAGTTCGCACAGGTGTTCCTCATCCACCTGATCCACTGGATGGAGTGGACGTGGAACGCCTCTCCGGTCCCTTGCACGTGCTGGTTGCAACGCTGGCAGATGTCTCGGCCTTTGGTGTCGGAGTAGGCAGTTCCCTGGTAGCACTGGTGCCAGTCAAAGGGAGAGCTGAACCTGGCTGCCTTCTCCCTGGCAGTGGCGCGCGGTTTGGCGAAGAGGCACATGGCGGCTGGGTGACGGATCCTCGTCGTATGTCAGGGTGTCGTCGTGCAGCGCGAGACGACGGCCGATCGGGGGGGGGGGGGATAATACACGGGAAGGTGGGGGGGTTTTTGCCTTCTTCAGTTTGTCGGCGTGAACGATTTTGAAGCCTCTTCTGGTGTTGATCTTGATGTTATTGTTTGGCAGGATTTCGGCGACCTCGTAGGAACCAGTGTATTGCGCATCGAATTTACCTTTCCTTGGTTCGTTCAAGAGGTAAACTTTGTCGCCTACGGCGATTGCTTGCAGACGCACTTGTCTGTCGTAGTACTGCTTGGACCTCTCCTTGGCCGCGACGAGATTTGCTCTTGCCTGGTTCAGGGTTTCCGTAATCTTCCTCTGCAGCCCCTGGTAATAGTCGTCATATGACTCGTTATCCAGGTGCGGAGCTGCCGTGTCGGAAACCGGGACACGCGCCAGCGATCCAAACACCAGCTCGTGGGGGGTGAATTTTGTACCCTCGTGTACGCTCGTATTGTAGCTGAACATGGCTAAATTGAGCCATGTATTCCAGTTGCCGTGTGTGACGAATTGCTTGAGATACTCCGTCAGGACGTGGTGCGATCTCTCTATCGATCCGTTGCTTTGAGGGTGGTACGCAGTCGTATGGACTCGTGCGATTTTGAATCTTTTGGCTACGGCTTTCATCAGGGAGCTGATGAAATTCCTCCCTTGGTCCGTCAGGATTGCCTTTGGTGCCCCGAATCTGCAGATGAGATGTTCAACGAAGGCGTCGGCGGTTTCGACGGCGCCGATGCCCTTTAGTGGGATCGCCAAGGAGTACTTTGTCAGTAGGTCCTGCATCGTGAGGATGTACTGGTGGCCTTCGGGTGTCGGTGAGAGCGGGCCTACAACGTCCAATGACACCTTGTCGAACGCCCTTCCTGGCGTGTCCGTCAGAGTCATCGGAAGACGGGGTTTCACCCTTGTGAGCTTGTGCAGCTGGCAGCTGGGGCAATTGTTGACGAAAGTGGCGACGTCAGCCTTCAGGGTCTGCCAGTAGTACTTTTCTCTGATCCTCTTGTACGTCTTCGTGATTCCTTTGTGGCCGCCGTAGGCGGAGGCGTGATTATCCGTGAGGATATCTTGCCGCCTATCTTCCGCGGGGATTTGTACGTCGTGGGAACAGAGAAAAATTCGTAGGGGAACTTGGGAGAAGGTTTCGATGATGGACGCCTGGATATGGTGCCATGGGATGTTGTCGAGGGTGGATCTGGAGAATGAGAATGTGGGGAGTTGTAGCTCGGTGACCACATTGTATAGGGAACGGAGACATTCGTGGACGTCGTCTAGGGTAGCCTCATGGAACGACGTCTGTTTGACCGGCAGCTGGATCAGTTTAAACGATCCGAAGTCGTCTACCTTGGCCCTATGGAGGACGAGTTCAGCGCTGTTCGTCAGCCTCCCTTGTTTAAAAAGGTCAGCTGCTCCTGGGTCCGCCGGTCTGCCGTCCCGCGTTATGAAGCAGACCAAATTGTCCTTCCGCATGATGAGCCTATCGCGGAGGTGGACGATGATGCGACCACGCGCGGGGGCCTGCGGGCTCTCGGACCCGAAGGTCGCGTCTCCCGGGCTCGAGTCGTCCGTGGGGGCGTCGGCGAGCCGCTGGTCCACGGTGGCCGAGGGGGGAAATGACCCCGGGCTGGCGGGACTGTAGGAACTGTGGGGGAGGGATGACGTCATAGGCCTAGAGTCTGATGGGTGGGCGATTGGGGAGGGAGGCTCCGGAAAATACGGAGTCGTGTTGAGAAAGCCGGGAAGGGGGGTATGCGGAGCGGGGGTGGAGGTTGCTACGGGATCGTCTCCCTCTATGATAGTTTCAGGTGTACTATCCCCTGGTGATTCTGACGACGTGTCGTGTAACCACCACTGGGAACGCGGACTTCGAGCGTGACGTCGAAGGTAGGGTCGTCTGCTGCTCGTGATGCTGGGGAGGGGATTGTTTCTTCCGATGTGTCCTCGTAGATGGGGAGGGCTACCGGTTTGCGGGACAATGCATCCGCGTTTGAATTCGCCCTGCCTGGCTTGTACAAGATTTTGTAATCGAATTCCGCAAGTTTTAGCCTCCATCGGAGCAGACGTGAGGTTGGGTCCTTTACTGAATTCATCCAGACCAGGGGGCGGTGGTCTGTGATTAGTACAAATTGTCGACCGTAGATGTACGGTCGGAAATACTGGACAGCAAAAACTATGGCCAAACACTCCTTTTCGATCGTGGAGTAATTTAATTCCGCTCCGTGCAGGATTCGCGATGCGTAGGCGACCGGGCGGTCTTTACCTACTTCCCCCTGGCTCAGGACTGCTCCGATGGCATGGCCCGAGGCATCGCAGGTTACATTGAATGGCTTATCGAAGTCGGGGTATTGGAGGACCGGTTCGCAGCACAAGGCTGAGCGGAGCGCGTCGAATGCTCTTTCCTGGTCCGGTCCCCACGCAAATTTCGTGTCCTTGGTTAGGAGCTTGGTTAAGGGTTTGGAGATCTGCGCGAACTTGTCTATAAATCGTCGGTAGTATCCTGCGAGTCCCAGGAATTCGCGTACATTTTTCGCGGATTTCGGTCGCGGATAGTTTTGGACGGCGCTTATTTTTTTTGGGCAGGGCTTGACTCCTTGCTCGCTAATTTGGTGGCCGAGGTAAGCCACTTCCTTGAAAAGAAAGCCGCACTTTGACGGTTGAAGCTTCAAATTCGCGTTCCTGAGGCGGTTAGCTAATTTATTGAACTTTGCGCGGTGTTCCTCCAGGGTACGGGCGTATATTACAATATCGTCCAAGTAGACGAATAGCTCGTTTCCCTGGAGTCCGCTTAGGATGTTGTCCATTAGGCGTTGGAAGGTAGCGGGGGCGTTTTTCAGCCCAAACGGCATACGATTGTACTGGTAATGGCCGAATGGGGTGGAAAACGCGGTTTTCGCAGCGTCCGCTGGGTCCATGGCGATTTGGTGGAAGCCGCTAGCCAAGTCAAATACGCTAAAATATTTAGCGCTACCCAGCTGGTCAAGAATTTCGTTTATGCTGGGTAGCGGGTATGCATCGGCTATCGACTTTTCATTCAACGCACGGTAATCTATCACCATACGCCATTTCTTGGTACCGTCGGCGTCCGGTTTCTTGGGCACGATCCACAAGGGGGAGTTGTATGGTGAATTGGACGGAACTACTATGTCATTGGCTAGGAGGTCGCGCATTTGTCTATCAATCTCTTCCTTGTGGATCGGCGGGTAGCGATACTGCTTCGTATGCACAGGGACGTCGTCTGTCGTCGGAATTTTGTGGGTCACGGCGTTAGTTTTGCCTAAACGGTTCCCTTGGAGGTGGAAGAGATCATGGTTTTCGTGTAATAGGGTTTTGACGTGGGACGCCTCGTCCGAGTTGAGGTGGTTCAGTGGGATTGTTTCGCAGAGTTCTTTCATACGCAGAGTGATATCCTGCGGGGAGAAGTGAACTCCTTTTGTTTCTATCTCTGTAATCGGCGCGAAGTGATCATTTTTGATCGACTCGTACGGGCGAGTCGTACGAGGTGTAGCGAGATAGTTTGAAACAGTTCCGTATTTGAGATATGAATTAGGATTAGAATAATCCGAAGCGGATTCGGAGGTTGAATTTAAATTAGAATAAGAATGATCCGAAGCGGATTCGGATTTTGAATTTGACGCGAGGTGATCATTATTGATCGACTCGTACGGTCGAGTCGTACGAGATGCGAAATTAGTAGGACGTTCCGAAACTGACCCGGAATCAGGAATGGGGTTGGGTTTGGGAGGGGAATATAGCGGAGGATCTTCGATTTCTTCTACCTCCAATGTGGGTAGACGGAAGGATGCTGCCTCGGCCGATGTGTTAAAGCACCGTAGGCATGCCCTTCCGTTCGAATTGGTGACGAGACAGTCGCCTAGAAATACGCCCTGTTTAATTTCTATACGGCGGATGTAACCGACGGTCGGTCCGGTTACGTTAACGGCGATGCAGGCGGCGGTACGGGCTTCGATTGCGAACTCGCACGTGTTCGAAAACGGTACGCTGAGGTGATCTTTGGAGATTTCTCTTTTCGTAAAGGAGATCTCTCCATTTTCGTGGAAAAAGGGGGCACCAAGAATGCCGTCGATATTAGAAGGGAGGACATCGGGGAAAACCTGGAAGGAGACAGGGATGGCGTCGTTGAGCTCCGCGTCGATCCGGCCTAAGGTACTGGTGACACCTTCGGTGATACCATGGACTTGGACAACGTCTCCCGAGTCGACCGGGACACCGGGCTTTACGCTAGACGATTTGATGATGTTTAATTCAGATCCCGTGTCGACGAGGAACTCACACGGCGTTGTGAATTGTGGCGCGGTAACGGTCACGCGGGGTATCGGCGAATCAGCCGCGAGAGTTATCGCGGAGACGAGACGGGGGGCATTTCGAGGTGTCCCACCGGTCGTGGGACGTTTCTTGAAGTTGGGGCCTCCCGACCAGACGCTGGTTCGGACGGGAGGCTGGTCCCGTTTCCCTGTCTGAAATTGTTATTATATTCCCGCTTGCGACATTCGTGAATGTCATGGCCCGGGTTTTTGCAATACCTGCAAAATTTCGCCGATTCGGAGGGGAAACGGTCGCGGGGTTCTTGCGATGGGGGCGTTGGGGCCCGTGCAATGAGAGGAGTCGGGGGTGCGGGGCGTCGGACACCCTCGTGCGGGCTTCTGAAACTCGGGTCACGCCAAGCTGAAGGCTCGGCGTAGGGACGGCGGTCGGGTGTGCGGCTTCGAGTTTCGTGATAACCGCGAGGCTCGTGAGGGGGAAGGTCGTACCGGTCGCGAGTCTCAGGGGCGCGACGTCGAGGCTCCGGTGAATAATGGTCGCGGCGATCTGGCGTAGTGGACCTTGCCTCCGAGAAGTGTACGTGGCGATAGTCGTCGCGAAGGGGTTCTCGGTAACGTATCTTATCAAGCTCGTATTGTTTGTAGGCAGAGATGGCCTCGTTGAAAACTACACGCAGCGGCTCGTTTCGGAGCGGGCGGACCTCGGCGCGTAACGTGGGGATAAGGCCGCGAATGAAACTGTCTATAGTAAGGGTGTCGATATCGTCGACGTTGGTCCCGTCGCGGTGGCAATCTAGGATCGCGGTGCGTAAGTCTTTTACACGACTGATAAAGTCGAGCACGTGTTCGGTGGGCCGCTGCGAGATGCTTGCCAGTTCGCCTCGGTACTGCTCAACGAAGCGATGGGGACCCAGCACGTCTTTAAGACGGCTGCAGAGGTCTGAAATGGTGGAGCAATCTTCGTCCTCCACGGCCGCGTAGGCGCGACCGCGGAGCTTGTTGCAGACGAGTTTGGTCAGCGTGTGTTCTGCGTACGCGGGTATGACCTCGCGTGCGCGTTTGCACGCTCGGATGAATTGTAGGACGGTCATATTACTGCCATCGAAGGTGGGTATGAATTCTACTGCTTGCTTAACAGTGAAATTCACAGGGTCTGGGCGAGGAGCTTCGGTAAAGGGGGTTGAATCGTAGCGGGGGCGGAAGCGTGCAGCGTTCGAGTCAAGGTGGTTCATCCGCATCTCATGAAGGTCGCGACGCATTGCTAGGAGTTCATTTTCACGCGCGCGTTGTTCTGACTCGCGTAGGCTCGCCGCGGTTTCAAGGGCGGCGGCGCGCTCTTGGAGGGCGGCTTCCTTCTTGGCGAGTTCTAATTGGAACGCGAATAGGTCCTCCTCGGAGAGAGGTGAGGGCACGTTAGAATTCAATTTTGATGCAGCGGAATCCATCGTGAAGAGAGAGGGTTAGGCGATACAGGGCCGCCAAAGAGCGGGAAAGAAAAGGAATTTCGATTAGATTTTCAGCAACGAACAACCGGCTTTATTCGGCGATCGTCGCGTCCTACCGACTGCGCCAAAAATATCTCCTGTTACGTCCCGGGTCGGATATGATCCGACGAAACGACGCCCAGACGGGGCGGGGACGTAACCGACCAATCTATTTAAGACGATCTTAGATCCACGTGGCGCGTAACGTCCACGTCTGATCAGGGACCCGATACCGGCGTTCGTCGTTGTTGAAAAGGGGCGAAGATGGAAATGAATGGACGTCGTCCGGCGGGGATGTCGCGACGGAGCGACGAACTGCGCGATGACGGTGACAGCTCCCTGCGATCAGAGTGTCACTATGTGGGCGTGTTGTGTGTGACTCGTCCGAGCGCGTGGGTTGTTCGATTCGTGACAGGATTCTCGACCGAAGGGAAATTAGTGTTCTCTCGGTACCGAGCACCCTCTGGGCTCAGACGTACACGATTGATACACCAATTTTAGGGGTTATAGGAACGAATGTGAGGAATGTGAGGGATGTGAGGAATCGATCGACGGACCGATCGGGATTGAACAACCCGGAGACGCGCATACACACACGCACACACTCGCGATCACTCCACTCGGTCACTGATCGACGAAACTTTAGTAATACCACCTTAGGGTGAGTATTCTGCGGACGACGTAACGTTCGTAACGCGGGTCCTCGATACTGATTTCCTCCAGTGGAGGGAGACTCGGGAGGAATCGGATCGGTATCAACCCCCACGGGGGAGGAGGCGCGGAATCTGGCCGTCCGACGGTCGTTTCTTCGCGGCGCGGAGGCGTTTCAGCGCGGTCAGCGGTTCCTTCTTCGCGTCGCGGAGGTATCGCGATCTCTCGACGGTCCACTATTTTTACTCGACGAGCAAGGGGGACGTCGCGGATGATCCTGGGCTGTTTAGCGATTCCCAAGTACGGATTGTAAACGGTAGCTTTCCCTTCGGCGCGTAGCTGTCGCACCAATTTACCGATTTGGTAGCTCCTACCGGCGCGACGGGGCATGGGAGATAGCGAGGGCGAGGTATTGCTGAATAAGCTGCGAAATAGATGGTTTAAACAGACAGAATATAATGAATCAGAATATGTACAAGAATAAGACTTGCGAGCAGAACTCGTGAACCAAATACAATGTCGGTTCGCTAGCGAGCTCGAACGAGATATATAGCACAGAATAGTAACAAGCAGGTTACGAGCGAGCTCATACAAAGCAAAATGGCACAAAAATAAGAATTATCAGCCTTAATTATAATGCGAGCAAGCTCGTACAACAAAATAGCACTAGATGATAGTTATCAATACGAATAGTAATGCGAGCAAGCTCGTTCAAACAAAAATAGCGCCAAATTAACAAAAATAGCAATTGCAATACGAATAGTAATGCGAGCAAGCTCGTTCAAACAAAAATAGCGCCAAATTAACAAAAATAGCAATTGCAATACGAATAGTAATGCGAGCAAGCTCGTATAAGCCAAATAACACAAAATTAACAATTGAAATGTGAATAATAAAGCGAGCAAGATCGCATAAACAAGATAGCACGAAAATAGTAATTATAAATTTGAAATGATAATGCGAGTAAGCTCGTACAACAAAATAACGGTGACGGTTTACGAGTAACCTCGTACAACCAATAAACCAGAATAATATCTGTAAATACGTAATAATAATCTACGAGCAGACTCGAATAACAATTTAGAACCAAATGATATATAAAGAAATAGTGTAAATGGTAAGGAGCAATACGACCTGAATATCGTGAACGATCTGAAATAGAGTCCGAAAACGCGAGAAAAGACTGAGTCGAACTGAATTCGATTGAAGACGCGAGAGAACTGAATTAGTAGAATTCCGAAACTGGAAGAGAGCGATTCGCGCGATTTCGTCTTATTTATAATAAGAGCGCGGACCATAGGGATTCGGTGAACCGTGAAGTCCTTTTGTCTAAATCGTACCAGGCACGGACGAATATGTTGTCGTCGATGTATACTTTTCGCAGTTCGAACGAAACGACGGTTTAGATGTACGTACACCTGTACTCGCGGTTGCCATGCTGGCGTCCGCTTGTACCGGTGACTATCGCTTCTTTCCCGATTCCCTATGTTCACTCTCACGGGGATATGTATATATATATATATATAAATACGCGTAAGATATATACAGGGTGTCCCAAAATTCGTGAAAATCCCGAAAGGGGGTGGTTCCTGAGACCATTCTAAGAGACATTTTCCTTTGCACCAATGTCAACTGCGGCTTTGTTTAGGAGTTATTAACGAAAAACACGGACCAATCAGAGCGCCCCCTGGGCCGCCGCGCCGTCACGATGCGATGTCACGGCGTACCGCGACACTCGCTTGCCGGCGCGGCTTGGCGCGCCGGGCCAGGGCGCGCTCTGATTGGTCCGTGTTTTTCGTTAATAACTCCTAAACAAAGCCGCGGATAACATTTTTGCAAAGGAAAATGTCGCTTGAAATGGTCTCAGGAACCACCCCCTTTCGGGATTTTCACGAATTTTGGGACACCCTGTATATACATATCGCTGTGTACGGATTTAAACGCGATTTCGGTTTAGATTTTACGAAGGGAGTATGCGTATACCATATATATATATGTATGTACAGCGAGAATTTGCTCATACGAACAAAACCGACGCAACACGTCGGTACGACGTTACACGTTTGTATCGGTAACGTGCGTCGACCTCGGCGGAGGATAAGTTACCGACCACCACCGGCAGTGTTCGGTATCGCTCGGGGGGTATAAGCTGCCGCGTTAAAAATGAAACCCGAATTTCGGCGCTTCCACGGTTCATGGCTGAAAAGGGCCCGAAAGAAAATAACTGATTCAAACGTTCGAATTTAACGCCAACTTCGCGACGCTGACTTCGCATCGATGGCGAGTGCCGCCACAGTCGCCGCGTTTACTCTCCCTTGATAGTTGAGCGAATCGAGTTGTAACTTTGAGCTTACGAATCCGACTCTACGTTTAGGTTTACATTTTCCATTAATTTTAAAGGGGAAGGGGGGGGGTTGGGGGGTGGTTGGCGATGACAGACCAATCGCACGCCTCCCCGCCACCATCGTCGCTACCGACGACCTCGACCTCGAGCCGAGCCGAGCCGAGCGGGGCCGAAGGCCCGACGTGCTCCCGGAAAATTCCGAAAGGCGATATACCTTTAATTCCCAGTTGGCCGTAACTTTTTCGGTGACGCCAAATTAGTGAAATTTTGCGATTTCTTTGTCGCCGTATAGCTCGAGAACGGGTCGACGGGTGCGGGCGAGAGTAGGCTCGTCGGACGGAGGACGCGGAGACGAAAGTTTACCGCGCGAAAAATTCGCGAAAATTCGCAAAATATTTTTTACGTGTGCATCGGTAACGCGCGTCGACCTCGGCGGAGGATAACTTACCGACCACCACCGGCAGTGGTCGGTAACGCTCGGCGGGTATAAGCTGCCGCGTAAAAAATGGTACCCGAATTTCGGCGCTTCCACGGTTCACGGCTGAAAAGGGCCCGAAAGGAAATAACTGATTCAAACGTTCGAATTTAACGCCAACTTCGCGACGCTGACTTCGCATCGATGGCGAGTGCCGCCACAGTCGCCGCGTTTACTCTCGCTTGATAGTTGAACGAATCGACTTGTAACTTTGACCTTACGAATCCGACTCTACGTTCGGGTTTACATTTTCCATTAATTTTAAAGGGAGGGGGGTTGGGGGGAGGATGGCGATGACAGACCAATTGCGCACCTCCCCGCCACCATCGTCGCTACCGACGACCTCGACCTCGAGCCGAGCCGAGCCGCGCCGAGCGGGGCCGAAGGCCCGACGGGCTCCCGGAAAATTCGGAAAGGCTATATACCTTTAATTCCCAGTTGGCCGTAACTTTTTCGGTGACGTCAAATTAGTGAATAGCTCGAGAACGGGTCGACGGGTGCGGGCGAGAGTAGGCTCGTCGGACGGAGGACGCGGAGACGAAAGTTTACCGCGCGAAAAATTCGCGAAAATTCGCAAAAAATTTTTTACGTGTGCATCGGTAACGCGCGTCGACCTCGGCGGAGGATAACTTACCGACCACCACCGGCAGTGGTCGGTAACGCTCGGCGGGTATAAGCTGCCGCGTTAAAAATGTAACCCAAATTTCGGCGCTTCCACGGTTCACGGCTGAAAAGGGCCCGAAAGGAAATAACTGATTCAAACGTTCGAATTTAACGCCAACTTCGCGACGCTGACTTCGCATCGATGGCGAGTGCCGCCATAGTCGCCGCGTTTACTCTCGCTTGATAGTTGAGCGAATCGACTTGTAACTTTGACCTTACGAATCCGACTCTACGTTTGGGTTTACATTTTCCATTAATTTTAAAGGGAGGGGGGTTGGGGGGAGGATGGCGATGACAGACCAATTGCGCACCTCCCCGCCACCATCGTCGCTACCGACGACCTTGACCTCGAGCCGAGCCGAGCCGAGCGGGGCCGAAGGACCGACGGGCTCCCGGAAAATTCCGAAAGGCGATATACCTTTAATTCCCAGTTGGCCGTAACTTTCTCGGTGACGTCAAATTAGTGAAATTTTGCGATTTCTTTGTCGCCGTATAGCTCGAGAACGGGTCGACGGGTGCGGGCGAGAGTAGGCTCGTCGGACGGAGGACGCGGAGACGAAAGTTTACCGCGCGAAAAATTCGCGAAAATGCGCAAAAACTTTTTTACGTGTGCATTGGTAACGTGCGTCGACCTCGGCGGAGGATAAGTTACCGACCACCACCGGCAGTGTTCGGTATCGCTCGGGGGGTGTAAGCTGCCGCGTTAAAAATGAAACCCGAATTTCGGCGCTTCCACGGTTCATGGCTGAAAAGGGCCCGAAAGGAAATAACTGATTCAAACGTTCGAATTTAACGCCAACTTCGCGACGCTGACTTCGCATCGATGGCGAGTGCCGCCACAGTCGCCGCGTTTACTCTCCCTTGATAGTTGAGCGAATCGACTTGTAACTTTGAGCTTACGAATCCGACTCTACGTTTGGGTTTACATTTTCCATTAATTTTAAAGGGAGGGGGGGTTGGGGGGAGGATGGCGATGACAGACCAATTGCGCACCTCCCCGCCACCATCGTCGCTACCGACGACCTTGACCTCGAGCCGAGCCGAGCCGAGCGGGGCCGAAGGACCGACGGGCTCCCGGAAAATTCCGAAAGGCGATATACCTTTAATTCCCAGTTGGCCGTAACTTTCTCGGTGACGTCAAATTAGTGAAATTTTGCGATTTCTTTGTCGCCGTATAGCTCGAGAACGGGTCGACGGGTGCGGGCGAGAGTAGGCTCGTCGGACGGAGGACGCGGAGACGAAAGTTTACCGCGCGAAAAATTCGCGAAAATGCGCAAAAACTTTTTTACGTGTGCATTGGTAACGTGCGTCGACCTCGGCGGAGGATAAGTTACCGACCACCACCGGCAGTGTTCGGTATCGCTCGGGGGGTGTAAGCTGCCGCGTTAAAAATGAAACCCGAATTTCGGCGCTTCCACGGTTCATGGCTGAAAAGGGCCCGAAAGGAAATAACTGATTCAAACGTTCGAATTTAACGCCAACTTCGCGACGCTGACTTCGCATCGATGGCGAGTGCCGCCACAGTCGCCGCGTTTACTCTCCCTTGATACTTGAGCGAATCGACTTGTAACTTTGAGCTTACGAATCCGACTCTACGTTTGGGTTTACATTTTCCATTAATTTTAAAGGGAGGGGGGGTTGGGGGGAGGATGGCGATGACAGACCAATTGCGCACCTCCCCGCCACCATCGTCGCTACCGACGACCTTGACCTCGAGCCGAGCCGAGCCGAGCGGGGCCGAAGGACCGACGGGCTCCCGGAAAATTCCGAAAGGCGATATACCTTTAATTCCCAGTTGGCCGTAACTTTCTCGGTGACGTCAAATTAGTGAAATTTTGCGATTTCTTTGCCGCCGTATAGCTCGAGAACGGGTCGACGGGTGCGGGCGAGAGTAGGCTCGTCGGACGGAGGACGCGGAGACGAAAGTTTACCGCGCGAAAAATTCGCGAAAATTCGCGAAAAATTTTTTACGTTTGTATCGGTAACGTGCGTCGACCTCGGCGGAGGATAAGTTACCGACCACCACCGGCAGTGTTCGGTATCGCTCGGGGGGTATAAGCTGCCGCGTTAAAAATGAAACCCGAATTTCGGCGCTTCCACGGTTCATGGCTGAAAAGGGCCCGAAAGAAAATAACTGATTCAAACGTTCGAATTTAACACCAACTTCGCGACGCTGACTTCGCATCGATGGCGAGTGCCGCCACAGTCGCCGCGTTTACTCTCCCTTGATAGTTGAGCGAATCGAGTTGTAACTTTGAGCTTACGAATCCGACTCTACGTTTAGGTTTACATTTTCCATTAATTTTAAAGGGGAAGGGGGGGTTGGGGGGTGGTTGGCGATGACAGACCAATCGCACGCCTCCCCGCCACCATCGTCGCTACCGACGACCTCGACCTCGAGCCGAGCCGAGCCGAGCGGGGCCGAAGGCCCGACGTGCTCCCGGAAAATTCCGAAAGGCGATATACCTTTAATTCCCAGTTGGCCGTAACTTTTTCGGTGACGCCAAATTAGTGAAATTTTGCGATTTCTTTGTCGCCGTATAGCTCGAGAACGGGTCGACGGGTGCGGGCGAGAGTAGGCTCGTCGGACGGAGGACGCGGAGACGAAAGTTTACCGCGCGAAAAATTCGCGAAAATTCGCAAAAAATTTTTTACGTGTGCATCGGTAACGCGCGTCGACCTCGGCGGAGGATAACTTACCGACCACCACCGGCAGTGGTCGGTAACGCTCGGCGGGTATAAGCTGCCGCGTTAAAAATGTAACCCGAATTTCGGCGCTTCCACGGTTCACGGCTGAAAAGGGCCCGAAAGGAAATAACTGATTCAAACGTTCGAATTTAACGCCAACTTCGCGACGCTGACTTCGCATCGATGGCGAGTGCCGCCACAGTCGCCGCGTTTACTCTCGCTTGATAGTTGAACGAATCGACTTGTAACTTTGACCTTACGAATCCGACTCTACGTTTGGGTTTACATTTTCCATTAATTTTAAAGGGAGGGGGGTTGGGGGGAGGATGGCGATGACAGACCAATTGCGCACTTCCCCGCCACCATCGTCGCTACCGACGACATTGACCTCGAGCCGAGCCGAGCCGAGCGGGGCCGAAGGACCGACGGGCTCCCGGAAAATTCCGAAAGGCGATATACCTTTAATTCCCAGTTGGCCGTAACTTTCTCGGTGACGTCAAATTAGTGAAATTTTGCGATTTCTTTGTCGCCGTATAGCTCGAGAACGGGTCGACGGGTGCGGGCGAGAGTAGGCTCGTCGGACGGAGGACGCGGAGACGAAAGTTTACCGCGCGAAAAATTCGAGAAAATGCGCAAAAACTTTTTTACGTGTGCATTGGTAACGTGCGTCGACCTCGGCGGAGGATAAGTTACCGACCACCACCGGCAGTGGTCGGTAACGCTCGGGGGGTGTAAGCTGCCGCGTTAAAAATGAAACCCGAATTTCGGCGCTTCCACGGTTCATGGCTGAAAAGGGCCCGAAAGGAAATAACTGATTCAAACGTTCGAATTTAACGCCAACTTCGCGACGCTGACTTCGCATCGATGGCGAGTGCCGCCACAGTCGCCGCGTTTACTCTCCCTTGATAGTTGAGCGAATCGACTTGTAACTTTGAGCTTACGAATCCGACTCTACGTTTGGGTTTACATTTTCCATTAATTTTAAAGGGAGGGGGGGTTGGGGGGAGGATGGCGATGACAGACCAATTGCGCACCTCCCCGCCACCATCGTCGCTACCGACGACCTTGACCTCGTGCCGAGCCGAGCCGAGCGGGGCCGAAGGACCGACGGGCTCCCGGAAAATTCCGAAAGGCGATATACCTTTAATTCCCAGTTGGCCGTAACTTTCTCGGTGACGTCAAATTAGTGAAATTTTGCGATTTCTTTGTCGCCGTATAGCTCGAGAACGGGTCGACGGGTGCGGGCGAGAGTAGGCTCGTCGGACGGAGGACGCGGAGACGAAATTTTACCGCGCGAAAAATTCGCGAAAATTCGCAAAAATTTTTTTACGTGTGCATCGGTAACGCGCGTCGACCTCGGCGGAGGATAACTTACCGACCACCACCGGCAGTGGTCGGTAACGCTCGGCGGGTATAAGCTGCCGCGTTAAAAATGTAACCCGAATTTCGGCGCTTCCACGGTTCACGGCTGAAAAGGGCCCGAAAGGAAATAACTGATTCAAACGTTCGAATTTAACGCCAACTTCGCGACGCTGACTTCGCATCGATGGCGAGTGCCGCCACAGTCGCCGCGTTTACTCTCGCTTGATAGTTGAGCGAATCGACTTGTAACTTTGACCTTACGAATCCGACTCTACGTTTGGGTTTACATTTTCCATTAATTTTAAAGGGAGGGGGGTTGGGGGGAGGATGGCGATGACAGACCAATTGCGCACCTCCCCGCCACCATCGTCGCTACCGACGACCTTGACCTCGAGCCGAGCCGAGCCGAGCGGGGCCGAAGGACCGACGGGCTCCCGGAAAATTCCGAAAGGCGATATACCTTTAATTCCCAGTTGGCCGTAACTTTCTCGGTGACGTCAAATTAGTGAAATTTTGCGATTTCTTTGTCGCCGTATAGCTCGAGAACGGGTCGACGGGTGCGGGCGAGAGTAGGCTCGTCGGACGGAGGACGCGGAGACGAAAGTTTACCGCGCGAAAAATTCGCGAAAATGCGCAAAAACTTTTTTACGTGTGCATCGGTTACGCGCGTCGACCTCGGCGGAGGATAACTTACCGACCACCACCGGCAGTGGTCGGTAACGCTCGGCGGGTATAAGCTGCCGCGTTAAAAATGTAACCCGAATTTCGGCGCTTCCACGGTTCACGGCTGAAAAGGACCCGAAAGGAAATAACTGATTCAAACGTTCGAATTTAACGCCAACTTCGCGACGCTGACTTCGCATCGATGGCGAGTGCCGCCACAGTCGCCGCGTTTACTCTCCCTTGATAGTTGAGCGAATCGACTTGTAACTTTGACCTTACGAATCCGACTCTACGTTTGGGTTTACATTTTCCATTAATTTTAAAGGGAGGGGGGTTGGGGGGAGGATGGCGATGACAGACCAATTGCGCACCTCCCCGCCACCATCGTCGCTACCGACGACCTTGACCTCGAGCCGAGCCGAGCCGAGCGGGGCCGAAGGACCGACGGGCTCCCGGAAAATTCCGAAAGGCGATATACCTTTAATTCCCAGTTGGCCGTAACTTTCTCGGTGACGTCAAATTAGTGAAATTTTGCGATTTCTTTGTCGCCGTATAGCTCGAGAACGGGTCGACGGGTGCGGGCGAGAGTAGGCTCGTCGGACGGAGGACGCGGAGACGAAAGTTTACCGCGCGAAAAATTCGCGAAAATTCGCAAAAATTTTTTTACGTGTGCATCGGTAACGCGCGTCGACCTCGGCGGAGGATAACTTACCGACCACCACCGGCAGTGGTCGGTAACGCTCGGCGGGTATAAGCTGCCGCGTTAAAAATGTAACCCGAATTTCGGCGCTTCCACGGTTCACGGCTGAAAAGGGCCCGAAAGGAAATAACTGATTCAAACGTTCGAATTTAACGCCAACTTCGCGACGCTGACTTCGCATCGATGGCGAGTGCCGCCACAGTCGCCGCGTTTACTCTCGCTTGATAGTTGAGCGAATCGACTTGTAACTTTGACCTTACGAATCCGACTCTACGTTTGGGTTTACATTTTCCATTAATTTTAAAGGGAGGGGGGTTGGGGGGAGGATGGCGATGACAGACCAATTGCGCACCTCCCCGCCACCATCGTCGCTACCGACGACCTTGACCTCGAGCCGAGCCGAGCCGAGCGGGGCCGAAGGACCGACGGGCTCCCGGAAAATTCCGAAAGGCGATATACCTTTAATTCCCAGTTGGCCGTAACTTTCTCGGTGACGTCAAATTAGTGAAATTTTGCGATTTCTTTGTCGCCGTATAGCTCGAGAATGGGTCGACGGGTGCGGGCGAGAGTAGGCTCGTCGGACGGAGGACGCGGAGACGAAAGTTTACCGCGCGAAAAATTCGCGAAAATTCGCGAAAAATTTTTTACGTGTGCATCGGTAACGTGCGTCGACCTCGGCGGAGGATAAGTTACCGACCACCACCGGCAGTGGTCGGTAACGCTCGGCGGGTATAAGCTGCCGCGTTAAAAATGTAACCCGAATTTCGGCGCTTCCACGGTTCACGGCTGAAAAGGGCCCGAAAGGAAATAACTGATTCAAACGTTCGAATTTAACGCCAACTTCGCGACGCTGACTTCGCATCGATGGCGAGTGCCGCCACAGTCGCCGCGTTTACTCTCCCTTGATAGTTGAGCGAATCGAGTTGTAACTTTGAGCTTACGAATCCGACTCTACGTTTAGGTTTACATTTTCCATTAATTTTAAAGGGGAAGGGGGGGGGGGTTGGGGGGTGGTTGGCGATGACAGACCAATCGCACGCCTCCCCGCCACCATCGTCGCTACCGATGACCTCGACCTCGAGCCGAGCCGAGCCGAGCGGGGCCGAAGGACCGACGGGCTCCCGGAAAATTCCGAAAGGCGATATACCTTTAATTCCCAGTTGGCCGTAACTTTCTCGGTGACGTCAAATTAGTGAAATTTTGCGATTTCTTTGTCGCCGTATAGCTCGAGAACGGGTCGACGGGTGCGGGCGAGAGAAGGCTCGTCGGACGGAGGACGCGGAGACGAAAGTTTACCGCGCGAAAAATTCGCGAAAATTCGCAAAAATTTTTTTACGTGTGCATCGGTAACGCGCGTCGACCTCGGCGGAGGATAACTTACCGACCACCACCGGCAGTGGTCGGTAACGCTCGGCGGGTATAAGCTGCCGCGTTAAAAATGTAACCCGAATTTCGGCGCTTCCACGGTTCACGGCTGAAAAGGGCCCGAAAGGAAATAACTGATTCAAACGTTCGAATTTAACGCCAACTTCGCGACGCTGACTTCGCATCGATGGCGAGTGCCGCCACAGTCGCCGCGTTTACTCTCGCTTGATAGTTGAGCGAATCGACTTGTAACTTTGACCTTACGAATCCGACTCTACGTTTGGGTTTACATTTTCCATTAATTTTAAAGGGAGGGGGGTTGGGGGGAGGATGGCGATGACAGACCAATTGCGCACCTCCCCGCCACCATCGTCGCTACCGACGACATTGACCTCGAGCCGAGCCGAGCCGAGCGGGGCCGAAGGACCGACGGGCTCCCGGAAAATTCCGAAAGGCGATATACCTTTAATTCCCAGTTGGCCGTAACTTTCTCGGTGACGTCAAATTAGTGAAATTTTGCGATTTCTTTGTCGCCGTATAGCTCGAGAACGGGTCGACGGGTGCGGGCGAGAGTAGGCTCGTCGGACGGAGGACGCGGAGACGAAAGTTTACCGCGCGAAAAATTCGCGAAAATGCGCAAAAACTTTTTTACGTGTGCATCGGTTACGCGCGTCGACCTCGGCGGAGGATAACTTACCGACCACCACCGGCAGTGGTCGGTAACGCTCGGCGGGTATAAGCTGCCGCGTTAAAAATGTAACCCGAATTTCGGCGCTTCCACGGTTCACGGCTGAAAAGGGCCCGAAAGGAAATAACTGATTCAAACGTTCGAATTTAACGCCAACTTCGCGACGCTGACTTCGCATCGATGGCGAGTGCCGCCACAGTCGCCGCGTTTACTCTCCCTTGATAGTTGAGCGAATCGACTTGTAACTTTGAGCTTACGGATCCGACTCTACGTTTGGGTTTACATTTTCCATTAATTTTAAAGGGAGGGGGGGTTGGGGGGAGGATGGCGATGACAGACCAATTGCGCACCTCCCCGCCACCATCGTCGCTACCGACGACCTTGACCTCGAACCGAGCCGAGCCGAGCGGGGCCGAAGGACCGACGGGCTCCCGGAAAATTCCGAAAGGCGATATACCTTTAATTCCCAGTTGGCCGTAACTTTCTCGGTGACGTCAAATTAGTGAAATTTTGCGATTTCTTTGTCGCCGTATAGCTCGAGAACGGGTCGACGGGTGCGGGCGAGAGTAGGCTCGTCGGACGGAGGACGCGGAGACGAAAGTTTACCGCGCGAAAAATTCGCGAAAATTCGCAAAAATTTTTTTACGTGTGCATCGGTAACGCGCGTCGACCTCGGCGGAGGATAACTTACCGACCACCACCGGCAGTGGTCGGTAACGCTCGGCGGGTATAAGCTGCCGCGTTAAAAATGTAACCCGAATTTCGGCGCTTCCACGGTTCACGGCTGAAAAGGGCCCGAAAGGAAATAACTGATTCAAACGTTCGAATTTAACGCCAACTTCGCGACGCTGACTTCGCATCGATGGCGAGTGCCGCCACAGTCGCCGCGTTTACTCTCGCTTGATAGTTGAGCGAATCGACTTGTAACTTTGACCTTACGAATCCGACTCTACGTTTGGGTTTACATTTTCCATTAATTTTAAAGGGAGGGGGGTTGGGGGGAGGATGGCGATGACAGACCAATTGCGCACCTCCCCGCCACCATCGTCGCTACCGACGACCTTGACCTCGAGCCGAGCCGAGCCGAGCGGGGCCGAAGGACCGACGGGCTCCCGGAAAATTCCGAAAGGCGATATACCTTTAATTCCCAGTTGGCCGTAACTTTCTCGGTGACGTCAAATTAGTGAAATTTTGCGATTTCTTTGTCGCCGTATAGCTCGAGAACGGGTCGACGGGTGCGGGCGAGAGTAGGCTCGTCGGACGGAGGACGCGGAGACGAAAGTTTACCGCGCGAAAAATTCGCGAAAATGCGCAAAAACTTTTTTACGTGTGCATCGGTTACGCGCGTCGACCTCGGCGGAGGATAACTTACCGACCACCACCGGCAGTGGTCGGTAACGCTCGGCGGGTATAAGCTGCCGCGTTAAAAATGTAACCCGAATTTCGGCGCTTCCACGGTTCACGGCTGAAAAGGGCCCGAAAGGAAATAACTGATTCAAACGTTCGAATTTAACGCCAACTTCGCGACGCTGACTTCGCATCGATGGCGAGTGCCGCCACAGTCGCCGCGTTTACTCTCCCTTGATAGTTGAGCGAATCGACTTGTAACTTTGAGCTTACGGATCCGACTCTACGTTTGGGTTTACATTTTCCATTAATTTTAAAGGGAGGGGGGGTTGGGGGGAGGATGGCGATGACAGACCAATTGCGCACCTCCCCGCCACCATCGTCGCTACCGACGACCTTGACCTCGAACCGAGCCGAGCCGAGCGGGGCCGAAGGACCGACGGGCTCCCGGAAAATTCCGAAAGGCGATATACCTTTAATTCCCAGTTGGCCGTAACTTTCTCGGTGACGTCAAATTAGTGAAATTTTGCGATTTCTTTGTCGCCGTATAGCTCGAGAACGGGTCGACGGGTGCGGGCGAGAGTAGGCTCGTCGGACGGAGGACGCGGAGACGAAAGTTTACCGCGCGAAAAATTCGCGAAAATTCGCAAAAATTTTTTTACGTGTGCATCGGTAACGCGCGTCGACCTCGGCGGAGGATAACTTACCGACCACCACCGGCAGTGGTCGGTAACGCTCGGCGGGTATAAGCTGCCGCGTTAAAAATGTAACCCGAATTTCGGCGCTTCCACGGTTCACGGCTGAAAAGGGCCCGAAAGGAAATAACTGATTCAAACGTTCGAATTTAACGCCAACTTCGCGACGCTGACTTCGCATCGATGGCGAGTGCCGCCACAGTCGCCGCGTTTACTCTCGCTTGATAGTTGAGCGAATCGACTTGTAACTTTGACCTTACGAATCCGACTCTACGTTTGGGTTTACATTTTCCATTAATTTTAAAGGGAGGGGGGTTGGGGGGAGGATGGCGATGACAGACCAATTGCGCACCTCCCCGCCACCATCGTCGCTACCGACGACCTTGACCTCGAGCCGAGCCGAGCCGAGCGGGGCCGAAGGACCGACGGGCTCCCGGAAAATTCCGAAAGGCGATATACCTTTAATTCCCAGTTGGCCGTAACTTTCTCGGTGACGTCAAATTAGTGAAATTTTGCGATTTCTTTGTCGCCGTATAGCTCGAGAACGGGTCGACGGGTGCGGGCGAGAGTAGGCTCGTCGGACGGAGGACGCGGAGACGAAAGTTTACCGCGCGAAAAATTCGCGAAAATTCGCAAAAATTTTTTTACGTGTGCATCGGTAACGCGCGTCGACCTCGGCGGAGGATAACTTACCGACCACCACCGGCAGTGGTCGGTAACGCTCGGCGGGTATAAGCTGCCGCGTTAAAAATGTAACCCGAATTTCGGCGCTTCCACGGTTCACGGCTGAAAAGGGCCCGAAAGGAAATAACTGATTCAAACGTTCGAATTTAACGCCAACTTCGCGACGCTGACTTCGCATCGATGGCGAGTGCCGCCACAGTCGCCGCGTTTACTCTCGCTTGATAGTTGAGCGAATCGACTTGTAACTTTGACCTTACGAATCCGACTCTACGTTTGGGTTTACATTTTCCATTAATTTTAAAGGGAGGGGGGTTGGGGGGAGGATGGCGATGACAGACCAATTGCGCACCTCCCCGCCACCATCGTCGCTACCGACGACCTTGACCTCGAGCCGAGCCGAGCCGAGCGGGGCCGAAGGACCGACGGGCTCCCGGAAAATTCCGAAAGGCGATATACCTTTAATTCCCAGTTGGCCGTAACTTTCTCGGTGACGTCAAATTAGTGAAATTTTGCGATTTCTTTGTCGCCGTATAGCTCGAGAACGGGTCGACGGGTGCGGGCGAGAGTAGGCTCGTCGGACGGAGGACGCGGAGACGAAAGTTTACCGCGCGAAAAATTCGCGAAAATGCGCAAAAACTTTTTTACGTGTGCATCGGTTACGCGCGTCGACCTCGGCGGAGGAAAACTTACCGACCACCACCGGCAGTGGTCGGTAACGCTCGGCGGGTATAAGCTGCCGCGTTAAAAATGTAACCCGAATTTCGGCGCTTCCACGGTTCACGGCTGAAAAGGGCCCGAAAGGAAATAACTGATTCAAACGTTCGAATGTAACGCCAACTTCGCGACGCTGACTTCGCATCGATGGCGAGTGCCGCCACAGTCGCCGCGTTTACTCTCCCTTGATAGTTGAGCGAATCGAGTTGTAACTTTGAGCTTACGAATCCGACTCTACGTTTAGGTTTACATTTTCCATTAATTTTAAAGGGGAAGGGGGGGGGGTTGGGGGGTGGTTGGCGATGACAGACCAATCGCACGCCTCCCCGCCACCATCGTCGCTACCGATGACCTCGACCTCGAGCCGAGCCGAGCCGAGCGGGGCCGAAGGACCGACGGGCTCCCGGAAAATTCCGAAAGGCGATATACCTTTAATTCCCAGTTGGCCGTAACTTTCTCGGTGACGTCAAATTAGTGAAATTTTGCGATTTCTTTGTCGCCGTATAGCTCGAGAACGGGTCGACGGGTGCGGGCGAGAGTAGGCTCGTCGGACGGAGGACGCGGAGACGAAAGTTTACCGCGCGAAAAATTCGCGAAAATTCGCAAAAATTTTTTTACGTGTGCATCGGTAACGCGCGTCGACCTCGGCGGAGGATAACTTACCGACCACCACCGGCAGTGGTCGGTAACGCTCGGCGGGTATAAGCTGCCGCGTTAAAAATGTAACCCGAATTTCGGCGCTTCCACGGTTCACGGCTGAAAAGGGCCCGAAAGGAAATAACTGATTCAAACGTTCGAATTTAACGCCAACTTCGCGACGCTGACTTCGCATCGATGGCGAGTGCCGCCACAGTCGCCGCGTTTACTCTCGCTTGATAGTTGAGCGAATCGACTTGTAACTTTGACCTTACGAATCCGACTCTACGTTTGGGTTTACATTTTCCATTAATTTTAAAGGGAGGGGGGGTTGGGGGGAGGATGGCGATGACAGACCAATTGCGCACCTCCCCGCCACCATCGTCGCTACCGACGACCTTGACCTCGAGCCGAGCCGAGCCGAGCGGGGCCGAAGGACCGACGGGCTCCCGGAAAATTCCGAAAGGCGATATACCTTTAATTCCCAGTTGGCCGTAACTTTCTCGGTGACGTCAAATTAGTGAAATTTTGCGATTTCTTTGTCGCCGTATAGCTCGAGAACGGGTCGACGGGTGCGGGCGAGAGTAGGCTCGTCGGACGGAGGACGCGGAGACGAAAGTTTACCGCGCGAAAAATTCGCGAAAATTCGCAAAAATTTTTTTACGTGTGCATCGGTAACGCGCGTCGACCTCGGCGGAGGATAACTTACCGACCACCACCGGCAGTGGTCGGTAACGCTCGGCGGGTATAAGCTGCCGCGTTAAAAATGTAACCCGAATTTCGGCGCTTCCACGGTTCACGGCTGAAAAGGGCCCGAAAGGAAATAACTAATTCAAACGTTCGAATTTAACGCCAACTTCGCGACGCTGACTTCGCATCGATGGCGAGTGCCGCCACAGTCGCCGCGTTTACTCTCGCTTGATAGTTGAGCGAATCGACTTGTAACTTTGACCTTACGAATCCGACTCTACGTTTGGGTTTACATTTTCCATTAATTTTAAAGGGAGGGGGGTTGGGGGGAGGATGGCGATGACAGACCAATTGCGCACCTCCCCGCCACCATCGTCGCTACCGACGACCTTGACCTCGAGCCGAGCCGAGCCGAGCGGGGCCGAAGGACCGACGGGCTCCCGGAAAATTCCGAAAGGCGATATACCTTTAATTCCCAGTTGGCCGTAACTTTCTCGGTGACGTCAAATTAGTGAAATTTTGCGATTTCTTTGTCGCCGTATAGCTCGAGAATGGGTCGACGGGTGCGGGCGAGAGTAGGCTCGTCGGACGGAGGACGCGGAGACGAAAGTTTACCGCGCGAAAAATTCGCGAAAATGCGCAAAAACTTTTTTACGTGTGCATCGGTTACGCGCGTCGACCTCGGCGGAGGATAAGTTACCGACCACCACCGGCAGTGGTCGGTAACGCTCGGCGGGTATAAGCTGCCGCGTTAAAAATGTAACCCGAATTTCGGCGCTTCCACGGTTCACGGCTGAAAAGGGCCCGAAAGGAAATAACTGATTCAAACGTTCGAATTTAACGCCAACTTCGCGACGCTGACTTCGCATCGATGGCGAGTGCCGCCACAGTCGCCGCGTTTACTCTCCCTTGATAGTTGAGCGAATCGAGTTGTAACTTTGAGCTTACGAATCCGACTCTACGTTTAGGTTTACATTTTCCATTAATTTTAAAGGGGAAGGGGGGGGGGTTGGGGGGTGGTTGGCGATGACAGACCAATCGCACGCCTCCCCGCCACCATCGTCGCTACCGATGACCTCGACCTCGAGCCGAGCCGAGCCGAGCGGGGCCGAAGGACCGACGGGCTCCCGGAAAATTCCGAAAGGCGATATACCTTTAATTCCCAGTTGGCCGTAACTTCCTCGGTGACGTCAAATTAGTGAAATTTCGCGATTTCTTTGTCGCCGTATAGCTCGAGAACGGGTCGACGTGTGCGGGCGAGAGTAGGCTCGTCGGACGGAGGACGCGGAGACGAAAGTTTACCGCGCGAAAAATTCGCGAAAATTCGCAAAAATTTTTTTACGTGTGCATCGGTAACGCGCGTCGACCTCGGCGGAGGATAACTTACCGACCACCACCGGCAGTGGTCGGTAACGCTCGGCGGGTATAAGCTGCCGCGTTAAAAATGTAACCCGAATTTCGGCGCTTCCACGGTTCACGGCTGAAAAGGGCCCGAAAGGAAATAACTGATTCAAACGTTCGAATTTAACGCCAACTTCGCGACGCTGACTTCGCATCGATGGCGAGTGCCGCCACAGTCGCCGCGTTTACTCTCGCTTGATAGTTGAGCGAATCGACTTGTAACTTTGACCTTACGAATCCGACTCTACGTTTGGGTTTACATTTTCCATTAATTTTAAAGGGAGGGGGGTTGGGGGGAGGATGGCGATGACAGACCAATTGCGCACCTCCCCGCCACCATCGTCGCTACCGACGACATTGACCTCGAGCCGAGCCGAGCCGAGCGGGGCCGAAGGACCGACGGGCTCCCGGAAAATTCCGAAAGGCGATATACCTTTAATTCCCAGTTGGCCGTAACTTTCTCGGTGACGTCAAATTAGTGAAATTTTGCGATTTCTTTGTCGCCGTATAGCTCGAGAACGGGTCGACGGGTGCGGGCGAGAGTAGGCTCGTCGGACGGAGGACGCGGAGACGAAAGTTTACCGCGCGAAAAATTCGCGAAAATGCGCAAAAACTTTTTTACGTGTGCATTGGTAACGTGCGTCGACCTCGGCGGAGGATAAGTTACCGACCACCACCGGCAGTGTTCGGTATCGCTCGGGGGGTGTAAGCTGCCGCGTTAAAAATGAAACCCGAATTTCGGCGCTTCCACGGTTCATGGCTGAAAAGGGCCCGAAAGGAAATAACTGATTCAAACGTTCGAATTTAACGCCAACTTCGCGACGCTGACTTCGCATCGATGGCGAGTGCCGCCACAGTCGCCGCGTTTACTCTCCCTTGATAGTTGAGCGAATCGACTTGTAACTTTGAGCTTACGAATCCGACTCTATGTTTGGGTTTACATTTTCCATTAATTTTAAAGGGAGGGGGGGTTGGGGGGAGGATGGCGATGACAGACCAATTGCGCACCTCCCCGCCACCATCGTCGCTACCGACGACCTTGACCTCGAGCCGAGCCGAGCCGAGCGGGGCCGAAGGACCGACGGGCTCCCGGAAAATTCCGAAAGGCGATATACCTTTAATTCCCAGTTGGCCGTAACTTTCTCGGTGACGTCAAATTAGTGAAATTTTGCGATTTCTTTGTCGCCGTATAGCTCGAGAACGGGTCGACGGGTGCGGGCGAGAGTAGGCTCGTCGGACGGAGGACGCGGAGACGAAAGTTTACCGCGCGAAAAATTCGCGAAAATTCGCAAAAATTTTTTTACGTGTGCAACGGTAACGCGCGTCGACCTCGGCGGAGGATAACTTACCGACCACCACCGGCAGTGGTCGGTAACGCTCGGCGGGTATAAGCTGCCGCGTTAAAAATGTAACCCGAATTTCGGCGCTTCCACGGTTCACGGCTGAAAAGGGCCCGAAAGGAAATAACTGATTCAAACGTTCGAATTTAACGCCAACTTCGCGACGCTGACTTCGCATCGATGGCGAGTGCCGCCACAGTCGCCGCGTTTACTCTCCCTTGATAGTTGAGCGAATCGACTTGTAACTTTGAGCTTACGAATCCGACTCTACGTTTGGGTTTACATTTTCCATTAATTTTAAAGGGAGGGGGGGTTGGGGGGAGGATGGCGATGACAGACCAATTGCGCACCTCCCCGCCACCATCGTCGCTACCGACGACCTTGACCTCGAACCGAGCCGAGCCGAGCGGGGCCGAAGGACCGACGGGCTCCCGGAAAATTCCGAAAGGCGATATACCTTTAATTCCCAGTTGGCCGCAACTTTCTCGGTGACGTCAAATTAGTGAAATTTTGCGATTTCTTTGTCGCCGTATAGCTCGAGAACGGGTCGACGGGTGCGGGCGAGAGTAGGCTCGTCGGACGGAGGACGCGGAGACGAAAGTTTACCGCGCGAAAAATTCGCGAAAATTCGCAAAAATTTTTTTACGTGTCCATCGGTAACGCGCGTCGACCTCGGCGGAGGATAACTTACCGACCACCACCGGCAGTGGTCGGTAACGCTCGGCGGGTATAAGCTGCCGCGTTAAAAATGTAACCCGAATTTCGGCGCTTCCACGGTTCACGGCTGAAAAGGGCCCGAAAGGAAATAACAGATTCAAACGTTCGAATTTAACGCCAACTTCGCGACGCTGACTTCGCATCGATGGCGAGTGCCGCCACAGTCGCCGCGTTTACTCTCGCTTGATAGTTGAGCGAATCGACTTGTAACTTTGACCTTACGAATCCGACTCTACGTTTGGGTTTACATTTTCCATTAATTTTAAAGGGAGGGGGGTTGGGGGGAGGATGGCGATGACAGACCAATTGCGCACCTCCCCGCCACCATCGTCGCTACCGACGACCTTGACCTCGAGCCGAGCCGAGCCGAGCGGGGCCGAAGGACCGACGGGCTCCCGGAAAATTCCGAAAGGCGATATACCTTTAATTCCCAGTTGGCCGTAACTTTCTCGGTGACGTCAAATTAGTGAAATTTTGCGATTTCTTTGTCGCCGTATAGCTCGAGAACGGGTCGACGGGTGCGGGCGAGAGTAGGCTCGTCGGACGGAGGACGCGGAGACGAAAGTTTACCGCGCGAAAAATTCGCGAAAATGCGCAAAAACTTTTTTACGTGTGCATCGGTTACGCGCGTCGACCTCGGCGGAGGATAACTTACCGACCACCACCGGCAGTGGTCGGTAACGCTCGGGGGGTATAAGCTGCCGCGTTAAAAATGTAACCCGAATTTCGGCGCTTCCACGGTTCACGGCTGAAAAGGGCCCGAAAGGAAATAACTGATTCAAACGTTCGAATGTAACGCCAACTTCGCGACGCTGACTTCGCATCGATGGCGAGTGCCGCCACAGTCGCCGCGTTTACTCTCCCTTGATAGTTGAGCGAATCGAGTTGTAACTTTGAGCTTACGAATCCGACTCTACGTTTAGGTTTACATTTTCCATTAATTTTAAAGGGGAAGGGGGGGGGTTGGGGGGTGGTTGGCGATGACAGACCAATCGCACGCCTCCCCGCCACCATCGTCGCTACCGATGACCTCGACCTCGAGCCGAGCCGAGCCGAGCGGGGCCGAAGGACCGACGGGCTCCCGGAAAATTCCGAAAGGCGATATACCTTTAATTCCCAGTTGGCCGTAACTTTCTCGGTGACGTCAAATTAGTGAAATTTTGCGATTTCTTTGTCGCCGTATAGCTCGAGAACGGGTCGACGGGTGCGGGCGAGAGTAGGCTCGTCGGACGGAGGACGCGGAGACGAAAGTTTACCGCGCGAAAAATTCGCGAAAATGCGCAAAAATTTTTTTACGTGTGCATCGGTAACGCGCGTCGACCTCGGCGGAGGATAACTTACCGACCACCACCGGCAGTGGTCGGTAACGCTCGGCGGGTATAAGCTGCCGCGTTAAAAATGTAACCCGAATTTCGGCGCTTCCACGGTTCACGGCTGAAAAGGGCCCGAAAGGAAATAACTGATTCAAACGTTCGAATTTAACGCCAACTTCGCGACGCTGACTTCGCATCGATGGCGAGTGCCGCCACAGTCGCCGCGTTTACTCTCCCTTGATAGTTGAGCGAATCGAGTTGTAACTTTGAGCTTACGAATCCGACTCTACGTTTAGGTTTACATTTTCCATTAATTTTAAAGGGGAAGGGGGGGGGTTGGGGGGTGGTTGGCGATGACAGACCAATCGCACGCCTCCCCGCCACCATCGTCGCTACCGATGACCTCGACCTCGAGCCGAGCCGAGCCGAGCGGGGCCGAAGGCCCGACGTGCTCCCGGAAAATTCCGAAAGGCGATATACCTTTAATTCCCAGTTGGCCGTAACTTTTTCGGTGACGCCAAATTAGTGAAATTTTGCGATTTCTTTGTCGCCGTATAGCTCGAGAACGGGTCGTCGGGTGCGGGCGAGAGTAGGCTCGTCGGACGGAGGACGCGGAGACGAAGGTTTACCGCGCGAAAAATTCGCGAAGATTCGCGAAGAAGTTTTTACGTGTGCATCGGTAACGCGCTTCGACCTCGGCGGAGGATAAGTTACCAACCACCAGCAGCAGTGGTCGGTATGCGCGGGGGGTATAAACTGCCGCGTTAAAAATGAAACCCGAATTTCGGCGCTTCCACGGTTCAGGGCTGAAAAGGGCCCGAAAGATAATAACTGATTCAAACGTTCGAATTTAACGCCAACTTCGCGACGCTGACTTCGCATAGGTGGCGAGTGCCGCCACAGTCGCCGCGTTTACTCTCCCTTGATAGTTGAGCGAATCGACTTGTAACTTCAAGGTTACGAATCCGACTCTACGTTTGGGTTTACATTTTCCATTAATTTTAAAGGGAGGGGGGGTTGGGGCAGTATGGCGATGACAGACCAATTGCGCACCTCCCCGCCACCATCGTCGCTACCGACGACCTCGACCTCGACCTCGAGCCGAGCCGAGCCGAGCGGGGCCGAAGGACCGACGGGCTCCCGGAAAATTCCGAAAGGCCATATACCTTTAATTCCCAGTTGGCCGTAACTTTTTCGGTGACGTCAAATTAGTGAAATTTTGCGATTTCTTTGTCGCCGTATAGCTCGAGAACGGGTCGACGGGTGCGGGCGAGAGTAGGCTCGTCGGACGGAGGACGCGGAGACGAAGGTTTACCGCGTGAAAAATTCGCGAAGATTCGCGAAAAAGTTTTTACGTGTGCATCGGTAACGCGCGTCGGCATCGGCGGAGGATAATTTACCGACCACCACCGGCAGTGGTCGGTAACGCGCGGGGGGTATAAGCTGCCGCGTTAAAAATGAAACCCGCATTTCGGCGCTTACACGGTTCATGGATGAAAAGGGCCGGAAAGAAAATAACTGATTCAAACGTTCGAATTTAACGCCAACTTCGTGATGCTGACTTCGCATCGGTGGCGAGTGCCGCCACAGTCGCCGCGTTTACTCTCCCTTGATAGTTGAGCGAATCGACTTGTAACTTCGAGGTTACGAATCCGACTCTACGTTTGGGTTTTCATTTTCCATTAATTTTAAAGGGAGGGTGGGTTGGGGGGAGGATGGCGATGACAGACCAATCGCGCGCCTCCCCGCCACCATCGTCGCTACCGACGACCTCGACCTCGAGCCGAGCCGAGCCGCGCCGAGCGGGGCCGAAGGCCCGACGGGCTCCCGGAAAATTCGGAAAGGCTATATACCTTTAATTCCCAGTTGGCCGTAACTTTTTCGGTGACGTCAAATTAGTGAATAGCTCGAGAACGGGTCGACGGGTGCGGGCGAGAGTAGGCTCGTCGGACGGAGGACGCGGAGACGAAAGTTTACCGCGCGAAAAATTCGCGAAAATTCGCAAAAAATTTTTTACGTGTGCATCGGTAACGCGCGTCGACCTCGGCGGAGGATAACTTACCGACCACCACCGGCAGTGGTCGGTAACGCTCGGCGGGTATAAGCTGCCGCGTTAAAAATGTAACCCAAATTTCGGCGCTTCCACGGTTCACGGCTGAAAAGGGCCCGAAAGGAAATAACTGATTCAAACGTTCGAATTTAACGCCAACTTCGCGACGCTGACTTCGCATCGATGGCGAGTGCCGCCATAGTCGCCGCGTTTACTCTCGCTTGATAGTTGAGCGAATCGACTTGTAACTTTGACCTTACGAATCCGACTCTACGTTTGGGTTTACATTTTCCATTAATTTTAAAGGGAGGGGGGTTGGGGGGAGGATGGCGATGACAGACCAATTGCGCACCTCCCCGCCACCATCGTCGCTACCGACGACCTTGACCTCGAGCCGAGCCGAGCCGAGCGGGGCCGAAGGACCGACGGGCTCCCGGAAAATTCCGAAAGGCGATATACCTTTAATTCCCAGTTGGCCGTAACTTTCTCGGTGACGTCAAATTAGTGAAATTTTGCGATTTCTTTGTCGCCGTATAGCTCGAGAACGGGTCGACGGGTGCGGGCGAGAGTAGGCTCGTCGGACGGAGGACGCGGAGACGAAAGTTTACCGCGCGAAAAATTCGCGAAAATGCGCAAAAACTTTTTTACGTGTGCATCGGTTACGCGCGTCGACCTCGGCGGAGGATAACTTACCGACCACCACCGGCAGTGGTCGGTAACGCTCGGCGGGTATAAGCTGCCGCGTTAAAAATGTAACCCGAATTTCGGCGCTTCCACGGTTCACGGCTGAAAAGGGCCCGAAAGGAAATAACTGATTCAAACGTTCGAATTTAACGCCAACTTCGCGACGCTGACTTCGCATCGATGGCGAGTGCCGCCACAGTCGCCGCGTTTACTCTCGCTTGATAGTTGAGCGAATCGACTTGTAACTTTGACCTTACGAATCCGACTCTACGTTTGGGTTTACATTTTCCATTAATTTTAACGGTAGGGGGGTTGGGGGGAGGATGGCGATGACAGACCAATTGCGCACCTCCCCGCCACCATCGTCGCTACCGACGACCTTGACCTCGAGCCGAGCCGAGCCGAGCGGGGCCGAAGGACCGACGGGCTCCCGGAACATTCCGAAAGGCGATATACCTTTAATTCCCAGTTGGCCGTAACTTTCTCGGTGACGTCAAATTAGTGAAATTTTGCGATTTCTTTGTCGCCGTATAGCTCGAGAACGGGTCGACGGGTGCGGGCGAGAGTAGGCTCGTCGGACGGAGGACGCGGAGACGAAAGTTTACCGCGCGAAAAATTCGCGAAAATGCGCAAAAACTTTTTTACGTGTGCATCGGTTACGCGCGTCGACCTCGGCGGAGGATAACTTACCGACCACCACCGGCAGTGGTCGGTAACGCTCGGCGGGTATAAGCTGCCGCGTTAAAAATGTAACCCGAATTTCGGCGCTTCCACGGTTCACGGCTGAAAAGGGCCCGAAAGGAAATAACTGATTCAAACGTTCGAATTTAACGCCAACTTCGCGACGCTGACTTCGCATCGATGGCGAGTGCCGCCACAGTCGCCGCGTTTACTCTCCCTTGATAGTTGAGCGAATCGAGTTGTAACTTTGAGCTTACGAATCCGACTCTACGTTTAGGTTTACATTTTCCATTAATTTTAAAGGGGAAGGGGGGGGGTTGGGGGGTGGTTGGCGATGACAGACCAATCGCACGCCTCCCCGCCACCATCGTCGCTACCGATGACCTCGACCTCGAGCCGAGCCGAGCCGAGCGGGGCCGAAGGCCCGACGTGCTCCCGGAAAATTCCGAAAGGCGATATACCTTTAATTCCCAGTTGGCCGTAACTTTTTCGGTGACGCCAAATTAGTGAAATTTTGCGATTTCTTTGTCGCCGTATAGCTCGAGAACGGGTCGACGGGTGCGGGCGAGAGTAGGCTCGTCGGACGGAGGACGCGGAGACGAAGGTTTACCGCGCGAAAAATTCGCGAAGATTCGCGAAGAAGTTTTTACGTGTGCATCGGTAACGCGCGTCGACCTCGGCGGAGGATAAGTTACCAACCACCAGCAGCAGTGGTCGGTATGCGCGGGGGGTATAAACTGCCGCGTTAAAAATGAAACCCGAATTTCGGCGCTTCCACGGTTCAGGGCTGAAAAGGGCCCGAAAGATAATAACTGATTCAAACGTTCGAATTTAACGCCAACTTCGCGACGCTGACTTCGCATAGGTGGCGAGTGCCGCCACAGTCGCCGCGTTTACTCTCCCTTGATAGTTGAGCGAATCGACTTGTAACTTCAAGGTTACGAATCCGACTCTACGTTTGGGTTTACATTTTCCATTAATTTTAAAGGGAGGGGGGGTTGGGGCAGTATGGCGATGACAGACCAATTGCGCACCTCCCCGCCACCATCGTCGCTACCGACGACCTCGACCTCGACCTCGAGCCGAGCCGAGCCGAGCGGGGCCGAAGGACCGACGGGCTCCCGGAAAATTCCGAAAGGCCATATACCTTTAATTCCCAGTTGGCCGTAACTTTTTCGGTGACGTCAAATTAGTGAAATTTTGCGATTTCTTTGTCGCCGTATAGCTCGAGAACGGGTCGACGGGTGCGGGCGAGAGTAGGCTCGTCGGACGGAGGACGCGGAGACGAAGGTTTACCGCGTGAAAAATTCGCGAAGATTCGCGAAAAAGTTTTTACGTGTGCATCGGTAACGCGCGTCGACATCGGCGGAGGATAATTTACCGACCACCACCGGCAGTGGTCGGTAACGCTCGGGGGGTATAAGCTGCCGCGTTAAAAATGAAACCCGCATTTCGGCGCTTACACGGTTCATGGATGAAAAGGGCCGGAAAGAAAATAACTGATTCAAACGTTCGAATTTAACGCCAACTTCGCGACGCTGACTTCGCATAGGTGGCGAGTGCCGCCACAGTCGCCGCGTTTACTCTCCCTTGATAGTTGAGCGAATCGACTTGTAACTTCAAGGTTACGAATCCGACTCTACGTTTGGGTTTACATTTTCCATTAATTTTAAAGGGAGGGGGGGTTGGGGCAGTATGGCGATGACAGACCAATTGCGCACCTCCCCGCCACCATCGTCGCTACCGACGACCTCGACCTCGACCTCGAGCCGAGCCGAGCCGAGCGGGGCCGAAGGACCGACGGGCTCCCGGAAAATTCCGAAAGGCCATATACCTTTAATTCCCAGTTGGCCGTAACTTTTTCGGTGACGTCAAATTAGTGAAATTTTGCGATTTCTTTGTCGCCGTATAGCTCGAGAACGGGTCGACGGGTGCGGGCGAGAGTAGGCTCGTCGGACGGAGGACGCGGAGACGAAGGTTTACCGCGTGAAAAATTCGCGAAGATTCGCGAAAAAGTTTTTACGTGTGCATCGGTAACGCGCGTCGACATCGGCGGAGGATAATTTACCGACCACCACCGGCAGTGGTCGGTAACGCTCGGGGGGTATAAGCTGCCGCGTTAAAAATGAAACCCGCATTTCGGCGCTTACACGGTTCATGGATGAAAAGGGCCGGAAAGAAAATAACTGATTCAAACGTTCGAATTTAACGCCAACTTCGTGATGCTGACTTCGCATCGGTGGCGAGTGCCGCCACAGTCGCCGCGTTTACTCTCCCTTGATAGTTGAGCGAATCGACTTGTAACTTCGAGGTTACGAATCCGACTCTACGTTTGGGTTTTCATTTTCCATTAATTTTAAAGGGAGGGTGGGTTGGGGGGAGGATGGCGATGACAGACCAATCGCGCGCCTCCCCGCCACCATCGTCGCTACCGACGACCTCGACCTCGAGCCGAGCCGAGCCGCGCCGAGCGGGGCCGAAGGCCCGACGGGCTCCCGGAAAATTCGGAAAGGCTATATACCTTTAATTCCCAGTTGGCCGTAACTTTTTCGGTGACGTCAAATTAGTGAATAGCTCGAGAACGGGTCGACGGGTGCGGGCGAGAGTAGGCTCGTCGGACGGAGGACGCGGAGACGAAAGTTTACCGCGCGAAAAATTCGCGAAAATTCGCAAAAAATTTTTTACGTGTGCATCGGTAACGCGCGTCGACCTCGGCGGAGGATAACTTACCGACCACCACCGGCAGTGGTCGGTAACGCTCGGCGGGTATAAGCTGCCGCGTTAAAAATGTAACCCGAATTTCGGCGCTTCCACGGTTCACGGCTGAAAAGGGCCCGAAAGGAAATAACTGATTCAAACGTTCGAATTTAACGCCAACTTCGCGACGCTGACTTCGCATCGATGGCGAGTGCCGCCACAGTCGCCGCGTTTACTCTCCCTTGATAGTTGAGCGAATCGACTTGTAACTTAGAGCTTACGAATCCGACTCTACGTTTGGGTTTACATTTTCCATTAATTTTAAAGGGAGGGGGGGTTGGGGGGAGGATGGCGATGACAGACCAATTGCGCACCTCCCCGCCACCATCGTCGCTACCGACGACCTTGACCTCGAGCCGAGCCGAGCCGAGCGGGGCCGAAGGACCGACGGGCTCCCGGAAAATTCCGAAAGGCGATATACCTTTAATTCCCAGTTGGCCGTAACTTTCTCGGTGACGTCAAATTAGTGAAATTTTGCGATTTCTTTGCCGCCGTATAGCTCGAGAACGGGTCGACGGGTGCGGGCGAGAGTAGGCTCGTCGGACGGAGGACGCGGAGACGAAAGTTTACCGCGCGAAAAATTCGCGAAAATTCGCGAAAAATTTTTTACGTTTGTTACGTCCCGGGTCGGATATGATCCGACGAAACGACGCCCAGACGGGGCGGGGACGTAACCGACCAATCTATTTAAGACGATCTTAGATCCACGTGGCGCGTAACGTCCACGTCTGATCAGGGACCCGATACCGGCGTTCGTCGTTGTTGAAAAGGGGCGAAGATGGAAATGAATGGACGTCGTCCGGCGGGGATGTCGCGACGGAGCGACGAACTGCGCGATGACGGTGACAGCTCCCTGCGATCAGAGTGTCACTATGTGGGCGTGTTGTGTGTGACTCGTCCGAGCGCGTGGGTTGTTCGATTCGTGACAGGATTCTCGACCGAAGGGAAATTAGTGTTCTCTCGGTACCGAGCACCCTCTGGGCTCAGACGTACACGATTGATACACCAATTTTAGGGGTTATAGGGACGAATGTGAGGAATGTGAGGGATGTGAGGAATCGATCGACGGACCGATCGGGATTGAACAACCCGGAGACGCGCACACACACACGCACACACTCGCGATCACTCCACTCGGTCACTGATCGACGAAACTTTAGTAATACCACCTTAGGGTGAGTATTCTGCGGACGACGTAACGTTCGTAACGCGGGTCCTCGATACTGATTTCCTCCAGTGGAGGGAGACTCGGGAGGAATCGGATCGGTATCAACCTCCACGGGGGAGGAGGCGCGGAATCTGGCCGTCCGACGGTCGTTTCTTCGCGGCGCGGAGGCGTTTCAGCGCGGTCAGCGGTTCCTTCTTCGCGTCGCGGAGGTATCGCGATCTCTCGACGGTCCACTATTTTTACTCGACGAGCAAGGGGGACGTCGCGGATGATCCTGGGCTGTTTAGCGATTCCCAAGTACGGATTGTAAACGGTAGCTTTCCCTTCGGCGCGTAGCTGTCGCACCAATTTACCGATTTGGTAGCTCCTACCGGCGCGACGGGGCATGGGAGATAGCGAGGGCGAGGTATTGCTGAATAAGCTGCGAAATAGATGGTTTAAACAGACAGAATATAATGAATCAGAATATGTACAAGAATAAGACTTGCGAGCAGAACTCGTGAACCAAATACAATGTCGGTTCGCTAGCGAGCTCGAACGAGATATATAGCACAGAATAGTAACAAGCAGGTTACGAGCGAGCTCATACAAAGCAAAATGGCACAAAAATAAGAATTATCAGCCTTAATTATAATGCGAGCAAGCTCGTACAACAAAATAGCACTAGATGATAGTTATCAATACGAATAGTAATGCGAGCAAGCTCGTTCAAACAAAAATAGCGCCAAATTAACAAAAATAGCAATTGCAATACGAATAGTAATGCGAGCAAGCTCGTTCAAACAAAAATAGCGCCAAATTAACAAAAATAGCAATTGCAATACGAATAGTAATGCGAGCAAGCTCGTTCAAACAAAGATAGCGCCAAATTAACAAAAATAGCAATTGCAATACGAATAGTAATGCGAGCAAGCTCGTATAAGCCAAATAACACAAAATTAACAATTGAAATGTGAATAATAAAGCGAGCAAGATCGCATAAACAAGATAGCACGAAAATAGTAATTATAAATTTGAAATGATAATGCGAGTAAGCTCGTACAACAAAATAACGGTGACGGTTTACGAGTAACCTCGTACAACCAATAAACCAGAATAATATCTGTAAATACGTAATAATAATCTACGAGCAAACTCTAGAGTTGTAAGCTGTGAATCGACATATATTTGTCATCGGTATATATTTGTTGTTTATATTTCGGTAAATCGGGACGATTTGTCGTCAGGACGGCCGAATTGTAAGAATGATGTAAGTGTGCATGTTATATATGTTTTTATTGATTGCAAGTGTTATATATGTTTTTATTGATTGCAAGTGTTATATATGTTTTTATTGATTGCGTTAATGTTTTGTTAATGTTTACGTTGTGATTTTGTTTAAAAATAAAAAGAGGCAGTCCCCTACGAGCGATCAACGAAATAACACGTCGTGTCGAATCTTTATGAATTCCGTATCGAGCCTGAATTCCGTGTCGAGCCTCCTTATAATTTTCAGAAGTGGGATTGAGACAGTCGTTTTGCAATTTCAATTTCAAGTCGGTTTTACGTGAAGTTACGTGACGGACATTTGTGTGAAATTTCATACCGTGTCGCTTTAAAATGAGTTGTTCTCTTACGGTACCGGAACTGAAAGAGAAGCTGAAAGCCAAGAATTTGCAATCGACTGGTACGAAGGCCGAACTGATAAAACGTTTATTGGGTGCTGGTGTCACAGTGGAAGAATTAGCTATGACAGATGATGGGTGTACGGAAGAACCGGTTGCGGGGACGAGCGACGAGACTCGCCATCGACCCGATACGAGAGGGCTGGTGGACGAGATAACTTTACGCGAATTAGACGTTCTAAGGAGAGAACGAGACGTTGTTGTACGAGAGAACGAACTGTTTAGAAGAGAATTGGCGTTGTTACGGGAGACGCCAAGATCAGAAGCAAGCGCATCTGGACGGACGAGAGTGAAGAAGTGGCAAGAGTTGAAAGAAATAGTGGGTGAATTTGGTGGGAATAGTAAGGACTTTGACCGGTGGGAGAAACAGGTGAGAGGACTCCTGTCGACGTACGAGTTGGACAACCACCAAGCGAAAGCTCTAGTGTGTAGCAGATTGACGGGTCGCGCATTGAAGTGGTATCATTCTAGAATGGACTGTGTGGAATTAGGCACCGATGAGCTTTTGAAAGAGTTGAAGAGGCTGTACGGGCAACGACTAGATCCTTTATGTTTGAGACGCGAGCTTGAAACGAGGAAATGGGCCGTGGAAGAATCTTTCGCCGATTACGTGCATGATAAAACAATCCTTGCAAACCGAGTGCCTGTTTCGGAAACAGAATTACTTAGCTACGTCGTTGACGGTATACCGAATAGGGAATTGCAAATACAAGCTAAGGTGCAGTGTTATAAGTCCGTGGATGAAATACTGACGGCTTTCACAAACGTCAAGTTGCCGGCGGGAAGACCGCGACTATCGGAAGGAGTTTTGCTGTCGGGTAAAGTCATACCGTTGGATGGATCCGGTAGACCACCCATACGCCACCAAACAACAGGCCCTTCAGCTGTCGGATCAGGAAGGCCATTGCCGAGGGAAGGACAAGGATCGGGAAGGCCATCGCCGAGGGAAGGACAAGGATCAGCGAGCACCGGGCGGAGATGTTTTAATTGCAACGAGCCGGGTCACTTCTCAGCTGATTGTACGAAGCCAGCAAGAGAAAGGGGTTCCTGTTTCACGTGCGGACAGATGGGTCATCGAGCAAATCAATGCAGCACACAGACAACGAGGGGCGAAGTCAACTACATTACCCGTGGGCGGAAAGAAGACGATGACTTTCGGCGTGCGGTAGAATTACAGATAAGTAGCGAGAGCGGTAGTTTCAGTACAAAAGTAAACGCACTAATTGATTCAGGGAGCCCGATTAGTTTTGTTAAAGAGGGTTACATTCCGAGAATGTGTTTTATGACCGATCGCGATTCAGATAGGTTTCATGGAATTAATGGTAGTGACTTGAACGTTTTAGGAAAGATGCGAGCTACGATTATTTATGACGCAATAAAATATTATGTTACGTTGAGAATTGTACCGGATGAAACGATGAAAAACCCATTAGTTTTAGGACGCGACTTCATGAAAATTGCCAAGTTATCGTTGAGTAGAGAAGAAACGGTAGAATGCAACGATATAGCCGACATTATGAACATTGAGGTAGATCAGGTTAACGCGTGCATTAGTGCCGACGACATACATTTCGACGAGAGCCTTTCGGCTGAGATTAAGACACGAGCACGCGAGTTGTTTAATAAGACGTACATTAACGCACAGAGACCTGCAGAGCCAAGCGTAGAAAATACGATGAAATTAACGCTTACGAACGACAAACCTTTTTCATTTTCACCTCGTAGATTATCGTATGATGAGAAAAATAAATTACGTTGTATCCTCGACGGATTATTAGAAAGAGGTATAATTAGGGAGAGCACATCCGAGTACGCATCTCCTATCGTTCTGACGAAGAAAAAGAACGGAGAAATTAGAATGTGCGTAGATTTCCGCACATTGAATAAAATCACGGTTCGCGATAACTTTCCTCTGCCATTGATCGAAGATCAATTAGATCTACTGGAGGGAAAAAAATATTTCACGACACTCGATTTAAAAGATGATTTTTTCCATGTTAAGATGGACGAAGCGTCGGTTAAATTTACATCGTTCGTAACGCCTTTCGGGCAATACGAATACACGAGGATGCCATTCGGGTTAAAAGGTGCGCCTCTTAAATTCCAACGCTACGTCACGGAAATCTTTAAAGAACTAATCAATGAGGGCGAAATATCTGTTTATTTGGATGATTTTCTTATCGCGACTGAGACGATAGAACATCATATGGAAGTCCTCGGAAAAGTATTTAAACTACTTACAGCGAATCTTTTGAATTTACGGTTAGATAAATGCAGATTTCTCCAAACAAAACTCGATTATTTGGGTTATACTGTAACGAAGGAAGGAATTAGGCCGACGGAACAAGGACTCGAGGCGGTAAAGAAATTTCCTCTCCCGCGAAATGTTCGAGAGGTGCAGGGATTTTTAGGCCTCTGTTCATATTTTCGGAAATTTATTGAGGGTTTTTCTATCCTCGCGAAGCCTTTGTACGATTTGACGAGAAAGGATGCGAAGTTTCAGTTAGGCGAAAAAGAAAAACAAGCATTCGAGATGCTTAAGAATCGATTGTTAAACGCGCCGATATTAAGTATTTATTCTCCGCGAGACGAGACTGAGTTGCATTGTGACGCGAGCGCGTCGGGGTTTGGTGCTATCCTGTTGCAAAGGAAAGCCGACAAGAAGCTGCATCCAGTATTTTACTTTTCTAAACGAACAACCGAGATTGAATCGCGCTATCATAGTTTCGAGTTAGAAACACTAGCAATCGTTTCTGCCCTCCGCCGTTTCCGAACATATTTACTAGGAATAAAATTTAAGATACTTACGGATTGTCAAGCTCTTAGTTTGACACTAAATAAAAAAGAGACCAATCCTCGAATTGCACGTTGGGTACTTGAAATGCAAAATTACGACTATGTGCTAGAGCATAGGGCTGGTTCGCGTATGCTTCACGTAGACTCGTTAAGTCGTCAGGTTCTCGTGATCGAAGACAATTCGTTCGATAGAAATTTAGCGCTATGCCAACATAATGATAAAGATATCGAGAAAATCCGTACGGAGTTAGAAACCACGGAAAGTAAATTGTACGAAATGAGGAACGGTCTAGTATATCGGAAGTATCAGGGTAAAATTTTGTTTTACGTGCCGAGCAATTTGGAATCGAGCGTTATGTATAAGTACCACAACGAGATGGAACACGTCGGAATTGAGAAAACTGCGCGGAACATTGCAGATACTTATTGGTTTCCGGATATGAGATCCAAGATCGAGAAACACATTCGTGGCTGTTTGAAATGTATCGCGTACACGCCAAACTACGGAAAGTTGGAAGGTACCTTGCACTGTATACCGAAAGGGGATGCACCTTTTGATACGCTACACATTGATCATTTGGCTCCTGTTTCGAGATCGCACAAATCGCGTTACAATTATATATTTGTTGTAGTCGACGCGTTCACTAAGTATATTAAAATGTATCCAACTAAAACAACGAACACCGCCGATCTTATAAAGTGTTTAAAATCGTATTTCGAGCATTATAGTCGGCCACTGCGTATCGTTTCGGACCGAGGAAGTTGTTTTACGTCTCGTGAATTTGATGAGTTTACACAAGAGTATAATATACAACTCGTTATGATAGCGACCGCTTCCCCTCAGGCGAACGGGCAGGTAGAAAGATATAATCGCACAATTTTGCCGATGATCGCTAAATTGATGAGTGAGCGTGGTGTGGTATGGCACAATGTATTGCGAGAGGTTGAATTTGCGTGCAATAATACTTTTTGTAAGTCTACCAACAAGAGTCCGAGTATGTTACTGTTTGGGATGCAACAGCGTGGTGAGGTCATAGATGGGTTGCGTGATATGTTGGAAATCAGTGGAAAGATTAGTTTTTCCCGTGATTTGAACAGCCTCCGAAAAGAAGCTAGTGAACAGATTCGGAAGAATCAGGAGTCACAAAAACGCACTTTCGATAAAAGACATAAGGTTCCGAATAAATATAGGGTTGGAGATAAGGTGTTCATCAAGAATTACGATTGCACCCCAGGAGTGTCAACAAAAATGATTCCGCGGTTTAAAGGACCGTACGAGATCGATCGTGTATTGCGAAACGATCGATACGTAATCAAAGATGTAGAGGGGTTCCAGTTGTCGCAAATACCCTACCGTGGAACATGGGAAGCCGCCAACATGCGACCGTGGCGACCGTCACCGTAGATTTAGGTGTTTAATTTTATATTTAGATATTAAATCGAGACGATTTGTCGTCAGGACGGCCGAGAGTTGTAAGCTGTGAATCGACATATATTTGTCATCGGTATATATTTGTTGTTTATATTTCGGTAAATCGGGACGATTTGTCGTCAGGACGGCCGAATTGTAAGAATGATGTAAGTGTGCATGTTATATATGTTTTTATTGATTGCAAGTGTTATATATGTTTTTATTGATTGCAAGTGTTATATATGTTTTTATTGATTGCGTTAATGTTTTGTTAATGTTTACGTTGTGATTTTGTTTAAAAATAAAAAGAGACAGTCCCCTACGAGCGATCAACGAAATAACACGTCGTGTCGAATCTTTATGAATTCCGTATCGAGCCTGAATTCCGTGTCGAGCCTCCTTATAAATAACAATTTAGAACCAAATGATATATAAAGAAATAGTGTAAATGGTAAGGAGCAATACGACCTGAATATCGTGAACGATCTGAAATAGAGTCCGAAAACGCGAGAAAAGACTGAGTCGAACTGAATTCGATTGAAGACGCGAGAGAACTGAATTAGTAGAATTCCGAAACTGGAAGAGAGCGATTCGCGCGATTTCGTCTTATTTATAATAAGAGCGCGGACCATAGGGATTCGGTGAACCGTGAAGTCCTTTTGTCTAAATCGTACCAGGCACGGACGAATATGTTGTCGTCGATGTATACTTTTCGCAGTTCGAACGAAACGACGGTTTAGATGTACGTACACCTGTACTCGCGGTTGCCATGCTGGCGTCCGCTTGTACCGGTGACTATCGCTTCTTTCCCGATTCCCTATGTTCACTCTCACGGGGATATGTATATATATATATAAATACGCGTAAGATATATATATACATATCGCTGTGTACGGATTTAAACGCGATTTCGGTTTAGATTTTACGAAGGGAGTATGCGTATACCATATATATATATATATGTATGTACAGCGAGAATTTGCTCATACGAACAAAACCGACGCAACACGTCGGTACGACGTTACACCTTACCCCTTGGGGCGCGAACTTTTCCGGCGGCAACGCAATGGAACGCGGATGCTGCTGACGACGTGTTGGATATGGGGGGTGTGGGGTCTGCTGAGGAAACTCCAAATCCAACGTCGGACGACGTCACACCTTCCTCCCCGGGATGGCGACTGTCCGGGGGGGGGGCTCTTCGGGCGCGATGCCCTACCAGACGACGAAGTGGCATTAGGGCGCTGGATTGTTAGCTCTCAGCGGGAGCTGATATCGCCGGAGTTCCTCCACATGTGGGCTGCTCCTGAATATGGTTTTGGCCATGATGATGCTGAGCCGCGTCCCGCATTCGTTGCAGTCCAACGGGGGTTGCGTGCGAAACAGAGGCCCTTTGCAGTTCGCACAGGTGTTCCTCATCCACCTGATCCACTGGATGGAGTGGACGTGGAACGCCTCTCCGGTCCCTTGCACGTGCTGGTTGCAACGCTGGCAGATGTCTCGGCCTTTGGTGTCGGAGTAGGCAGTTCCCTGGTAGCACTGGTGCCAGTCAAAGGGAGAGCTGAACCTGGCTGCCTTCTCCCTGGCAGTGGCGCGCGGTTTGGCGAAGAGGCACATGGCGGCTGGGTGACGGATCCTCGTCGTATGTCAGGGTGTCGTCGTGCAGCGCGAGACGACGGCCGATCGGGGGGGGGGGGGGGATAATACACGGGAAGGTGGGGGGGGGTTTTTGCCTTCTTCAGTTTGTCGGCGTGAACGATTTTGAAGCCTCTTCTGGTGTTGATCTTGATGTTATTGTTTGGCAGGATTTCGGCGACCTCGTAGGAACCAGTGTATTGCGCATCGAATTTACCTTTCCTTGGTTCGTTCAAGAGGTAAACTTTGTCGCCTACGGCGATTGCTTGCAGACGCACTTGTCTGTCGTAGTACTGCTTGGACCTCTCCTTGGCCGCGACGAGATTTGCTCTTGCCTGGTTCAGGGTTTCCGTAATCTTCCTCTGCAGCCCCTGGTAATAGTCGTCATATGACTCGTTATCCAGGTGCGGAGCTGCCGTGTCGGAAACCGGGACACGCGCCAGCGATCCAAACACCAGCTCGTGGGGGGTGAATTTTGTACCCTCGTGTACGCTCGTATTGTAGCTGAACATGGCTAAATTGAGCCATGTATTCCAGTTGCCGTGTGTGACGAATTGCTTGAGATACTCCGTCAGGACGTGGTGCGATCTCTCTATCGATCCGTTGCTTTGAGGGTGGTACGCAGTCGTATGGACTCGTGCGATTTTGAATCTTTTGGCTACGGCTTTCATCAGGGAGCTGATGAAATTCCTCCCTTGGTCCGTCAGGATTGCCTTTGGTGCCCCGAATCTGCAGATGAGATGTTCAACGAAGGCGTCGGCGGTTTCGACGGCGCCGATGCCCTTTAGTGGGATCGCCAAGGAGTACTTTGTCAGTAGGTCCTGCATCGTGAGGATGTACTGGTGGCCTTCGGGTGTCGGTGAGAGCGGGCCTACAACGTCCAATGACACCTTGTCGAACGCCCTTCCTGGCGTGTCCGTCAGAGTCATCGGAAGACGGGGTTTCACCCTTGTGAGCTTGTGCAGCTGGCAGCTGGGGCAATTGTTGACGAAAGTGGCGACGTCAGCCTTCAGGGTCTGCCAGTAGTACTTTTCTCTGATCCTCTTGTACGTCTTCGTGATTCCTTTGTGGCCGCCGTAGGCGGAGGCGTGATTATCCGTGAGGATATCTTGCCGCCTATCTTCCGCGGGGATTTGTACGTCGTGGGAACAGAGAAAAATTCGTAGGGGAACTTGGGAGAAGGTTTCGATGATGGACGCCTGGATATGGTGCCATGGGATGTTGTCGAGGGTGGATCTGGAGAATGAGAATGTGGGGAGTTGTAGCTCGGTGACCACATTGTATAGGGAACGGAGACATTCGTGGACGTCGTCTAGGGTAGCCTCATGGAACGACGTCTGTTTGACCGGCAGCTGGATCAGTTTAAACGATCCGAAGTCGTCTACCTTGGCCCTATGGAGGACGAGTTCAGCGCTGTTCGTCAGCCTCCCTTGTTTAAAAAGGTCAGCTGCTCCTGGGTCCGCCGGTCTGCCGTCCCGCGTTATGAAGCAGACCAAATTGTCCTTCCGCATGATGAGCCTATCGCGGAGGTGGACGATGATGCGACCACGCGCGGGGGCCTGCGGGCTCTCGGACCCGAAGGTCGCGTCTCCCGGGCTCGAGTCGTCCGTGGGGGCGTCGGCGAGCCGCTGGTCCACGGTGGCCGAGGGGGGAAATGACCCCGGGCTGGCGGGACTGTAGGAACTGTGGGGGAGGGATGACGTCATAGGCCTAGAGTCTGATGGGTGGGCGATTGGGGAGGGAGGCTCCGGAAAATACGGAGTCGTGTTGAGAAAGCCGGGAAGGGGGGTATGCGGAGCGGGGGTGGAGGTTGCTACGGGATCGTCTCCCTCTATGATAGTTTCAGGTGTACTATCCCCTGGTGATTCTGACGACGTGTCGTGTAACCACCACTGGGAACGCGGACTTCGAGGGGTCGGTATCGGTCGGCGACTCCTTGTTTGAGGGGGCGTGAAGTATTCGTAGCTCCCTAGCGTGACGTCGAAGGTAGGGTCGTCTGCTGCTCGTGATGCTGGGGAGGGGATTGTTTCTTCCGATGTGTCCTCGTAGATGGGGAGGGCTACCGGGTTGCGGGACAATGCATCCGCGTTTGAATTCGCCCTGCCTGGCTTGTACAAGATTTTGTAATCGAATTCCGCAAGTTTTAGCCTCCATCGGAGCAGACGTGAGGTTGGGTCCTTTACTGAATTCATCCAGACCAGGGGGCGGTGGTCTGTGATTAGTACAAATTGTCGACCGTAGATGTACGGTCGGAAATACTGGACAGCAAAAACTATGGCCAAACACTCCTTTTCGATCGTGGAGTAATTTAATTCCGCTCCGTGCAGGATTCGCGATGCGTAGGCGACCGGGCGGTCTTTACCTACTTCCCCCTGGCTCAGGACTGCTCCGATGGCATGGCCCGAGGCATCGCAGGTTACATTGAATGGCTTATCGAAGTCGGGGTATTGGAGGACCGGTTCGCAGCACAAGGCTGAGCGGAGCGCGTCGAATGCTCTTTCCTGGTCCGGTCCCCACGCAAATTTCGTGTCCTTGGTTAGGAGCTTGGTTAAGGGTTTGGAGATCTGCGCGAACTTGTCTATAAATCGTCGGTAGTATCCTGCGAGTCCCAGGAATTCGCGTACATTTTTCGCGGATTTCGGTCGCGGATAGTTTTGGACGGCGCTTATTTTTTTGGGCAGGGCTTGACTCCTTGCTCGCTAATTTGGTGGCCGAGGTAAGCCACTTCCTTGAAAAGAAAGCCGCACTTTGACGGCTGAAGCTTCAAATTCGCGTTCCTGAGGCGGTTAGCTAATTTATTGAACTTTGCGCGGTGTTCCTCCAGGGTACGGGCGTATATTACAATATCGTCCAAGTAGACGAATAGCTCGTTTCCCTGGAGTCCGCTTAGGATGTTGTCCATTAGGCGTTGGAAGGTAGCGGGGGCGTTTTTCAGCCCAAACGGCATACGATTGTACTGGTAATGGCCGAATGGGGTGGAAAACGCGGTTTTCGCAGCGTCCGCTGGGTCCATGGCGATTTGGTGGAAGCCGCTAGCCAAGTCAAATACGCTAAAATATTTAGCGCTACCCAGCTGGTCAAGAATTTCGTTTATGCTGGGTAGCGGGTATGCATCGGCTATCGACTTTTCATTCAACGCACGGTAATCTATCACCATACGCCATTTCTTGGTACCGTCGGCGTCCGGTTTCTTGGGCACGATCCACAAGGGGGAGTTGTATGGTGAATTGGACGGAACTACTATGTCATTGGCTAGGAGGTCGCGCATTTGTCTATCAATCTCTTCCTTGTGGATCGGCGGGTAGCGATACTGCTTCGTATGCACAGGGACGTCGTCTGTCGTCGGAATTTTGTGGGTCACGGCGTTAGTTTTGCCTAAACGGTTCCCTTGGAGGTGGAAGAGATCATGGTTTTCGTGTAATAGGGTTTTGACGTGGGACGCCTCGTCCGAGTTGAGGTGGTTCAGTGGGATTGTTTCGCAGAGTTCTTTCATACGCAGAGTGATATCCTGCGGGGAGAAGTGAACTCCTTTTGTTTCTATCTCTGTAATCGGCGCGAAGTGATCATTTTTGATCGACTCGTACGGGCGAGTCGTACGAGGTGTAGCGAGATAGTTTGAAACAGTTCCGTATTTGAGATATGAATTAGGATTAGAATAATCCGAAGCGGATTCGGAGGTTGAATTTAAATTAGAATAAGAATGATCCGAAGCGGATTCGGATTTTGAATTTGACGCGAGGTGATCATTATTGATCGACTCGTACGGTCGAGTCGTACGAGATGCGAAATTAGTAGGACGTTCCGAAACTGACCCGGAATCAGGAATGGGGTTGGGTTTGGGAGGGGAATATAGCGGAGGATCTTCGATTTCTTCTACCTCCAATGTGGGTAGACGGAAGGATGCTGCCTCGGCCGATGTGTTAAAGCACCGTAGGCATGCCCTTCCGTTCGAATTGGTGACGAGACAGTCGCCTAGAAATACGCCCTGTTTAATTTCTATACGGCGGATGTAACCGACGGTCGGTCCGGTTACGTTAACGGCGATGCAGGCGGCGGTACGGGCTTCGATTGCGAACTCGCACGTGTTCGAAAACGGTACGCTGAGGTGATCTTTGGAGATTTCTCTTTTCGTAAAGGAGATCTCTCCATTTTCGTGGAAAAAGGGGGCACCAAGAATGCCGTCGATATTAGAAGGGAGGACATCGGGGAAAACCTGGAAGGAGACAGGGATGGCGTCGTTGAGCTCCGCGTCGATCCGGCCTAAGGTACTGGTGACACCTTCGGTGATACCATGGACTTGGACAACGTCTCCCGAGTCGACCGGGACACCGGGCTTTACGCTAGACGATTTGATGATGTTTAATTCAGATCCCGTGTCGACGAGGAACTCACACGGCGTTGTGAATTGTGGCGCGGTAACGGTCACGCGGGGTATCGGCGAATCAGCCGCGAGAGTTATCGCGGAGACGAGACGGGGGGCATTTCGAGGTGTCCCACCGGTCGTGGGACGTTTCTTGAAGTTGGGGCCTCCCGACCAGACGCTGGTTCGGACGGGAGGCTGGTCCCGTTTCCCTGTCTGAAATTGTTATTATATTCCCGCTTGCGACATTCGTGAATGTCATGGCCCGGGTTTTTGCAATACCTGCAAAATTTCGCCGATTCGGAGGGGAAACGGTCGCGGGGTTCTTGCGATGGGGGCGTTGGGGCCCGTGCAATGAGAGGAGTCGGGGGTGCGGGGCGTCGGACACCCTCGTGCGGGCTTCTGAAACTCGGGTCACGCCAAGCTGAAGGCTCGGCGTAGGGACGGCGGTCGGGTGTGCGGCTTCGAGTTTCGTGATAACCGCGAGGCTCGTGAGGGGGAAGGTCGTACCGGTCGCGAGTCTCAGGGGCGCGACGTCGAGGCTCCGGTGAATAATGGTCGCGGCGATCTGGCGTAGTGGACCTTGCCTCCGAGAAGTGTACGTGGCGATAGTCGTCGCGAAGGGGTTCTCGGTAACGTATCTTATCAAGCTCGTATTGTTTGTAGGCAGAGATGGCCTCGTTGAAAACTACACGCAGCGGCTCGTTTCGGAGCGGGCGGACCTCGGCGCGTAACGTGGGGATAAGGCCGCGAATGAAACTGTCTATAGTAAGGGTGTCGATATCGTCGACGTTGGTCCCGTCGCGGTGGCAATCTAGGATCGCGGTGCGTAAGTCTTTTACACGACTGATAAAGTCGAGCACGTGTTCGGTGGGCCGCTGCGAGATGCTTGCCAGTTCGCCTCGGTACTGGTCAACGAAGCGATGGGGACCCAGCACGTCTTTAAGACGGCTGCAGAGGTCTGAAATGGTGGAGCAATCTTCGTCCTCCACGGCCGCGTAGGCGCGACCGCGGAGCTTGTTGCAGACGAGTTTGGTCAGCGTGTGTTCTGCGTACGCGGGTATGACCTCGCGTGCGCGTTTGCACGCTCGGATGAATTGTAGGACGGTCATATTACTGCCATCGAAGGTGGGTATGAATTCTACTGCTTGCTTAACAGTGAAATTCACAGGGTCTGGGCGAGGAGCTTCGGTAAAGGGGGTTGAATCGTAGCGGGGGCGGAAGCGTGCAGCGTTCGAGTCAAGGTGGTTCATCCGCATCTCATGAAGGTCGCGACGCATTGCTAGGAGTTCATTTTCACGCGCGCGTTGTTCTGACTCGCGTAGGCTCGCCGCGGTTTCAAGGGCGGCGGCGCGCTCTTGGAGGGCGGCTTCCTTCTTGGCGAGTTCTAATTGGAACGCGAATAGGTCCTCCTCGGAGAGAGGTGAGGGCACGTTAGAATTCAATTTTGATGCAGCGGAATCCATCGTGAAGAGAGAGGGTTAGGCGATACAGGGCCGCCAAAGAGCGGGAAAGAAAAGGAATTTCGATTAGATTTTCAGCAACGAACAACCGGCTTTATTCGGCGATCGTCGCGTCCTACCGACTGCGCCAAAAATATCTCCTGTTACGTCCCGGGTCGGATATGATCCGACGAAACGACGCCCAGATGGGGCGGGGACGTAACCGACCAATCTATTTAAGACGATCTTAGATCCACGTGGCGCGTAACGTCCACGTCTGATCAGGGACCCGATACCGGCGTTCGTCGTTGTTGAAAAGGGGCGAAGATGGAAATGAATGGACGTCGTCCGGCGGGGATGTCGCGACGGAGCGACGAACTGCGCGATGACGGTGACAGCTCCCTGCGATCAGAGTGTCACTATGTGGGCGTGTTGTGTGTGACTCGTCCGAGCGCGTGGGTTGTTCGATTCGTGACAGGATTCTCGACCGAAGGGAAATTAGTGTTCTCTCGGTACCGAGCACCCTCTGGGCTCAGACGTACACGATTGATACACCAATTTTAGGGGTTATAGGAACGAATGTGAGGAATGTGAGGGATGTGAGGAATCGATCGACGGACCGATCGGGATTGAACAACCCGGAGACGCGCATACACACACGCACACACTCGCGATCACTCCACTCGGTCACTGATCGACGAAACTTTAGTAATACCACCTTAAGGTGAGTATTCTGCGGACGACGTAACGTTCGTAACGCGGGTCCTCGATACTGATTTCCTCCAGTGGAGGGAGACTCGGGAGGAATCGGATCGGTATCAACCTCCACGGGGGAGGAGGCGCGGAATCTGGCCGTCCGACGGTCGTTTCTTCGCGGCGCGGAGGCGTTTCAGCGCGGTCAGCGGTTCCTTCTTCGCGTCGCGGAGGTATCGCGATCTCTCGACGGTCCACTATTTTTACTCGACGAGCAAGGGGGACGTCGCGGATGATCCTGGGCTGTTTAGCGATTCCCAAGTACGGATTGTAAACGGTAGCTTTCCCTTCGGCGCGTAGCTGTCGCACCAATTTACCGATTTGGTAGCTCCTACCGGCGCGACGGGGCATGGGAGATAGCGAGGGCGAGGTATTGCTGAATAAGCTGCGAAATAGATGGTTTAAACAGACAGAATATAATGAATCAGAATATGTACAAGAATAAGACTTGCGAGCAGAACTCGTGAACCAAATACAATGTCGGTTCGCTAGCGAGCTCGAACGAGATATATAGCACAGAATAGTAACAAGCAGGTTACGAGCGAGCTCATACAAAGCAAAATGGCACAAAAATAAGAATTATCAGCCTTAATTATAATGCGAGCAAGCTCGTACAACAAAATAGCACTAGATGATAGTTATCAATACGAATAGTAATGCGAGCAAGCTCGTTCAAACAAAAATAGCGCCAAATTAACAAAAATAGCAATTGCAATACGAATAGTAATGCGAGCAAGCTCGTTCAAACAAAAATAGCGCCAAATTAACAAAAATAGCAATTGCAATACGAATAGTAATGCGAGCAAGCTCGTATAAGCCAAATAACACAAAATTAACAATTGAAATGTGAATAATAAAGCGAGCAAGATCGCATAAACAAGATAGCACGAAAATAGTAATTATAAATTTGAAATGATAATGCGAGTAAGCTCGTACAACAAAATAACGGTGACGGTTTACGAGTAACCTCGTACAACCAATAAACCAGAATAATATCTGTAAATACGTAATAATAATCTACGAGCAGACTCGAATAACAATTTAGAACCAAATGATATATAAAGAAATAGTGTAAATGGTAAGGAGCAATACGACCTGAATATCGTGAACGATCTGAAATAGAGTCCGAAAACGCGAGAAAAGACTGAGTCGAACTGAATTCGATTGAAGACGCGAGAGAACTGAATTAGTAGAATTCCGAAACTGGAAGAGAGCGATTCGCGCGATTTCGTCTTATTTATAATAAGAGCGCGGACCATAGGGATTCGGTGAACCGTGAAGTCCTTTTGTCTAAATCGTACCAGGCACGGACGAATATGTTGTCGTCGATGTATACTTTTCGCAGTTCGAACGAAACGACGGTTTAGATGTACGTACACCTGTACTCGCGGTTGCCATGCTGGCGTCCGCTTGTACCGGTGACTATCGCTTCTTTCCCGATTCCCTATGTTCACTCTCACGGGGATATGTATATATATATATAAATACGCGTAAGATATATATATACATATCGCTGTGTACGGATTTAAACGCGATTTCGGTTTAGATTTTACGAAGGGAGTATGCGTATACCATATATATATATATGTATGTACAGCGAGAATTTGCTCATACGAACAAAACCGACGCAACACGTCGGTACGACGTTACACGTTTGTATCGGTAACGTGCGTCGACCTCGGCGGAGGATAAGTTACCGACCACCACCGGCAGTGTTCGGTATCGCTCGGGGGGTATAAGCTGCCGCGTTAAAAATGAAACCCGAATTTCGGCGCTTCCACGGTTCATGGCTGAAAAGGGCCCGAAAGAAAATAACTGATTCAAACGTTCGAATTTAACACCAACTTCGCGACGCTGACTTCGCATCGATGGCGAGTGCCGCCACAGTCGCCGCGTTTACTCTCCCTTGATAGTTGAGCGAATCGAGTTGTAACTTTGAGCTTACGAATCCGACTCTACGTTTAGGTTTACATTTTCCATTAATTTTAAAGGGGAAGGGGGGGGTTGGGGGGTGGTTGGCGATGACAGACCAATCGCACGCCTCCCCGCCACCATCGTCGCTACCGACGACCTCGACCTCGAGCCGAGCCGAGCCGAGCGGGGCCGAAGGCCCGACGTGCTCCCGGAAAATTCCGAAAGGCGATATACCTTTAATTCCCAGTTGGCCGTAACTTTTTCGGTGACGCCAAATTAGTGAAATTTTGCGATTTCTTTGTCGCCGTATAGCTCGAGAACGGGTCGACGGGTGCGGGCGAGAGTAGGCTCGTCGGACGGAGGACGCGGAGACGAAAGTTTACCGCGCGAAAAATTCGCGAAAATTCGCAAAATATTTTTTACGTGTGCATCGGTAACGCGCGTCGACCTCGGCGGAGGATAACTTACCGACCACCACCGGCAGTGGTCGGTAACGCTCGGCGGGTATAAGCTGCCGCGTAAAAAATGTAATCCGAATTTCGGCGCTTCCACGGTTCACGGCTGAAAAGGGCCCGAAAGGAAATAACTGATTCAAACGTTCGAATTTAACGCCAACTTCGCGACGCTGACTTCGCATCGATGGCGAGTGCCGCCACAGTCGCCGCGTTTACTCTCGCTTGATAGTTGAACGAATCGAGTTGTAACTTTGAGCTTACGAATCCGACTCTACGTTTAGGTTTACATTTTCCATTAATTTTAAAGGGAGGGGGGTTGGGGGGAGGATGGCGATGACAGACCAATTGCGCACCTCCCCGCCACCATCGTCGCTACCGACGACCTTGACCTCGAGCCGAGCCGAGCCGAGCGGGGCCGAAGGACCGACGGGCTCCCGGAAAATTCCGAAAGGCGATATACCTTTAATTCCCAGTTGGCCGTAACTTTTTCGGTGACGCCAAATTAGTGAAATTTTGCGATTTCTTTGTCGCCGTATAGCTCGAGAACGGGTCGACGGGTGCGGGCGAGAGTAGGCTCGTCGGACGGAGGACGCGGAGACGAAAGTTTACCGCGCGAAAAATTCGCGAAAATTCGCAAAATATTTTTTACGTGTGCATCGGTAACGCGCGTCGACCTCGGCGGAGGATAACTTACCGACCACCACCGGCAGTGGTCGGTAACGCTCGGCGGGTATAAGCTGCCGCGTAAAAAATGTAACCCAAATTTCGGCGCTTCCACGGTTCACGGCTGAAAAGGGCCCGAAAGGAAATAACTGATTCAAACGTTCGAATTTAACGCCAACTTCGCGACGCTGACTTCGCATCGATGGCGAGTGCCGCCACAGTCGCCGCGTTTACTCTCGCTTGATAGTTGAACGAATCGACTTGTAACTTTGACCTTACGAATCCGACTCTACGTTCGGGTTTACATTTTCCATTAATTTTAAAGGGAGGGGGGTTGGGGGGAGGATGGCGATGACAGACCAATTGCGCACCTCCCCGCCACCATCGTCGCTACCGACGACCTTGACCTCGAGCCGAGCCGAGCCGAGCGGGGCCGAAGGACCGACGGGTTCCCGGAAAATTCCGAAAGGCGATATATCTTTAATTCCCAGTTGGCCGTAACTTTCTCGGTGACGTCAAATTAGTGAAATTTTGCGATTTCTTTGTCGCCGTATAGCTCGAGAACGGGTCGACGGGTGCGGGCGAGAGTAGGCTCGTCGGACGGAGGACGCGGAGACGAAAGTTTACCGCGCGAAAAATTCGCGAAAATGCGCAAAAACTTTTTTACGTGTGCATTGGTAACGTGCGTCGACCTCGGCGGAGGATAAGTTACCGACCACCACCGGCAGTGTTCGGTATCGCTCGGGGGGTGTAAGCTGCCGCGTTAAAAATGAAACCCGAATTTCGGCGCTTCCACGGTTCATGGCTGAAAAGGGCCCGAAAGGAAATAACTGATTCAAACGTTCGAATTTAACGCCAACTTCGCGACGCTGACTTCGCATCGATGGCGAGTGCCGCCACAGTCGCCGCGTTTACTCTCCCTTGATAGTTGAGCGAATCGACTTGTAACTTTGAGCTTACGAATCCGACTCTACGTTTGGGTTTACATTTTCCATTAATTTTAAAGGGAGGGGGGGTTGGGGGGAGGATGGCGATGACAGACCAATTGCGCACCCTCCCGCCACCATCGTCGCTACCGACGACCTTGACCTCGAGCCGAGCCGAGCCGAGCGGGGCCGAAGGCCCGACGTGCTCCCGGAAAATTCCGAAAGGCGATATACCTTTAATTCCCAGTTGGCCGTAACTTTTTCGGTGACGCCAAATTAGTGAAATTTTGCGATTTCTTTGTCGCCGTATAGCTCGAGAACGGGTCGACGGGTGCGGGCGAGAGTAGGCTCGTCGGACGGAGGACGCGGAGACGAAAGTTTACCGCGCGAAAAATTCGCGAAAATTCGCAAAAAATTTTTTACGTGTGCATCGGTAACGCGCGTCGACCTCGGCGGAGGATAACTTACCGACCACCACCGGCAGTGGTCGGTAACGCTCGGCGGGTATAAGCTGCCGCGTAAAAAATGTAACCCGAATTTCGGCGCTTCCACGGTTCACGGCTGAAAAGGGCCCGAAAGGAAATAACTGATTCAAACGTTCGAATTTAACGCCAACTTCGCGACGCTGACTTCGCATCGATGGCGAGTGCCGCCACAGTCGCCGCGTTTACTCTCGCTTGATAGTTGAGCGAATCGACTTGTAACTTTGACCTTACGAATCCGACTCTACGTTTGGGTTTACATTTTCCATTAATTTTAAAGCGAGGGGGGGTTGGGGGGAGGATGGCGATGACAGACCAATTGCGCACCTCCCCGCCACCATCGTCGCTACCGACGACCTTGACCTCGTGCCGAGCTGAGCCGAGCGGGGCCGAAGGACCGACGGGCTCCCGGAAAATTCCGAAAGGCGATATACCTTTAATTCCCAGTTGGCCGTAACTTTCTCGGTGACGTCAAATTAGTGAAATTTTGCGATTTCTTTGTCGCCGTATAGCTCGAGAACGGGTCGACGGGTGCGGGCGAGAGTAGGCTCTTCGGACGGAGGACGCGGAGACGAAAGTTTACCGCGCGAAAAATTCGCGAAAATTCGCAAAAATTTTTTTACGTGTGCATCGGTAACGCGCGTCGACCTCGGCGGAGGATAAAGGACCCTTTAGTTTGCATCGTCTCCGGCGCGCGGACATGTTGGACCATTTAGTTTGGTGTCCGGTGGGCTGGTCGTAATTCGTGAGGCTCGCACAAAGGCCAAGCGCTGGGGATCGTGTCTTACCCCAGGGGTTCGCGGACAAACCCCAGGGGTTCCCTGAATCTTTTACTCCCCTCTACACCTCAGGAGATGCCTATCCTAGAGCTGGTCCGTCGCCGATCCGTCGCCGGAGAAATTCCAAGCTCTCCGAAATCTTTCCGGCGCCGCTCCGGCGTGGCATAGGCAGAATATAACATGCTGTATTTATTTAAAAAGCTATTGACTAGAACTTGTCAGAGTTTGTCGTGTCAATAGGTGGCGAATACGTTGTTAAGGAATTTAAACGTTATAACAAAGAGTTTGATTTTTTGAAAAGTTAGTACAATTATTAATTGATTACACGACGTGGAAAAAGATTTGTGGAAAATGCAATTGGTCGGAATTGCAGAGGAAATACTAACAGTTGTATTTCGCAATTTTTTTGGGGTGGCTCTTTATTGAAAATTTGAAGAGCACGTTGTGTGGATCTACAGGGTGTCACCACTGCCGGTGGTGGTCGGTAACTTATCCTCCGCCGAGGTCGACGCGCGCTACCGATGCACACGTAAAAAATTTTTCGCGAATTTTTCGCGCGGTAAACCTTCGTCTCCGCTTCCTCCGTCCGACGAGCCCACTCTCGCCCGCACCCGTCGACCCGTTCTCGAGCTATACGGCGACAAAGAAACTTTGATTTTTCACTAATTTGACGTCATCGAGAAAGTTACGGCCAACTGGGAATTAAAGGTATATCGCCTTTCGGAATTTTCCGGGAGCCCGTCGGTCCTTCGGCCCCGCTCGGCTCGGCTCGGCTCGAGGTCGAAGTCGTCGGTAGCGACGATGGTGGCGGGGAGGCGCGCGATTGGTCTGTCATCGCCATCCTCCCCCCAACCCCCCTCCCTTTAAAATTAATGGAAAATGTAAACCCAAACGTAGAGTCGGATTCGTAACCTCGAAGTTACAAGTCGATTCGCTCAACTATCAAGGGAGAGTAAACGCGGCGACTGTGGCGGCACTCGCCACCGATGCGAAGTCAGCATCACGAAGTTGGCGTTAAATTCGAACGTTTGAATCAGTTATTTTCTTTCGGGCCCTTCTCAGCCCTGAACCGTGGAAGCGCCGAAATTCGGGTTTCATTTTTAACGCGGCAGTTTATACCCCCCGCGCATACCGACCACTGCCGCTGGTGGTCGGTAACTTATCCTCCGCCGAGGTCGACGCGCGTTACCGATGCACACGTAAAAACTTTTGCGCGAATCTTCGCGAATTTTTCGCGCGGTAAACCTTCGTCTCCGCGTCCTCCGTCCGACGAGCCTACTCTCGCCCGCACCCGTCGACCCGTTCTCGAGCTATACGGCGACAAAGAAATCGCAAAATTTCACTAATTTGACGTCACCGAAAAAGTTACGGCCAACTGGGAATTAAAGGTATATCGCCTTTCCGAATTTTCCGGGAGCCCGTCGGGCCTTCGGCCCCGCTCGGCGCGGCTCGGCTCGGCTCGGCTCGAGGTCGAGGTCGTCGGTAGCGACGATGGTGGCGGGGAGGCGAGCGATTGGTCTGTCATCGCCATCCCCCCAACCCCCCCTCCCCTTTAAAATTAATGGAAAATGTAAACCCAAACGTAGAGTCGGATTCGTAACCTCGAAGTTACAAGTCAATTCGCTCAACTATCAAGGGAGAGAAAAAGCGGCGACTGTGGCGGCACTCGCCACCGATGCGAAGTCAGCATCACGAAGTTGGCGTTAAATTCGAACGTTTGAATCAGTTATTTTCTTTCCGGCCCTTTTCAGCCATGAACCGTGGAAGCGCCGAAATTCGGGTTTCATTTTTAACGCGGCAGCTTATACCCCCCGAGCGTTACCGACCACTGCCGGTGGTGGTCGGTAACTTATCCTCCGCCGAGGTCGACGCGCGTTACCGATGCACACGTAAAAACGTTTTCGCGAATCTTCGCGAATTTTTCGAGCGGTAAACCTTCGTCTCCGCGTCCTCCGTCCGACGAGCCCACTCTCGCCCGCACCCGTCGACCCGTTCTCGAGCTATACGGCGACAAAGAAACTTTGATTTTTCACTAATTTGACGTCATCGAGAAAGTTACGGCCAACTGGGAATTAAAGGTATATCGCCTTTCGGAATTTTCCGGGAGCCCGTCGGTCCTTCGGACCCGCTCGGCTCGGCTCGCCTCGAGGTCGAGGTCGTCGGTAGCGACGATGGTGGCGGGGAGGCGAGCGATTGGTCTGTCATCGCCATCCTCCCCCCAACCCCCCTCCCTGTAAAATTAATGGAAAATGTAAACCCAAACGTAGAGTCGGATTCGTAACCTCGAAGTTACAAGTCGATTCGCTCAACTATCAAGGGAGAGTAAACGCGGCGACTGTGGCGGCACTCGCCACCGATGCGAAGTCAGCATCACGAAGTTGGCGTTAAATTCGAATGTTTGAATCAGTTATTTTCTTTCCGGCCCTTTTCAGCCATGAACCGTGGAAGCGCCGAAATTCGGGTTTCATTTTTAACGCGACAGCTTATACCCCCCGAGCGTTACCGACCACTGCCGGTGGTGGTCGGTAAATTATCCTCCGCCGAGGTCGACGCGCGTTACCGATGCACACGTAAAAACTTTTTCGCGAATCTTCGCGAATTTTTCGCGCGGTAAACCTTCGTCTCCGCGTCCTCCGTCCGACGAGCCTACTCTCGCCCGCACCCGTCGACCCGTTCTCGAGCTATACGGCGACAAAGAAATCGCAAAATTTCACTAATTTGACGTCACCGAAAAAGTTACGGCCAACTGGGAATTAAAGGTATATCGCCTTTCCGAATTTTCCGGGAGCCCGTCGGGCCTTCGGCCCCGCTCGGCGCGGCTCGGCTCGGCTCGGCTCGGCTCGGCTCGGCTCGAGGTCGAGGTCGTCGGTAGCGACGATGGTGGCGGGGAGGCGAGCGATTGGTCTGTCATCGCCATCCCCCCAACCCCCCCTCCCCTTTAAAATTAATGGAAAATGTAAACCCAAACGTAGAGTCGGATTCGTAACCTCGAAGTTACAAGTCAATTCGCTCAACTATCAAGGGAGAGAAAAAGCGGCGACTGTGGCGGCACTCGCCACCGATGCGAAGTCAGCATCACGAAGTTGGCGTTAAATTCGAACGTTTGAATCAGTTATTTTCTTTCCGGCCCTTTTCAGCCATGAACCGTGGAAGCGCCGAAATTCGGGTTTCATTTTTAACGCGGCAGCTTATACCCCCCGAGCGTTACCGACCACTGCCGGTGGTGGTCGGTAACTTATCCTCCGCCGAGGTCGACGCGCGTTACCGATGCACACGTAAAAACGTTTTCGCGAATCTTCGCGAATTTTTCGAGCGGTAAACCTTCGTCTCCGCGTCCTCCGTCCGACGAGCCCACTCTCGCCCGCACCCGTCGACCCGTTCTCGAGCTATACGGCGACAAAGAAACTTTGATTTTTCACTAATTTGACGTCATCGAGAAAGTTACGGCCAACTGGGAATTAAAGGTATATCGCCTTTCGGAATTTTCCGGGAGCCCGTCGGTCCTTCGGACCCGCTCGGCTCGGCTCGCCTCGAGGTCGAGGTCGTCGGTAGCGACGATGGTGGCGGGGAGGCGAGCGATTGGTCTGTCATCGCCATCCTCCCCCCAACCCCCCCTCCCTGTAAAATTAATGGAAAATGTAAACCCAAACGTAGAGTCGGATTCGTAACCTCGAAGTTACAAGTCGATTCGCTCAACTATCAAGGGAGAGTAAACGCGGCGACTGTGGCGGCACTCGCCACCGATGCGAAGTCAGCATCACGAAGTTGGCGTTAAATTCGAATGTTTGAATCAGTTATTTTCTTTCCGGCCCTTTTCAGCCATGAACCGTGGAAGCGCCGAAATTCGGGTTTCATTTTTAACGCGACAGCTTATACCCCCCGAGCGTTACCGACCACTGCCGGTGGTGGTCGGTAAATTATCCTCCGCCGAGGTCGACGCGCGTTACCGATGCACACGTAAAAACTTTTTCGCGAATCTTCGCGAATTTTTCGCGCGGTAAACCTTCGTCTCCGCTTCCTCCGTCCGACGAGCCCACTCTCGCCCGCACCCGTCGACCCGTTCTCGAGCTATACGGCGACAAAGAAACTTTGATTTTTCACTAATTTGACGTCATCGAGAAAGTTACGGCCAACTGGGAATTAAAGGTATATCGCCTTTCGGAATTTTCCGGGAGCCCGTCGGTCCTTCGGCCCCGCTCGGCTCGGCTCGGCTCGAGGTCGAAGTCGTCGGTAGCGACGATGGTGGCGGGGAGGCGCGCGATTGGTCTGTCATCGCCATCCTCCCCCCAACCCCCCTCCCTTTAAAATTAATGGAAAATGTAAACCCAAACGTAGAGTCGGATTCGTAACCTCGAAGTTACAAGTCGATTCGCTCAACTATCAAGGGAGAGTAAACGCGGCGACTGTGGCGGCACTCGCCACCGATGCGAAGTCAGCATCACGAAGTTGGCGTTAAATTCGAACGTTTGAATCAGTTATTTTCTTTCGGGCCCTTCTCAGCCCTGAACCGTGGAAGCGCCGAAATTCGGGTTTCATTTTTAACGCGGCAGTTTATACCCCCCGCGCATACCGACCACTGCCGCTGGTGGTCGGTAACTTATCCTCCGCCGAGGTCGACGCGCGTTACCGATGCACACGTAAAAACTTTTGCGCGAATCTTCGCGAATTTTTCGCGCGGTAAACCTTCGTCTCCGCGTCCTCCGTCCGACGAGCCTACTCTCGCCCGCACCCGTCGACCCGTTCTCGAGCTATACGGCGACAAAGAAATCGCAAAATTTCACTAATTTGACGTCACCGAAAAAGTTACGGCCAACTGGGAATTAAAGGTATATCGCCTTTCCGAATTTTCCGGGAGCCCGTCGGGCCTTCGGCCCCGCTCGGCGCGGCTCGGCTCGGCTCGGCTCGAGGTCGAGGTCGTCGGTAGCGACGATGGTGGCGGGGAGGCGAGCGATTGGTCTGTCATCGCCATCCCCCCAACCCCCCCTCCCCTTTAAAATTAATGGAAAATGTAAACCCAAACGTAGAGTCGGATTCGTAACCTCGAAGTTACAAGTCAATTCGCTCAACTATCAAGGGAGAGAAAAAGCGGCGACTGTGGCGGCACTCGCCACCGATGCGAAGTCAGCATCACGAAGTTGGCGTTAAATTCGAACGTCTGAATCAGTTATTTTCTTTCCGGCCCTTTTCAGCCATGAACCGTGGAAGCGCCGAAATTCGGGTTTCATTTTTAACGCGGCAGCTTATACCCCCCGAGCGTTACCGACCACTGCCGGTGGTGGTCGGTAACTTATCCTCCGCCGAGGTCGACGCGCGTTACCGATGCACACGTAAAAACGTTTTCGCGAATCTTCGCGAATTTTTCGAGCGGTAAACCTTCGTCTCCGCGTCCTCCGTCCGACGAGCCCACTCTCGCCCGCACCCGTCGACCCGTTCTCGAGCTATACGGCGACAAAGAAACTTTGATTTTTCACTAATTTGACGTCATCGAGAAAGTTACGGCCAACTGGGAATTAAAGGTATATCGCCTTTCGGAATTTTCCGGGAGCCCGTCGGTCCTTCGGACCCGCTCGGCTCGGCTCGCCTCGAGGTCGAGGTCGTCGGTAGCGACGATGGTGGCGGGGAGGCGAGCGATTGGTCTGTCATCGCCATCCTCCCCCCAACCCCCCTCTCCCTGTAAAATTAATGGAAAATGTAAACCCAAACGTAGAGTCGGATTCGTAACCTCGAAGTTACAAGTCAATTCGCTCAACTATCAAGGGAGAGTAAACGCGGCGACTGTGGCGGCACTAGCCACCGATGCGAAGTCAGCATCACGAAGTTGGCGTTAAATTCGAATGTTTGAATCAGTTATTTTCTTTCCGGCCCTTTTCAGCCATGAACCGTGGAAGCGCCGAAATTCGGGTTTCATTTTTAACGCGACAGCTTATACCCCCCGAGCGTTACCGACCACTGCCGGTGGTGGTCGGTAAATTATCCTCCGCCGAGGTCGACGCGCGTTACCGATGCACACGTAAAAACTTTTTCGCGAATCTTCGCGAATTTTTCGCGCGGTAAACCTTCGTCTCCGCGTCCTCCGTCCGACGAGCCTACTCTCGCCCGCACCCATCGACCCGTTCTCGAGCTATACGGCGACAAAGAAACATTGATTTTTCACTAATTTGACGTCATCGAGAAAGTTACGGCCAACTGGGAATTAAAGGTATATCGCCTTTCGGAATTTTCCGGGAGCCCGTCGGTCCTTCGGCCCCGCTCGGCTCGGCTCGGCTCGAGGTTGAAGTCGTCGGTATCGACGATGGTGGCGGGGAGGCGCGCGATCGGTCTGTCATCGCCATCCTCCCCCCAACCCCCCCTCCCTTTAAAATTAATGGAAAATGTAAACCCAAATGTAGAGTCGGATTCGTAACCTCGAAGTTACAAGTCGATTCGCTCAACTATCAAGGGAGAGTAAACGCGGCGACTGTGGCGGCACTCGCCACCGATGCGAAGTCAGCATCACGAAGTTGGCGTTAAATTCGAACGTCTGAATCAGTTATTTTCTTTCGGGCCCTTCTCAGCCCTGAACCGTGGAAGCGCCGAAATTCGGGTTTCATTTTTAACGCGGCAGTTTATACCCCCCGCGCATACCGACCACTGCCGCTGGTGGTCGGTAACTTATCCTCCGCCGAGGTCGACGCGCGTTACCGATGCACACGTAAAAACTTTTGCGCGAATCTTCGCGAATTTTTCGCGCGGTAAACCTTCGTCTGCGCGTCCTCCGTCCGACGAGCCTACTCTCGCCCGCACCCGTCGACCCGTTCTCGAGCTATACGGCGACAAAGAAATCGCAAAATTTCACTAATTTGACGTCACCGAAAAAGTTACGGCCAACTGGGAATTAAAGGTATATCGCCTTTCCGAATTTTCCGGGAGCCCGTCGGGCCTTCGGCCCCGCTCGGCGCGGCTCGGCTCGGCTCGGCTCGAGGTCGAGGTCGTCGGTAGCGACGATGGTGGCGGGGAGGCGAGCGATTGGTCTGTCATCGCCATCCCCCCAACCCCCCCTCCCCTTTAAAATTAATGGAAAATGTAAACCCAAACGTAGAGTCGGTTTCGTAACCTCGAAGTTACAAGTCAATTCGCTCAACTATCAAGGGAGAGAAAAAGCGGCGACTGTGGCGGCACTCGCCACCGATGCGAAGTCAGCATCACGAAGTTGGCGTTAAATTCGAACGTTTGAATCAGTTATTTTCTTTCCGGCCCTTTTCAGCCATGAACCGTGGAAGCGCCGAAATTCGGGTTTCATTTTTAACGCGGCAGCTTATACCCCCCGAGCGTTACCGACCACTGCCGGTGGTGGTCGGTAACTTATCCTCCGCCGAGGTCGACGCGCGTTACCGATGCACACGTAAAAACGTTTTCGCGAATCTTCGCGAATTTTTCGAGCGGTAAACCTTCGTCTCCGCGTCCTCCGTCCGACGAGCCCACTCTCGCCCGCACCCGTCGACCCGTTCTCGAGCTATACGGCGACAAAGAAACTTTGATTTTTCACTAATTTGACGTCATCGAGAAAGTTACGGCCAACTGGGAATTAAAGGTATATCGCCTTTCGGAATTTTCCGGGAGCCCGTCGGTCCTTCGGCCCCGCTCGGCTCGGCTCGGCTCGAGGTTGAAGTCGTCGGTATCGACGATGGTGGCGGGGAGGCGCGCGATCGGTCTGTCATCGCCATCCTCCCCCCAACCCCCCCTCCCTTTAAAATTAATGGAAAATGTAAACCCAAACGTAGAGTCGGATTCGTAACCTCGAAGTTACAAGTCGATTCGCTCAACTATCAAGGGAGAGTAAACGCGGCGACTGTGGCGGCACTCGCCACCGATGCGAAGTCAGCATCACGAAGTTGGCGTTAAATTCGAACGTCTGAATCAGTTATTTTCTTTCGGGCCCTTCTCAGCCCTGAACCGTGGAAGCGCCGAAATTCGGGTTTCATTTTTAACGCGGCAGTTTATACCCCCCGCGCATACCGACCACTGCCGCTGGTGGTCGGTAACTTATCCTCCGCCGAGGTCGACGCGCGTTACCGATGCACACGTAAAAACTTTTGCGCGAATCTTCGCGAATTTTTCGCGCGGTAAACCTTCGTCTGCGCGTCCTCCGTCCGACGAGCCTACTCTCGCCCGCACCCGTCGACCCGTTCTCGAGCTATACGGCGACAAAGAAATCGCAAAATTTCACTAATTTGACGTCACCGAAAAAGTTACGGCCAACTGGGAATTAAAGGTATATCGCCTTTCCGAATTTTCCGGGAGCCCGTCGGGCCTTCGGCCCCGCTCGGCGCGGCTCGGCTCGGCTCGGCTCGAGGTCGAGGTCGTCGGTAGCGACGATGGTGGCGGGGAGGCGAGCGATTGGTCTGTCATCGCCATCCTCCCCCCAACCCCCCTCACTTTAAAATTAATGGAGAATGTAAACCTAAACGTAGAGTCGGATTCGTAACCTCGAAGTTACAAGTCAATTCGCTCAACTATCAAGGGAGAGTAAACGCGGCTACTGTGGCGGCACTCGCCACCGATGCGAAGTCAGCATCACGAAGTTGGCGTTAAATTCGAACGTTTGAATCAGGTATTGTCTTTCCGGCCCTTTTCAGCCATGAACCGTGGAAGCGCCGAAATTCGGGTTTCATTTTTAACGCGGCAGATTATACCCCCCGAGCGTTACCGACCACTGCCGGTGGTGGTCGGTAACTTATCCTCCGCCGAGGTCGACGCGCGCTACCGATGCACACGTAAAAAATTTTTCGCGAATTTTTAGCGCGGTAAACCTTCGTCTCCGCTTCCTCCGTCCGACGAGCCCACTCTCGCCCGCACCCGTCGACCCGTTCTCGAGCTATACGGCGACAAAGAAACATTGATTTTTCACTAATTTGACGTCATCGAGAAAGTTACGGCCAACTGGGAATTAAAGGTATATCGCCTTTCGGAATTTTCCGGGAGCCCGTCGGTCCTTCGGCTCCGCTCGGCTCGGCACGGCTCGAGGTTGAAGTCGTCGGTATCGACGATGGTGGCGGGGAGGCGCGCGATTGGTCTGTCATCGCCATCCTCCCCCCAACCCCCCCTCCCTTTAAAATTAATGGAAAATGTAAACCCAAACGTAGAGTCGGATTCGTAACCTCGAAGTTACAAGTCGATTCGCTCAACTATCTAGGGAGAGTAAACGCGGCGACTGTGGCGGCACTCGCCACCGATGCGAAGTCAGCATCACGAAGTTGGCGTTAAATTCGAACGTTTGAATCAGTTATTTTCTTTCCGGCCCTTTTCAACCCTGAACCGTGGAAGCGCCGAAATTCGGGTTTCATTGTTAACGCGGCAGCTTATACCCCCCGAGCGTTACCGACCACTACCGGTGGTGGTCGGTAACTTATCCTCCGCCGAGGTCGACGCGCGTTACCGATGCATACGTAAAAAAATTTTCGCGAATTTTTCGCGCGGTAAACCTTCGTCTCCGCTTCCTCCGTCCGACGAGCCCACTCTCGCCCGCACCCGTCGACCCGTTCTCGAGCTATTCACTAATTTGACGTCACCGAAAAAGTTACGGCCAACTGGGAATTAAAGGTATATAGCCTTTCCGAATTTTCCGGGAGCCCGTCGGGCCTTCGGCCCCGCTCGGCGCGGCTCGGCTCGGCTCGAGGTCGAGGTCGTCGGTAGCGACGATGGTGGCGGGGAGGCGCGCGATTGGTCTGTCATCGCCATCCTCCCCCCAACCCACCCTCCCTTTAAAATTAATGGAAAATGAAAACCCAAACGTAGAGTCGGATTCGTAACCTCGAAGTTACAAGTCGATTCGCTCAACTATCAAGGGAGAGTAAACGCGGCGACTGTGGCGGCACTCGCCACCGATGCGAAGTCAGCATCACGAAGTTGGCGTTAAATTCGAACGTTTGAATCAGTTATTTTCTTTCCGGCCCTTTTCATCCATGAACCGTGTAAGCGCCGAAATGCGGGTTTCATTTTTAACGCGGCAGCTTATACCCCCCGCGCGTTACCGACCACTGCCGGTGGTGGTCGGTAAATTATCCTCCGCCGAGGTCGACGCGCGTTACCGATGCACACGTAAAAACTTTTGCGCGAATCTTCGCGAATTTTTCGCGCGGTAAACCTTCGTCTGCGCGTCCTCCGTCCGACGAGCCTACTCTCGCCCGCACCCGTCGACCCGTTCTCGAGCTATACGGCGACAAAGAAATCGCAAAATTTCACTAATTTGACGTCACCGAAAAAGTTACGGCCAACTGGGAATTAAAGGTATATCGCCTTTCCGAATTTTCCGGGAGCCCGTCGGGCCTTCGGCCCCGCTCGGCGCGGCTCGGCTCGGCTCGGCTCGAGGTCGAGGTCGTCGGTAGCGACGATGGTGGCGGGGAGGCGAGCGATTGGTCTGTCATCGCCATCCCCCCAACCCCCCCTCCCCTTTAAAATTAATGGAAAATGTAAACCCAAACGTAGAGTCGGATTCGTAACCTCGAAGTTACAAGTCAATTCGCTCAACTATCAAGGGAGAGAAAAAGCGGCGACTGTGGCGGCACTCGCCACCGATGCGAAGTCAGCATCACGAAGTTGGCGTTAAATTCGAACGTTTGAATCAGTTATTTTCTTTCCGGCCCTTTTCAGCCATGAACCGTGGAAGCGCCGAAATTCGGGTTTCATTTTTAACGCGGCAGCTTATACCCCCCGAGCGTTACCGACCACTGCCGGTGGTGGTCGGTAACTTATCCTCCGCCGAGGTCGACGCGCGTTACCGATGCACACGTAAAAACGTTTTCGCGAATCTTCGCGAATTTTTCGAGCGGTAAACCTTCGTCTCCGCGTCCTCCGTCCGACGAGCCCACTCTCGCCCGCACCCGTCGACCCGTTCTCGAGCTATACGGCGACAAAGAAACTTTGATTTTTCACTAATTTGACGTCATCGAGAAAGTTACGGCCAACTGGGAATTAAAGGTATATCGCCTTTCGGAATTTTCCGGGAGCCCGTCGGTCCTTCGGCCCCGCTCGGCTCGGCTCGGCTCGAGGTTGAAGTCGTCGGTATCGACGATGGTGGCGGGGAGGCGCGCGATCGGTCTGTCATCGCCATCCTCCCCCCAACCCCCCCTCCCTTTAAAATTAATGGAAAATGTAAACCCAAACGTAGAGTCGGATTCGTAACCTCGAAGTTACAAGTCGATTCGCTCAACTATCAAGGGAGAGTAAACGCGGCGACTGTGGCGGCACTCGCCACCGATGCGAAGTCAGCATCACGAAGTTGGCGTTAAATTCGAACGTCTGAATCAGTTATTTTCTTTCGGGCCCTTCTCAGCCCTGAACCGTGGAAGCGCCGAAATTCGGGTTTCATTTTTAACGCGGCAGTTTATACCCCCCGCGCATACCGACCACTGCCGCTGGTGGTCGGTAACTTATCCTCCGCCGAGGTCGACGCGCGTTACCGATGCACACGTAAAAACTTTTGCGCGAATCTTCGCGAATTTTTCGCGCGGTAAACCTTCGTCTGCGCGTCCTCCGTCCGACGAGCCTACTCTCGCCCGCACCCGTCGACCCGTTCTCGAGCTATACGGCGACAAAGAAATCGCAAAATTTCACTAATTTGACGTCACCGAAAAAGTTACGGCCAACTGGGAATTAAAGGTATATCGCCTTTCCGAATTTTCCGGGAGCCCGTCGGGCCTTCGGCCCCGCTCGGCGCGGCTCGGCTCGGCTCGGCTCGAGGTCGAGGTCGTCGGTAGCGACGATGGTGGCGGGGAGGCGAGCGATTGGTCTGTCATCGCCATCCTCCCCCCAACCCCCCTCACTTTAAAATTAATGGAGAATGTAAACCTAAACGTAGAGTCGGATTCGTAACCTCGAAGTTACAAGTCAATTCGCTCAACTATCAAGGGAGAGTAAACGCGGCTACTGTGGCGGCACTCGCCACCGATGCGAAGTCAGCATCACGAAGTTGGCGTTAAATTCGAACGTTTGAATCAGGTATTGTCTTTCCGGCCCTTTTCAGCCATGAACCGTGGAAGCGCCGAAATTCGGGTTTCATTTTTAACGCGGCAGATTATACCCCCCGAGCGTTACCGACCACTGCCGGTGGTGGTCGGTAACTTATCCTCCGCCGAGGTCGACGCGCGCTACCGATGCACACGTAAAAAATTTTTCGCGAATTTTTAGCGCGGTAAACCTTCGTCTCCGCTTCCTCCGTCCGACGAGCCCACTCTCGCCCGCACCCGTCGACCCGTTCTCGAGCTATACGGCGACAAAGAAACTTTGATTTTTCACTAATTTGACGTCATCGAGAAAGTTACGGCCAACTGGGAATTAAAGGTATATCGCCTTTCGGAATTTTCCGGGAGCCCGTCGGTCCTTCGGCCCCGCTCGGCTCGGCTCGGCTCGAGGTCGAAGTCGTCGGTAGCGACGATGGTGGCGGGGAGGCGCGCGATTGGTCTGTCATCGCCATCCTCCCCCCAACCCCCCTCCCTTTAAAATTAATGGAAAATGTAAACCCAAACGTAGAGTCGGATTCGTAACCTCGAAGTTACAAGTCGATTCGCTCAACTATCAAGGGAGAGTAAACGCGGCGACTGTGGCGGCACTCGCCACCGATGCGAAGTCAGCATCACGAAGTTGGCGTTAAATTCGAACGTTTGAATCAGTTATTTTCTTTCGGGCCCTTCTCAGCCCTGAACCGTGGAAGCGCCGAAATTCGGGTTTCATTTTTAACGCGGCAGTTTATACCCCCCGCGCATACCGACCACTGCCGCTGGTGGTCGGTAACTTATCCTCCGCCGAGGTCGACGCGCGTTACCGATGCACACGTAAAAACTTTTGCGCGAATCTTCGCGAATTTTTCGCGCGGTAAACCTTCGTCTCCGCGTCCTCCGTCCGACGAGCCTACTCTCGCCCGCACCCGTCGACCCGTTCTCGAGCTATACGGCGACAAAGAAATCGCAAAATTTCACTAATTTGACGTCACCGAAAAAGTTACGGCCAACTGGGAATTAAAGGTATATCGCCTTTCCGAATTTTCCGGGAGCCCGTCGGGCCTTCGGCCCCGCTCGGCGCGGCTCGGCTCGGCTCGGCTCGAGGTCGAGGTCGTCGGTAGCGACGATGGTGGCGGGGAGGCGAGCGATTGGTCTGTCATCGCCATCCCCCCAACCCCCCCTCCCCTTTAAAATTAATGGAAAATGTAAACCCAAACGTAGAGTCGGATTCGTAACCTCGAAGTTACAAGTCGATTCGCTCAACTATCAAGGGAGAGTAAACGCGGCGACTGTGGCGGCACTCGCCACCGATGCGAAGTCAGCATCACGAAGTTGGCGTTAAATTCGAATGTTTGAATCAGTTATTTTCTTTCCGGCCCTTTTCAGCCATGAACCGTGGAAGCGCCGAAATTCGGGTTTCATTTTTAACGCGACAGCTTATACCCCCCGAGCGTTACCGACCACTGCCGGTGGTGGTCGGTAAATTATCCTCCGCCGAGGTCGACGCGCGTTACCGATGCACACGTAAAAACTTTTTCGCGAATCTTCGCGAATTTTTCGCGCGGTAAACCTTCGTCTCCGCGTCCTCCGTCCGACGAGCCTACTCTCGCCCGCACCCATCGACCCGTTCTCGAGCTATACGGCGACAAAGAAACTTTGATTTTTCACTAATTTGACGTCATCGAGAAAGTTACGGCCAACTGGGAATTAAAGGTATATCGCCTTTCGGAATTTTCCGGGAGCCCGTCGGTCCTTCGGCCCCGCTCGGCTCGGCACGGCTCGAGGTTGAAGTCGTCGGTATCGACGATGGTGGCGGGGAGGCGCGCGATTGGTCTGTCATCGCCATCCTCCCCCCAACCCCCCCTCCCTTTAAAATTAATGGAAAATGTAAACCCAAACGTAGAGTCGGATTCGTAACCTCGAAGTTACAAGTCGATTCGCTCAACTATCTAGGGAGAGTAAACGCGGCGACTGTGGCGGCACTCGCCACCGATGCGAAGTCAGCATCACGAAGTTGGCGTTAAATTCGAACGTTTGAATCAGTTATTTTCTTTCCGGCCCTTTTCAGCCATGAACCGTGGAAGCGCCGAAATTCGGGTTTCATTTTTAACGCGGCAGCTTATACCCCCCGAGCGTTACCGACCACTGCCGGTGGTGGTCGGTAACTTATCCTCCGCCGAGGTCGACGCGCGTTACCGATGCACACGTAAAAACGTTTTCGCGAATCTTCGCGAATTTTTCGCGCGGTAAACCTTCGTCTCCGCGTCCTCCGTCCGACGAGCCCACTCTCGCCCGCACCCGTCGACCCGTTCTCGAGCTATACGGCGACAAAGAAACTTTGATTTTTCACTAATTTGACGTCATCGAGAAAGTTACGGCCAACTGGGAATTAAAGGTATATCGCCTTTCGGAATTTTCCGGGAGCCCGTCGGTCCTTCGGACCCGCTCGGCTCGGCTCGCCTCGAGGTCGAGGTCGTCGGTAGCGACGATGGTGGCGGGGAGGCGAGCGATTGGTCTGTCATCGCCATCCTCCCCCCAACCCCCCCTCCCTGTAAAATTAATGGAAAATGTAAACCCAAACGTAGAGTCGGATTCGTAACCTCGAAGTTACAAGTCGATTCGCTCAACTATCAAGGGAGAGTAAACGCGGCGACTGTGGCGGCACTCGCCACCGATGCGAAGTCAGCATCACGAAGTTGGCGTTAAATTCGAATGTTTGAATCAGTTATTTTCTTTCCGGCCCTTTTCAGCCATGAACCGTGGAAGCGCCGAAATTCGGGTTTCATTGTTAACGCGGCAGCTTATACCCCCCGAGCGTTACCGACCACTGCCGGTGGTGGTCGGTAACTTATCCTCCGCCGAGGTCGACGCGCGTTACCGATGCACACGTAAAAAATTTTTCGCGAATTTTCGCGAATTTTTCGCGCGGTAAACCTTCGTCTCCGCGTCCTCCGTCCGACGAGCCCACTCTCGCCCGCACCCGTCGACCCGTTCTCGAGCTATACGGCGACAAAGAAACTTTGATTTTTCACTAATTTGACGTCATCGAGAAAGTTACGGCCAACTGGGAATTAAAGGCATATCGCCTTTCCGAATTTTCAGGGAGCCCGTCGGGCCTTCGGCCCCGCTCGGCTCTGCTCGGCTCGGCTCGAGGTCGAGGTCGTCGGTAGCGACGATGGTGGCGGGGAGGTGCGCAATTGGTCTGTCATCGCCATCCCCCAACCCCCCCTCCCCCTTTAAAATTAATGGAAAATGTAAACCCAAACGTAGAGTCGGATTCGTAACCTCGAAGTTACAAGTCAATTCGCTCAACTATCAAGGGAGAGTAAACGCGGCGACTGTGGCGGCACTCGCCACCGATGCGAAGTCAGCATCACGAAGTTGGCGTTAAATTCGAACGTTTGAATCAGTTATTTTCTTTCCGGCCCTTTTCAGCCCTGAACCGTGGAAGCGCCGAAATTCGGGTTTCATTGTTAACGCGGCAGCTTATACCCCCCGAGCGTTACCGACCACTGCCGGTGGTGGTCGGTAACTTATCCTCCGCCGAGGTCGACGCGCGTTACCGATGCACACGTAAAAAAATTTTCGCGAATTTTTCGCGCGCTAAACCTTCGTCTCCGCTTCCTCCGTCCGACGAGCCCACTCTCGCCCGCACCCGTCGACCCGTTCTCGAGCTATACGGCGACAAAGAAACTTTGATTTTTCACTAATTTGACGTCATCGAGAAAGTTACGGCCAACTGGGAATTAAAGGTATATCGCCTTTCGGAATTTTCCGGGAGCCCGTCGGTCCTTCGGCCCCGCTCGGCTCGGCTCGGCTCGAGGTCGAAGTCGTCGGTAGCGACGATGGTGACGGGGAGGCGCGCGATTGGTCTGTCATCGCCATCCTCCCCCCAACCCCCCTCCCTTTAAAATTAATGGAAAATGTAAACCCAAACGTAGAGTCGGATTCGTAACCTCGAAGTTACAAGTCGATTCGCTCAACTATCAAGGGAGAGTAAACGCGGCGACTGTGGCGGCACTCGCCACCGATGCGAAGTCAGCATCACGAAGTTGGCGTTAAATTCGAACGTTTGAATCAGTTATTTTCTTTCGGGCCCTTCTCAGCCCTGAACCGTGGAAGCGCCGAAATTCGGGTTTCATTTTTAACGCGGCAGTTTATACCCCCCGCGCATACCGACCACTGCCGCTGGTGGTCGGTAACTTATCCTCCGCCGAGGTCGACGCGCGTTACCGATGCACACGTAAAAACTTTTGCGCGAATCTTCGCGAATTTTTCGCGCGGTAAACCTTCGTCTCCGCGTCCTCCGTCCGACGAGCCTACTCTCGCCCGCACCCGTCGACCCGTTCTCGAGCTATACGGCGACAAAGAAATCGCAAAATTTCACTAATTTGACGTCACCGAAAAAGTTACGGCCAACTGGGAATTAAAGGTATATCGCCTTTCCGAATTTTCCGGGAGCCTGCCGGGCCTTCGGCCCCGCTCGGCGCGGCTCGGCTCGGCTCGGCTCGAGGTCGAGGTCGTCGGTAGCGACGATGGTGGCGGGGAGGCGAGCGATTGGTCTGTCATCGCCATCCTCCCCCCAACCCCCCTCACTTTAAAATTAATGGAGAATGTAAACCTAAACGTAGAGTCGGATTCGTAACCTCGAAGTTACAAGTCAATTCGCTCAACTATCAAGGGAGAGTAAACGCGGCTACTGTGGCGGCACTCGCCACCGATGCGAAGTCAGCATCACGAAGTTGGCGTTAAATTCGAACGTTTGAATCAGGTATTGTCTTTCCGGCCCTTTTCAGCCATGAACCGTGGAAGCGCCGAAATTCGGGTTTCATTTTTAACGCGGCAGATTATACCCCCCGAGCGTTACCGACCACTGCCGGTGGTGGTCGGTAACTTATCCTCCGCCGAGGTCGACGCGCGTTACCGATGCACACGTAAAAAATTTTTCGCGAATTTTCGCGAATTTTTCGCGCGGTAAACCTTCGTCTCCGCGTCCTCCGTCCGACGAGCCCACTCTCGCCCGCACCCGTCGACCCGTTCTCGAGCTATACGGCGACAAAGAAACTTTGATTTTTCACTAATTTGACGTCATCGAGAAAGTTACGGCCAACTGGGAATTAAAGGTATATCGCCTTTCGGAATTTTCCGGGAGCCCGTCGGTCCTTCGGCCCCGCTCGGCTCGGCTCGGCTCGAGGTCGAAGTCGTCGGTAGCGACGATGGTGGCGGGGAGGCGCGCGATTGGTCTGTCATCGCCATCCTCCCCCCAACCCCCCTCCCCCCAACCCCCCTCCCTTTAAAATTAATGGAAAATGTAAACCCAAACGTAGAGTCGGATTCGTAACCTCGAAGTTACAAGTCGATTCGCTCAACTATCAAGGGAGAGTAAACGCGGCGACTGTGGCGGCACTCGCCACCGATGCGAAGTCAGCATCACGAAGTTGGCGTTAAATTCGAACGTTTGAATCAGTTATTTTCTTTCGGGCCCTTCTCAGCCCTGAACCGTGGAAGCGCCGAAATTCGGGTTTCATTTTTAACGCGGCAGTTTATACCCCCCGCGCATACCGATCACTGCCGCTGGTGGTCGGTAACTTATCCTCCGCCGAGGTCGACGCGCGTTACCGATGCACACGTAAAAACTTTTGCGCGAATCTTCGCGAATTTTTCGCGCGGTAAACCTTCGTCTCCGCGTCCTCCGTCCGACGAGCCTACTCTCGCCCGCACCCGTCGACCCGTTCTCGAGCTATACGGCGACAAAGAAATCGCAAAATTTCACTAATTTGACGTCACCGAAAAAGTTACGGCCAACTGGGAATTAAAGGTATATCGCCTTTCCGAATTTTCCGGGAGCCCGTCGGGCCTCCGGCCCCGCTCGGCGCGGCTCGGCTCGGCTCGGCTCGAGGTCGAGGTCGTCGGTAGCGACGATGGTGGCGGGGAGGCGAGCGATTGGTCTGTCATCGCCATCCTCCCCCCAACCCCCCTCACTTTAAAATTAATGGAGAATGTAAACCTAAACGTAGAGTCGGATTCGTAACCTCGAAGTTACAAGTCAATTCGCTCAACTATCAAGGGAGAGTAAACGCGGCTACTGTGGCGGCACTCGCCACCGATGCGAAGTCAGCATCACGAAGTTGGCGTTAAATTCGAACGTTTGAATCAGGTATTGTCTTTCCGGCCCTTTTCAGCCATGAACCGTGGAAGCGCAGAAATTCGGGTTTCATTTTTAACGCGGCAGATTATACCCCCCGAGCGTTACCGACCACTGCCGGTGTTGGTCGGTAACTTATCCTCCGCCGAGGTCGACGCGCGTTACCGATGCACACGTAAAAAATTTTTCGCGAATTTTCGCGAATTTTTCGCGCGGTAAACCTTCGTCTCCGCGTCCTCCGTCCGACGAGCCCACTCTCGCCCGCACCCGTCGACCCGTTCTCGAGCTATACGGCGACAAAGAAACTTTGATTTTTCACTAATTTGACGTCATCGAGAAAGTTACGGCCAACTGGGAATTAAAGGTATATCGCCTTTCGGAATTTTCCGGGAGCCCGTCGGTCCTTCGGCCCCGCTCGGCTCGGCTCGGCTCGAGGTCGAAGTCGTCGGTAGCGACGATGGTGGCGGGGAGGCGCGCGATTGGTCTGTCATCGCCATCCTCCCCCCAACCCCCCCTCCCTTTAAAATTAATGGAAAATGTAAACCCAAACGTAGAGTCGGATTCGTAACCTCGAAGTTACAGGTCGATTCGCTCAACTATCAAGGGAGAGTAAACGCGGCGACTGTGGCGGCACTCGCCACCTATGCGAAGTCAGCGTCGCGAAGTTGGCGTTAAATTCGAACGTTTGAATCAGTTATTTTCTTTCGGGCCCTTTTCAGCCCTGAACCGTGGAAGCGCCGAAATTCGGGTTTCATTTTTAACGTGGCAGCTTATACCCCCCGAGCGTTACCGACCACTGCCGCTGGTGGTCGGTAACTTATCCTCCGCCGAGGTCGACGCGCGTTACCGATGCACACGTAAAAACTTTTGCGCGAATCTTCGCGAATTTTTCACGCGGTAAACCTTCGTCTCCGCGTCCTCCGTCCGACGAGCCCACTCTCGCCCGCACCCGTCGACCCGTTCTCGAGCTATACGGCGACAAAGAAACTTTGATTTTTCACTAATTTGACGTCATCGAGAAAGTTACGGCCAACTGGGAATTAAAGGCATATCGCCTTTCCGAATTTTCAGGGAGCCCGTCGGGCCTTCGGCCCCGCTCGGCTCTGCTCGGCTCGGCTCGAGGTCGAGGTCGTCGGTAGCGACGATGGTGGCGGGGAGGTGCGCAATTGGTCTGTCATCGCCATCCCCCAACCCCCCCTCCCCCTTTAAAATTAATGGAAAATGTAAACCCAAACGTAGAGTCGGATTCGTAACCTCGAAGTTACAAGTCAATTCGCTCAACTATCAAGGGAGAGTAAACGCGGCGACTGTGGCGGCACTCGCCACCGATGCGAAGTCAGCATCACGAAGTTGGCGTTAAATTCGAACGTTTGAATCAGTTATTTTCTTTCCGGCCCTTTTCAGCCCTGAACCGTGGAAGCGCCGAAATTCGGGTTTCATTTTTAACGTGGCAGCTTATACCCCCCGAGCGTTACCGACCACTGCCGGTGGTGGTCGGTAAGTTATCCTCCGCCGAGGTCGACGCGCGTTACCGATGCACACGTAAAAAATTTTTCGCGAATTTTCGCGAATTTTTCGCGCGGTAAACCTTCGTCTCCGCGTCCTCCGTCCGACGAGCCTACTCTCGCCCGCACCCGTCGACCCGTTCTCGAGATATACGGCGACAAATAAACTTTGATTTTTCACTAATTTGACGTCATCGAGAAAGTTACGGCTAACTGGGAATTAAAGGTATATCGCCTTTCGGAATTTTCCGGGAGCCCGTCGGTCCTTCGGACCCGCTCTGCTCGGCTCGCCTCGAGGTCGAGGTCGTCGGTAGCGACGATAGTGGCGGGGAGGCGCGCGATTGGTCTGTCATCGCCATCCCCCCAACCCCCCCTCCCCTTTAAAATTAATGGAAAATGTAAACCCAAACGTAGAGTCGGATTCGTAACCTCGAAGTTACAAGTCAATTCGCTCAACTATCAAGGGAGAGAAAAAGCGGCGACTGTGGCGGCACTCGCCACCGATGCGAAGTCAGCATCACGAAGTTGGCGTTAAATTCGAACGTTTGAATCAGTTATTTTCTTTCCGGCCCTTTTCAGCCATGAACCGTGGAAGCGCCGAAATTCGGGTTTCATTTTTAACGCGGCAGCTTATACCCCCCGAGCGTTACCGACCACTGCCGGTGGTGGTCGGTAACTTATCCTCCGCCGAGGTCGACGCGCGTTACCGATGCACACGTAAAAACGTTTTCGCGAATCTTCGCGAATTTTTCGCGCGGTAAACCTTCGTCTCCGCGTCCTCCGTCCGACGAGCCCACTCTCGCCCGCACCCGTCGACCCGTTCTCGAGCTATACGGCGACAAAGAAACTTTGATTTTTCACTAATTTGACGTCATCGAGAAAGTTACGGCCAACTGGGAATTAAAGGTATATCGCCTTTCGGAATTTTCCGGGAGCCCGTCGGTCCTTCGGACCCGCTCGGCTCGGCTCGCCTCGAGGTCGAGGTCGTCGGTAGCGACGATGGTGGCGGGGAGGCTCGCGATTGGTCTGTCATCGCCATCCTCCCCCCAACCCCCCTCTCCCTGTAAAATTAATGGAAAATGTAAACCCAAACGTAGAGTCGGATTCGTAACCTCGAAGTTACAAGTCAATTCGCTCAACTATCAAGGGAGAGTAAACGCGGCGACTGTGGCGGCACTAGCCACCGATGCGAAGTCAGCATCACGTAGTTGGCGTTAAATTCGAACGTTTGAATCAGTTATTTTCTTTCGGGCCCTTTTCAGCCATGAACCGTGGAAGCGCCGAAATTCGGGTTTCATTTTTAACGCGGCAGTTTATACCCCCCGCGCATACCGACCACTGCCGCTGGTGGTCGGTAACTTATCCTCCGCCGAGGTCGACGCGCGTTACCGATGCACACGTAAAAACTTTTGCGCGTATCTTCGCGAATTTTTCGCGCGGTAAACCTTCGTCTCCGCGTCCTCCGTCCGACGAGCCTACTCTCGCCCGCACCCGTCGACCCGTTCTCGAGCTATACGGCGACAAAGAAACTTTGATTTTTCACTAATTTGACGTCATCGAGAAAGTTACGGCCAACTGGGAATTAAAGGCATATCGCCTTTCCGAATTTTCAGGGAGCCCATCGGGCCTTCGGCCCCGCTCGGCTCTGCTCGGCTCGGCTCGAGGTCGAGGTCGTCGGTAGCGACGATGGTGGCGGGGAGGTGCGCAATTGGTCTGTCATCGCCATCCCCCAACCCCCCCTCCCCCTTTAAAATTAATGGAAAATGTAAACCCAAACGTAGAGTCGGATTCGTAACCTCGAAGTTACAAGTCGATTCGCTCAACTATCAAGGGAGAGTAAACGCGGCGACTGTGGCGGCACTCGCCACCGATGCGAAGTCAGCATCACGAAGTTGGCGTTAAATTCGAACGTTTGAATCAGTTATTTTCTTTCCGGCCCTTTTCAGCCCTGAACCGTGGAAGCGCCGAAATTCGGGTTTCATTTTTAACGTGGCAGCTTATACCCCCCGAGCGTTACCGACCACTGCCGGTGGTGGTCGGTAAATTATCCTCCGCCGAGGTCGACGCGCGTTACCGATGCACACGTAAAAAATTTTTCGCGAATTTTTCGCGCGGTAAACCTTCGTCTCCGCGTCCTCCGTCCGACGAGCCTACTCTCGCCCGCACCCGTCGACCCGTTCTCGAGCTATACGGCGACAAAGAAACTTTGATTTTTCACTAATTTGACGTCATCGAGAAAGTTACGGCCAACTGGGAATTAAAGGTATATCGCCTTTCGGAATTTTCCGGGAGCCCGTCGGTCCTTCGGACCCGCTCGGCTCGGCTCGCCTCGAGGTCGAGGTCGTCGGTAGCGACGATGGTGGCGGGGAGGCTCGCGATTGGTCTGTCATCGCCATCCTCCCCCCAACCCTCCCTCCCTGTAAAATTAATGGAAAATGTAAACCCAAACGTAGAGTCGGATTCGTAACCTCGAAGTTACAAGTCGATTCGCTCAACTATCAAGGGAGAGCAAACGCGGCGACTGTGGCGGCACTCGCCACCGATGCGAAGTCAGCATCACGAAGTTGGCGTTAAATTCGAACGTTTGAATCAGTTATTTTCTTTCCTGCCCTTTTCAGCCATGAGCCGTGGAAGCGCCGAAATTCGGGTTTCATTTTTAACGTGGCAGCTTATACCCCCCGAGCGTTACCGACCACTGCCGGTGGTGGTCGGTAAGTTATCCTCCGCCGAGGTCGACGCGCGTTACCGATGCACACGTAAAAAATTTTTCGCGAATTTTTCGCGCGGTAAACCTTCGTCTCCGCTTCCTCCGTCCGACGAGCCCACTCTCGCCCGCACCCGTCGACCCGTTCTCGAGCTATACGGCGACAAAGAAACTTTGATTTTTCACTAATTTGACGTCATCGAGAAAGTTACGGCCAACTGGGAATTAAAGGTATATCGCCTTTCGGAATTTTCCGGGAGCCCGTCGGTCCTTCGGCCCCGCTCGGCTCGGCTCGGCTCGAGGTCGAAGTCGTCGGTAGCGACGATGGTGGCGGGGAGGCGCGCGATTGGTCTGTCATCGCCATCCTCCCCCCAACCCCCCTCCCTTTAAAATTAATGGAAAATGTAAACCCAAACGTAGAGTCGGATTCGTAACCTCGAAGTTACAAGTCAATTCGCTCAACTATCAAGGGAGAGTAAACGCGGCGACTGTGGCGGCACTCGCCACCGATGCGAAGTCAGCATCACGAAGTTGGCGTTAAATTCGAACGTTTGAATCAGTTATTTTCTTTCGGGCCCTTCTCAGCCCTGAACCGTGGAAGCGCCGAAATGCGGGTTTCATTTTTAACGCGGCAGTTTATACCCCCCGCGCATACCGACCACTGCCGCTGGTGGTCGGTAACTTATCCTCCGCCGAGGTCGACGCGCGTTACCGATGCACACGAAAAAACTTTTGCGCGTATCTTCGCGAATTTTTCGCGCCGTAAACCTTCGTCTCCGCGTCCTCCGTCCGACGAGCCTACTCTCGCCCGCACCCGTCGACCCGTTCTCGAGCTATACGGCGACAAAGAAACTTTGATTTTTCACTAATTTGACGTCATCGAGAAAGTTACGGCCAACTGGGAATTAAAGGTATATCGCCTTTCGGAATTTTCCGGGAGCCCGTCGGTCCTTCGGCCCCGCTCGGCTCGGCTCGGCTCGAGGTCGAAGTCGTCGGTAGCGACGATGGTGGCGGGGAGGCGCGCGATTGGTCTGTCATCGCCATCCTCCCCCCAACCCCCCTCCCTTTAAAATTAATGGAAAATGTAAACCCAAACGTAGAGTCGGATTCGTAACCTCGAAGTTACAAGTCAATTCGCTCAACTATCAAGGGAGAGTAAACGCGGCGACTGTGGCGGCACTCGCCACCGATGCGAAGTCAGCATCACGAAGTTGGCGTTAAATTCGAACGTTTGAATCAGTTATTTTCTTTCGGGCCCTTCTCAGCCCTGAACCGTGGAAGCGCCGAAATGCGGGTTTCATTTTTAACGCGGCAGTTTATACCCCCCGCGCATACCGACCACTGCCGCTGGTGGTCGGTAACTTATCCTCCGCCGAGGTCGACGCGCGTTACCGATGCACACGTAAAAACTTTTGCGCGTATCTTCGCGAATTTTTCGCGCGGTAAACCTTCGTCTCCGCGTCCTCCGTCCGACGAGCCTACTCTCGCCCGCACCCGTCGACCCGTTCTCGAGCTATACGGCGACAAAGAAACTTTGATTTTTCACTAATTTGACGTCATCGAGAAAGTTACGGCCAACTGGGAATTAAAGGCATATCGCCTTTCCGAATTTTCAGGGAGCCCGTCGGGCCTTCGGCCCCGCTCGGCTCTGCTCGGCTCGGCTCGAGGTCGAGGTCGTCGGTAGCGACGATGGTGGCGGGGAGGTGCGCAATTGGTCTGTCATCGCCATCCCCCAACCCCCCCTCCCCCTTTAAAATTAATGGAAAATGTAAACCCAAACGTAGAGTCGGATTCGTAACCTCGAAGTTACAAGTCAATTCGCTCAACTATCAAGGGAGAGTAAACGCGGCGACTGTGGCGGCACTCGCCACCGATGCGAAGTCAGCATCACGAAGTTGGCGTTAAATTCGAACGTTTGAATCAGTTATTTTCTTTCCGGCCCTTTTCAGCCCTGAACCGTGGAAGCGCCGAAATTCGGGTTTCATTTTTAACGTGGCAGCTTATACCCCCCGAGCGTTACCGACCACTGCCGGTGGTGGTCGGTAAATTATCCTCCGCCGAGGTCGACGCGCGTTACCGATGCACACGTAAAAAATTTTTCGCGAATTTTCGCGAATTTTTCGCGCGGTAAACCTTCGTCTCCGCGTCCTCCGTCCGACGAGCCTACTCTCGCCCGCACCCGTCGACCCGTTCTCGAGCTATACGGCGACAAAGAAACTTTGATTTTTCACTAATTTGACGTCATCGAGAAAGTTACGGCCAACTGGGAATTAAAGGTATATCGCCTTTCGGAATTTTCCGGGAGCCCGTCGGTCCTTCGGACCCGCTCGGCTCGGCTCGCCTCGAGGTCGAGGTCGTCGGTAGCGACGATGGTGGCGGGGAGGCTCGCGATTGGTCTGTCATCGCCATCCTCCCCCCAACCCTCCCTCCCTGTAAAATTAATGGAAAATGTAAACCCAAACGTAGAGTCGGATTCGTAACCTCGAAGTTACAAGTCGATTCGCTCAACTATCAAGGGAGAGCAAACGCGGCGACTGTGGCGGCACTCGCCACCGATGCGAAGTCAGCATCACGAAGTTGGCGTTAAATTCGAACGTTTGAATCAGTTATTTTCTTTCCTGCCCTTTTCAGCCATGAGCCGTGGAAGCGCCGAAATTCGGGTTTCATTTTTAACGCGGCAGCTTATACCCCCCGAGCGTTACCGACCACTGCCGGTGGTGGTCGGTAAGTTATCCTCCGCCGAGGTCGACGCGCGTTACCGATGCACACGTAAAAAATTTTTCGCGAATTTTCGCGAATTTTTCGCGCGGTAAACCTTCGTCTCCGCGTCCTCCGTCCGACGAGCCTACTCTCGCCCGCACCCGTCGACCCGTTCTCGAGCTATACGGCGACAAATAAACTTTGATTTTTCACTAATTTGACGTCATCGAGAAAGTTACGGCCAACTGGGAATTAAAGGTATATCGCCTTTCGGAATTTTCCGGGAGCCCGTCGGTCCTTCGGACCCGCTCGGCTCGGCTCGCCTCGAGGTCGAGTTCGTCGGTAGCGACGATGGTGGCGGGGAGGCTCGCGATTGGTCTGTCATCGCCAACCCCCCCCCAACCCTCCCTCCCTGTAAAATTAATGGAAAATGTAAACCCAAACGTAGAGTCGGATTCGTAACCTCGAAGTTACAAGTCGATTCGCTCAACTATCAAGGGAGAGTAAACGCGGCGACTGTGGCGGCACTCGCCACCGATGCGAAGTCAGCATCACGAAGTTGGCGTTAAATTCGAACGTTTGAATCAGTTATTTTCTTTCGGGCCCTTCTCAGCCCTGAACCGTGGAAGCGCCGAAATTCGGGTTTCATTTTTAACGCGGCAGTTTATACCCCCCGCGCATACCGACCACTGCCGCTGGTGGTCGGTAAGTTATCCTCCGCCGAGGTCGACGCGCGTTACCGATGCACACGTAAAAACTTTTGCGCGAATCTTCGCGAATTTTTCGCGCGGTAAACCTTCGTCTCCGCGTCCTCCGTCCGACGAGCCTACTCTCGCCCGCACCCGTCGACCCGTTCTCGAGCTATACGGCGACAAAGAAACTTTGATTTTTCACTAATTTGACGTCATCGAGAAAGTTACGGCCAACTGGGAATTAAAGGTATATCGCCTTTCGGAATTTTCCGGGAGCCCGTCGGTCCTTCGGCCCCGCTCGGCTCGGCTCGGCTCGAGGTCGAAGTCGTCGGTATCGACGATGGTGGCGGGGAGGCGCGCGATTGGTCTGTCATCGCCATCCTCCCCCCAACCCCCCCTCCATTCAAAATTAATGGAAAATGTAAACCCAAACGTAGAGTCGGATTCGTAACCTCGAAGTTACAAGTCGATTCGCTCAACTATCAAGGGAGAGTAAACGCGGCGACTGTGGCGGCACTCGCCACCGACGCGAAGTCAGCATCACGAAGTTGGCGTTAAATTCGAACGTTTGAATCAGTTATTTTCTTTCCGGCCCTTTTCAGCCCTGAACCGTGGAAGCGCCGAAATTCGGGTTTCATTTTTAACGCGGCAGCTTATACCCCCCGAGCGTTACCGACCACTGCCGGTGGTGGTCGGTAACTTATCCTCCGCCGAGGTCGACGCGCGTTACCGATGCACACGTAAAAAATTTTTCGCGAATTTTTCGCGCGGTAAACCTTCGTCTCCGCTTCCTCCGTCCGACGAGCCCACTCTCGCCCGCACCCGTCGACCCGTTCTCGAGCTATACGGCGACAAAGAAACTTTGATTTTTCACTAATTTGACGTCATCGAGAAAGTTACGGCCAACTGGGAATTAAAGGTATATCGCCTTTCGGAATTTTCCGGGAGCCCGTCGGTCCTTCGGCCCCGCTCAGCTCGGCTCGGCTCGAGGTCGAAGTCGTCGGTAGCGACGATGGTGGCGGGGAGGCGCGCGATTGGTCTGTCATCGCCATCCTCCCCCCAACCCCCCTCCCTTTAAAATTAATGGAAAATGTAAACCCAAACGTAGAGTCGGATTCGTAACCTCGAAGTTACAAGTCAATTCGCTCAACTATCAAGGGAGAGTAAACGCGGCGACTGTGGCGGCACTCGCCACCGATGCGAAGTCAGCATCACGAAGTTGGCGTTAAATTCGAACGTTTGAATCAGTTATTTTCTTTCGGGCCCTTCTCAGCCCTGAACCGTGGAAGCGCCGAAATGCGGGTTTCATTTTTAACGCGGCAGTTTATACCCCCCGCGCATACCGACCACTGCCGCTGGTGGTCGGTAACTTATCCTCCGCCGAGGTCGACGCGCGTTACCGATGCACACGAAAAAACTTTTGCGCGTATCTTCGCGAATTTTTCGCGCCGTAAACCTTCGTCTCCGCGTCCTCCGTCCGACGAGCCTACTCTCGCCCGCACCCGTCGACCCGTTCTCGAGCTATACGGCGACAAAGAAACTTTGATTTTTCACTAATTTGACGTCATCGAGAAAGTTACGGCCAACTGGGAATTAAAGGTATATCGCCTTTCGGAATTTTCCGGGAGCCCGTCGGTCCTTCGGCCCCGCTCGGCCCGGCTCGGCTCGAGGTCGAAGTCGTCGGTAGCGACGATGGTGGCGGGGAGGCGCGCGATTGGTCTGTCATCGCCATCCTCCCCCCAACCCCCCTCCCTTTAAAATTAATGGAAAATGTAAACCCAAACGTAGAGTCGGATTCGTAACCTCGAAGTTACAAGTCAATTCGCTCAACTATCAAGGGAGAGTAAACGCGGCGACTGTGGCGGCACTCGCCACCGATGCGAAGTCAGCATCACGAAGTTGGCGTTAAATTCGAACGTTTGAATCAGTTATTTTCTTTCGGGCCCTTCTCAGCCCTGAACCGTGGAAGCGCCGAAATGCGGGTTTCATTTTTAACGCGGCAGTTTATACCCCCCGCGCATACCGACCACTGCCGCTGGTGGTCGGTAACTTATCCTCCGCCGAGGTCGACGCGCGTTACCGATGCACACGTAAAAACTTTTGCGCGTATCTTCGCGAATTTTTCGCGCGGTAAACCTTCGTCTCCGCGTCCTCCGTCCGACGAGCCTACTCTCGCCCGCACCCGTCGACCCGTTCTCGAGCTATACGGCGACAAAGAAACTTTGATTTTTCACTAATTTGACGTCATCGAGAAAGTTACGGCCAACTGGGAATTAAAGGCATATCGCCTTTCCGAATTTTCAGGGAGCCCGTCGGGCCTTCGGCCCCGCTCGGCTCTGCTCGGCTCGGCTCGAGGTCGAGGTCGTCGGTAGCGACGATGGTGGCGGGGAGGTGCGCAATTGGTCTGTCATCGCCATCCCCCAACCCCCCCTCCCCCTTTAAAATTAATGGAAAATGTAAACCCAAACGTAGAGTCGGATTCGTAACCTCGAAGTTACAAGTCAATTCGCTCAACTATCAAGGGAGAGTAAACGCGGCGACTGTGGCGGCACTCGCCACCGATGCGAAGTCAGCATCACGAAGTTGGCGTTAAATTCGAACGTTTGAATCAGTTATTTTCTTTCCGGCCCTTTTCAGCCCTGAACCGTGGAAGCGCCGAAATTCGGGTTTCATTTTTAACGTGGCAGCTTATACCCCCCGAGCGTTACCGACCACTGCCGGTGGTGGTCGGTAAATTATCCTCCGCCGAGGTCGACGCGCGTTACCGATGCACACGTAAAAAATTTTTCGCGAATTTTCGCGAATTTTTCGCGCGGTAAACCTTCGTCTCCGCGTCCTCCGTCCGACGAGCCTACTCTCGCCCGCACCCGTCGACCCGTTCTCGAGCTATACGGCGACAAAGAAACTTTGATTTTTCACTAATTTGACGTCATCGAGAAAGTTACGGCCAACTGGGAATTAAAGGTATATCGCCTTTCGGAATTTTCCGGGAGCCCGTCGGTCCTTCGGACCCGCTCGGCTCGGCTCGCCTCGAGGTCGAGGTCGTCGGTAGCGACGATGGTGGCGGGGAGGCTCGCGATTGGTCTGTCATCGCCATCCTCCCCCCAACCCTCCCTCCCTGTAAAATTAATGGAAAATGTAAACCCAAACGTAGAGTCGGATTCGTAACCTCGAAGTTACAAGTCGATTCGCTCAACTATCAAGGGAGAGCAAACGCGGCGACTGTGGCGGCACTCGCCACCGATGCGAAGTCAGCATCACGAAGTTGGCGTTAAATTCGAACGTTTGAATCAGTTATTTTCTTTCCTGCCCTTTTCAGCCATGAGCCGTGGAAGCGCCGAAATTCGGGTTTCATTTTTAACGCGGCAGCTTATACCCCCCGAGCGTTACCGACCACTGCCGGTGGTGGTCGGTAAGTTATCCTCCGCCGAGGTCGACGCGCGTTACCGATGCACACGTAAAAAATTTTTCGCGAATTTTCGCGAATTTTTCGCGCGGTAAACCTTCGTCTCCGCGTCCTCCGTCCGACGAGCCTACTCTCGCCCGCACCCGTCGACCCGTTCTCGAGCTATACGGCGACAAATAAACTTTGATTTTTCACTAATTTGACGTCATCGAGAAAGTTACGGCCAACTGGGAATTAAAGGTATATCGCCTTTCGGAATTTTCCGGGAGCCCGTCGGTCCTTCGGACCCGCTCGGCTCGGCTCGCCTCGAGGTCGAGTTCGTCGGTAGCGACGATGATGGCGGGGAGGCTCGCGATTGGTCTGTCATCGCCAACCCCCCCCCAACCCTCCCTCCCTGTAAAATTAATGGAAAATGTAAACCCAAACGTAGAGTCGGATTCGTAACCTCGAAGTTACAAGTCGATTCGCTCAACTATCAAGGGAGAGTAAACGCGGCGACTGTGGCGGCACTCGCCACCGATGCGAAGTCAGCATCACGAAGTTGGCGTTAAATTCGAACGTTTGAATCAGTTATTTTCTTTCGGGCCCTTCTCAGCCCTGAACCGTGGAAGCGCCGAAATTCGGGTTTCATTTTTAACGCGGCAGTTTATACCCCCCGCGCATACCGACCACTGCCGCTGGTGGTCGGTAAGTTATCCTCCGCCGAGGTCGACGCGCGTTACCGATGCACACGTAAAAACTTTTGCGCGAATCTTCGCGAATTTTTCGCGCGGTAAACCTTCGTCTCCGCGTCCTCCGTCCGACGAGCCTACTCTCGCCCGCACCCGTCGACCCGTTCTCGAGCTATACGGCGACAAAGAAACTTTGATTTTTCACTAATTTGACGTCATCGAGAAAGTTACGGCCAACTGGGAATTAAAGGTATATCGCCTTTCGGAATTTTCCGGGAGCCCGTCGGTCCTTCGGCCCCGCTCGGCTCGGCTCGGCTCGAGGTCGAAGTCGTCGGTATCGACGATGGTGGCGGGGAGGCGCGCGATTGGTCTGTCATCGCCATCCTCCCCCCAACCCCCCCTCCATTCAAAATTAATGGAAAATGTAAACCCAAACGTAGAGTCGGATTCGTAACCTCGAAGTTACAAGTCGATTCGCTCAACTATCAAGGGAGAGTAAACGCGGCGACTGTGGCGGCACTCGCCACCGACGCGAAGTCAGCATCACGAAGTTGGCGTTAAATTCGAACGTTTGAATCAGTTATTTTCTTTCCGGCCCTTTTCAGCCCTGAACCGTGGAAGCGCCGAAATTCGGGTTTCATTTTTAACGCGGCAGCTTATACCCCCCGAGCGTTACCGACCACTGCCGGTGGTGGTCGGTAACTTATCCTCCGCCGAGGTCGACGCGCGTTACCGATGCACACGTAAAAAAATTTTCGCGAATTTTTCGCGCGGTAAACCTTCGTCTCCGCTTCCTCCGTCCGATGAGCCCACTCTCGCCCGCACCCGTCGACCCGTTCTCGAGCTATACGGCGACAAAGAAACTTTGATTTTTCACTAATTTGACGTCATCGAGAAAGTTACGGCCAACTGGGAATTAAAGGTATATCGCCTTTCGGAATTTTCCGGGAGCCCGTCGGTCCTTCGGCCCGCTCGGCTCGGCTCGGCTCGAGGTCGAAGTCGTCGGTAGCGACGATGGTGGCGGGGAGGCGCGCGATTGGTCTGTCATCGCCATCCTCCCCCCAACCCCCCTCCCTTTAAAATTAATGGAAAATGTAAACCCAAACGTAGAGTCGGATTCGTAACCTCGAAGTTACAAGTCAATTCGCTCAACTATCAAGGGAGAGTAAACGCGGCGACTGTGGCGGCACTCGCCACCGATGCGAAGTCAGCATCACGAAGTTGGCGTTAAATTCGAACGTTTGAATCAGTTATTTTCTTTCCGGCCCTTTTCAGCCCTGAACCGTGGAAGCGCCGAAATTCGGGTTTCATTTTTAACGTGGCAGCTTATACCCCCCGAGCGTTACCGACCACTGCCGGTGGTGGTCGGTAAGTTATCCTCCGCCGAGGTCGACGCGCGTTACCGATGCACACGTAAAAAATTTTTCGCGAATTTTCGCGAATTTTTCGCGCGGTAAACCTTCGTCTCCGCGTCCTCCGTCCGACGAGCCTACTCTCGCCCGCACCCGTCGACCCGTTCTCGAGCTATACGGCGACAAAGAAACTTTGATTTTTCACTAATTTGACGTCATCGAGAAAGTTACGGCCAACTGGGAATTAAAGGTATATCGCCTTTCGGAATTTTCCGGGAGCCCGTCGGTCCTTCGGACCCGCTCGGCTCGGCTCGCCTCGAGGTCGAGGTCGTCGGTAGCGACGATGGTGGCGGGGAGGCTCGCGATTGGTCTGTCATCGCCATCCTCCCCCCAACCCTCCCTCCCTGTAAAATTAATGGAAAATGTAAACCCAAACGTAGAGTCGGATTCGTAACCTCGAAGTTACAAGTCGATTCGCTCAACTATCAAGGGAGAGCAAACGCGGCGACTGTGGCGGCACTCGCCACCGATGCGAAGTCAGCATCACGAAGTTGGCGTTAAATTCGAACGTTTGAATCAGTTATTTTCTTTCCTGCCCTTTTCAGCCATGAGCCGTGGAAGCGCCGAAATTCGGGTTTCATTTTTAACGCGGCAGCTTATACCCCCCGAGCGTTACCGACCACTGCCGGTGGTGGTCGGTAAGTTATCCTCCGCCGAGGTCGACGCGCGTTACCGATGCACACGTAAAAAATTTTTCGCGAATTTTCGCGAATTTTTCGCGCGGTAAACCTTCGTCTCCGCGTCCTCCGTCCGACGAGCCTACTCTCGCCCGCACCCGTCGACCCGTTCTCGAGCTATACGGCGACAAATAAACTTTGATTTTTCACTAATTTGACGTCATCGAGAAAGTTACGGCCAACTGGGAATTAAAGGTATATCGCCTTTCGGAATTTTCCGGGAGCCCGTCGGTCCTTCGGACCCGCTCGGCTCGGCTCGCCTCGAGGTCGAGTTCGTCGGTAGCGACGATGGTGGCGGGGAGGCTCGCGATTGGTCTGTCATCGCCATCCCCCCCCCAACCCTCCCTCCCTGTAAAATTAATGGAAAATGTAAACGCAAACGTAGAGTCGGATTCGTAACCTCGAAGTTACAAGTCGATTCGCTCAACTATCAAGGGAGAGTAAACGCGGCGACTGTGGCGGCACTCGCCACCGATGCGAAGTCAGCATCACGAAGTTGGCGTTAAATTCGAACGTTTGAATCAGTTATTTTCTTTCGGGCCCTTCTCAGCCCTGAACCGTGGAAGCGCCGAAATTCGGGTTTCATTTTTAACGCGGCAGTTTATACCCCCCGCGCATACCGACCACTGCCGCTGGTGGTCGGTAAGTTATCCTCCGCCGAGGTCGACGCGCGTTACCGATGCACACGTAAAAACTTTTGCGCGAATCTTCGCGAATTTTTCGCGCGGTAAACCTTCGTCTCCGCGTCCTCCGTCCGACGAGCCTACTCTCGCCCGCACCCGTCGACCCGTTCTCGAGCTATACGGCGACAAAGAAACTTTGATTTTTCACTAATTTGACGTCATCGAGAAAGTTACGGCCAACTGGGAATTAAAGGTATATCGCCTTTCGGAATTTTCCGGGAGCCCGTCGGTCCTTCGGCCCCGCTCGGCTCGGCTCGGCTCGAGGTCGAAGTCGTCGGTATCGACGATGGTGGCGGGGAGGCGCGCGATTGGTCTGTCATCGCCATCCTCCCCCCAACCCCCCCTCCATTCAAAATTAATGGAAAATGTAAACCCAAACGTAGAGTCGGATTCGTAACCTCGAAGTTACAAGTCGATTCGCTCAACTATCAAGGGAGAGTAAACGCGGCGACTGTGGCGGCACTCGCCACCGACGCGAAGTCAGCATCACGAAGTTGGCGTTAAATTCGAACGTTTGAATCAGTTATTTTCTTTCCGGCCCTTTTCAGCCCTGAACCGTGGAAGCGCCGAAATTCGGGTTTCATTTTTAACGCGGCAGCTTATACCCCCCGAGCGTTACCGACCACTGCCGGTGGTGGTCGGTAACTTATCCTCCGCCGAGGTCGACGCGCGTTACCGATGCACACGTAAAAACTTTTGCGCGTATCTTCGCGAATTTTTCGCGCGGTAAACCTTCGTCTCCGCGTCCTCCGTCCGACGAGCCTACTCTCGCCCGCACCCGTCGACCCGTTCTCGAGCTATACGGCGACAAAGAAACTTTGATTTTTCACTAATTTGACGTCATCGAGAAAGTTACGGCCAACTGGGAATTAAAGGCATATCGCCTTTCCGAATTTTCAGGGAGCCCGTCGGGCCTTCGGCCCCGCTCGGCTCTGCTCGGCTCGGCCCGAGGTCGAGGTCGTCGGTAGCGACGATGGTGGCGGGGAGGTGCGCAATTGGTCTGTCATCGCCATCCCCCAACCCCCCCTCCCCCTTTAAAATTAATGGAAAATGTAAACCCAAACGTAGAGTCGGATTCGTAACCTCGAAGTTACAAGTCAATTCGCTCAACTATCAAGGGAGAGTAAACGCGGCGACTGTGGCGGCACTCGCCACCGATGCGAAGTCAGCATCACGAAGTTGGCGTTAAATTCGAACGTTTGAATCAGTTATTTTCTTTCCGGCCCTTTTCAGCCCTGAACCGTGGAAGCGCCGAAATTCGGGTTTCATTTTTAACGTGGCAGCTTATACCCCCCGAGCGTTACCGACCACTGCCGGTGGTGGTCGGTAAGTTATCCTCCGCCGAGGTCGACGCGCGTTACCGATGCACACGTAAAAAATTTTTCGCGAATTTTTCGCGCGGTAAACCTTCGTCTCCGCGTCCTCCGTCCGACGAGCCTACTCTCGCCCGCACCCGTCGACCCGTTCTCGAGCTATACGGCGACAAAGAAACTTTGATTTTTCACTAATTTGACGTCATCGAGAAAGTTACGGCCAACTGGGAATTAAAGGTATATCGCCTTTCGGAATTTTCCGGGAGCCCGTCGGTCCTTCGGACCCGCTCGGCTCGGCTCGCCTCGAGGTCGAGTTCGTCGGTAGCGACGATGGTGGCGGGGAGGCTCGCGATTGGTCTGTCATCGCCATCCCCCCCCCCCAACCCTCCCTCCCTGTAAAATTAATGGAAAATGTAAACCCAAACGTAGAGTCGGATTCGTAACCTCGAAGTTACAAGTCGATTCGCTCAACTATCAAGGGAGAGTAAACGCGGCGACTGTGGCGGCACTCGCCACCGATGCGAAGTCAGCATCACGAAGTTGGCGTTAAATTCGAACGTTTGAATCAGTTATTTTCTTTCGGGCCCTTCTCAGCCCTGAACCGTGGAAGCGCCGAAATTCGGGTTTCATTTTTAACGCGGCAGTTTATACCCCCCGCGCATACCGACCACTGCCGCTGGTGGTCGGTAACTTATCCTCCGCCGAGGTCGACGCGCGTTACCGATGCACACGTAAAAACTTTTGCGCGAATCTTCGCGAATTTTTCGGGCGGTAAACCTTCGTCTCCGCGTCCTCCGTCCGACGAGCCTACTCTCGCCCGCACCCGTCGACCCGTTCTCGAGCTATACGGCGACAAAGAAATCGCAAAATTTCACTAATTTGACGTCACCGAAAAAGTTACGGCCAACTGGGAATTAAAGGTATATCGCCTTTCCGAATTTTCCGGGAGCCCGTCGGGCCTTCGGCCCCGCTCGGCGCGGCTCGGCTCGGCTCGGCTCGAGGTCGAGGTCGTCGGTAGCGACGATGGTGGCGGGGAGGCGAGCGATTGGTCTGTCATCGCCATCCTCCCCCCAACCCCCCTCACTTTAAAATTAATGGAGAATGTAAACCTAAACGTAGAGTCGGATTCGTAACCTCGAAGTTACAAGTCAATTCGCTCAACTATCAAGGGAGAGTAAACGCGGCTACTGTGGCGGCACTCGCCACCGATGCGAAGTCAGCATCACGAAGTTGGCGTTAAATTCGAACGTTTGAATCAGGTATTGTCTTTGCGGCCCTTTTTAGCCATGAACCGTGGAAGCGCCGAAATTCGGGTTTCATTTTTAACGCGGCAGCTTATACCCCCCGAGCGTTACCGACCACTGCCGGTGGTGGTCGGTAACTTATCCTCCGCCGAGGTCGACGCGCGTTACCGATGCACACGTAAAAAATTTTTCGCGAATTTTCGCGAATTTTTCGCGCGGTAAACCTTCGTCTCCGCGTCCTCCGTCCGACGAGCCCACTCTCGCCCGCACCCGTCGACCCGTTCTCGAGCTATACGGCGACAAATAAACTTTGATTTTTCACTAATTTGACGTCATCGAGAAAGTTACGGCCAACTGGGAATTAAAGGTATATCGCCTTTCGGAATTTTCCGGGAGCCCGTCGGTCCTTCGGACCCGCTCGGCTCGGCTCGCCTCGAGGTCGAGTTCGTCGGTAGCGACGATGGTGGCGGGGAGGCTCGCGATTGGTCTGTCATCGCCAACCCCCCCCCAACCCTCCCTCCCTGTAAAATTAATGGAAAATGTAAACCCAAACGTAGAGTCGGATTCGTAACCTCGAAGTTACAAGTCGATTCGCTCAACTATCAAGGGAGAGTAAACGCGGCGACTGTGGCGGCACTCGCCACCGATGCGAAGTCAGCATCACGAAGTTGGCGTTAAATTCGAACGTTTGAATCAGTTATTTTCTTTCGGGCCCTTCTCAGCCCTGAACCGTGGAAGCGCCGAAATTCGGGTTTCATTTTTAACGCGGCAGTTTATACCCCCCGCGCATACCGACCACTGCCGCTGGTGGTCGGTAAGTTATCCTCCGCCGAGGTCGACGCGCGTTACCGATGCACACGTAAAAACTTTTGCGCGAATCTTCGCGAATTTTTCGCGCGGTAAACCTTCGTCTCCGCGTCCTCCGTCCGACGAGCCTACTCTCGCCCGCACCCGTCGACCCGTTCTCGAGCTATACGGCGACAAAGAAACTTTGATTTTTCACTAATTTGACGTCATCGAGAAAGTTACGGCCAACTGGGAATTAAAGGTATATCGCCTTTCGGAATTTTCCGGGAGCCCGTCGGTCCTTCGGCCCCGCTCGGCTCGGCTCGGCTCGAGGTCGAAGTCGTCGGTATCGACGATGGTGGCGGGGAGGCGCGCGATTGGTCTGTCATCGCCATCCTCCCCCCAACCCCCCCTCCATTCAAAATTAATGGAAAATGTAAACCCAAACGTAGAGTCGGATTCGTAACCTCGAAGTTACAAGTCGATTCGCTCAACTATCAAGGGAGAGTAAACGCGGCGACTGTGGCGGCACTCGCCACCGACGCGAAGTCAGCATCACGAAGTTGGCGTTAAATTCGAACGTTTGAATCAGTTATTTTCTTTCCGGCCCTTTTCAGCCCTGAACCGTGGAAGCGCCGAAATTCGGGTTTCATTTTTAACGCGGCAGCTTATACCCCCCGAGCGTTACCGACCACTGCCGGTGGTGGTCGGTAACTTATCCTCCGCCGAGGTCGACGCGCGTTACCGATGCACACGTAAAAAAATTTTCGCGAATTTTTCGCGTGGTAAACCTTCGTCTCCGCTTCCTCCGTCCGACGAGCCCACTCTCGCCCGCACCCGTCGACCCGTTCTCGAGCTATACGGCGACAAAGAAACTTTGATTTTTCACTAATTTGACGTCATCGAGAAAGTTACGGCCAACTGGGAATTAAAGGTATATCGCCTTTCGGAATTTTCCGGGAGCCCGTCGGTCCTTCGGCCCCGCTCGGCTCGGCTCGGCTCGAGGTCGAAGTCGTCGGTAGCGACGATGGTGGCGGGGAGGCGCGCGATTGGTCTGTCATCGCCATCCTCCCCCCAACCCCCCTCCCTTTAAAATTAATGGAAAATGTAAACCCAAACGTAGAGTCGGATTCGTAACCTCGAAGTTACAAGTCAATTCGCTCAACTATCAAGGGAGAGTAAACGCGGCGACTGTGGCGGCACTCGCCACCGATGCGAAGTCAGCATCACGAAGTTGGCGTTAAATTCGAACGTTTGAATCAGTTATTTTCTTTCGGGCCCTTCTCAGCCCTGAACCGTGGAAGCGCCGAAATGCGGGTTTCATTTTTAACGCGGCAGTTTATACCCCCCGCGCATACCGACCACTGCCGCTGGTGGTCGGTAACTTATCCTCCGCCGAGGTCGACGCGCGTTACCGATGCACACGAAAAAACTTTTGCGCGTATCTTCGCGAATTTTTCGCGCCGTAAACCTTCGTCTCCGCGTCCTCCGTCCGACGAGCCTACTCTCGCCCGCACCCGTCGACCCGTTCTCGAGCTATACGGCGACAAAGAAACTTTGATTTTTCACTAATTTGACGTCATCGAGAAAGTTACGGCCAACTGGGAATTAAAGGCATATCGCCTTTCCGAATTTTCAGGGAGCCCGTCGGGCCTTCGGCCCCGCTCGGCTCTGCTCGGCTCGGCTCGAGGTCGAGGTCGTCGGTAGCGACGATGGTGGCGGGGAGGTGCGCAATTGGTCTGTCATCGCCATCCCCCAACCCCCCCTCCCCCTTTAAAATTAATGGAAAATGTAAACCCAAACGTAGAGTCGGATTCGTAACCTCGAAGTTACAAGTCAATTCGCTCAACTATCAAGGGAGAGTAAACGCGGCGACTGTGGCGGCACTCGCCACCGATGCGAAGTCAGCATCACGAAGTTGGCGTTAAATTCGAACGTTTGAATCAGTTATTTTCTTTCCGGCCCTTTTCAGCTCTGAACCGTGGAAGCGCCGAAATTCGGGTTTCATTTTTAACGTGGCAGCTTATACCCCCCGAGCGTTACCGACCACTGCCGGTGGTGGTCGGTAAGTTATCCTCCGCCGAGGTCGACGCGCGTTACCGATGCACACGTAAAAAATTTTTCGCGAATTTTCGCGAATTTTTCGCGCGGTAAACCTTCGTCTCCGCGTCCTCCGTCCGACGAGCCTACTCTCGCCCGCACCCGTCGACCCGTTCTCGAGCTATACGGCGACAAAGAAACTTTGATTTTTCACTAATTTGACGTCATCGAGAAAGTTACGGCCAACTGGGAATTAAAGGTATATCGCCATTCGGAATTTTCCGGGAGCCCGTCGGTCCTTCGGACCCGCTCGGCTCGGCTCGCCTCGAGGTCGAGGTCGTCGGTAGCGACGATGGTGGCGGGGAGGCTCGCGATTGGTCTGTCATCGCCATCCCCCCCCCAACCCTCCCTCCCTGTAAAATTAATGGAAAATGTAAACCCAAACGTAGAGTCGGATTCGTAACCTCGAAGTTACAAGTCGATTCGCTCAACTATCAAGGGAGAGTAAACGCGGCGACTGTGGCGGCACTCGCCACCGATGCGAAGTCAGCATCACGAAGTTGGCGTTAAATTCGAACGTTTGAATCAGTTATTTTCTTTCGGGCCCTTCTCAGCCCTGAACCGTGGAAGCGCCGAAATTCGGGTTTCATTTTTAACGCGGCAGTTTATACCCCCCGCGCATACCGACCACTGCCGCTGGTGGTCGGTAACTTATCCTCCGCCGAGGTCGACGCGCGTTACCGATGCACACGTAAAAACTTTTGCGCGAATCTTCGCGAATTTTTCGCGCGGTAAACCTTCGTCTCCGCGTCCTCCGTCCGACGAGCCTACTCTCGCCCGCACCCGTCGACCCGTTCTCGAGCTATACGGCGACAAAGAAATCGCAAAATTTCACTAATTTGACGTCACCGAAAAAGTTACGGCCAACTGGGAATTAAAGGTATATCGCCTTTCCGAATTTTCCGGGAGCCCGTCGGGCCTTCGGCCCCGCTCGGCGCGGCTCGGCTCGGCTCGGCTCGAGGTCGAGGTCGTCGGTAGCGACGATGGTGGCGGGGAGGCGCGCGATTGGTCTGTCATCGCCATCCTCCCCCCAACCCCCCTCCCTTTAAAATTAATGGAAAATGTAAACCCAAACGTAGAGTCGGATTCGTAACCTCGAAGTTACAGGTCGATTCGCTCAACTATCAAGGGAGAGTAAACGCGGCGACTGTGGCGGCACTCGCCACCTATGCGAAGTCAGCGTCGCGAAGTTGGCGTTAAATTCGAATGTTTGAATCAGTTATTTTCTTTCGGGCCCTTTTCAGCCCTGAACCGTGGAAGCGCCGAAATTCGGGTTTCATTTTTAACGCGGCAGTTTATACCCCCAGCGCATACCGACCACTGCCGCTGGTGGTCGGTAACTTATCCTCCGCCGAGGTCGACGCGCGTTACCGATGCACACGTAAAAACATTTGCGCGAATCTTCGCGAATTTTTCGCGCGGTAAACCTTCGTCTCCGCGTCCTCCGTCCGACGAGCCTACTCTCGCCCGCACCCGTCGACCCGTTCTCGAGCTATACGGCGACAAAGAAACTTTGATTTTTCACTAATTTGACGTCATCGAGAAAGTTACGGCCAACTGGGAATTAAAGGCATATCGCCTTTCCGAATTTTCAGGGAGCCCGTCGGGCCTTCGGCCCCGCTCGGCTCGGCTCGGCTCGGCTCGAGGTCGAAGTCGTCGGTAGCGACGATGGTGGCGGGGAGGCGCGCGATTGGTCTGTCATCGCCATCCTCCCCCCAACCCCCCCACCCTTTAAAATTAATGGAAAATGTAAACCCAAACGTAGAGTCGGATTCGTAACCTCGAATTTACAAGTCAATTCGCTCAACTATCAAGGGAGAGTAAACGCGGCGACTGTGGCGGCACTCGCCACCGATGCGAAGTCAGCATCACGAAGATGGCGTTAAATTCGAACGTTTGAATCAGTTATTTTCTTTACGGCCCTTTTCAGCCCTGAACCGTGGAAGCGCCGAATTTCGGGTTTCATTTTTAACGCGGCAGCTTATACCCCCCGAGCGTTAACGACCACTGCCGGTGGTGGTCGGTAAGTTATCCTCCGCCGAGGTCGACGCGCGTTACCGATGCACACGTAAAAAATTTTTCGCGAATTTTCGCGAATTTTTCGCGCGGTAAACCTTCGTCTCCGCGTCCTCCGTCCGACGAGCCTACTCTCGCCCGCACCCGTCGACCCGTTCTCGATCTATACGGCGACAAAGAAACTTTGATTTTTCACTAATTTGACGTCATCGAGAAAGTTACGGCCAACTGGGAATTAAAGGTATATCGCCTTTCGGAATTTTCCAGGAGCCCGTCGGTCCTTCGGCCCCGCTCGGCTCGGCTCGGCTCGAGGTCGAAGTCGTCGGTATCGACGATGGTGGCGGGGAGGCGCGCGATTGGTCTGTCATCGCCATCCTCCCCCCAACCCCCCCTCCATTCAAAATTAATGGAAAATGTAAACCCAAACGTAGAGTCGGATTCGTAACCTCGAAGTTACAAGTCGATTCGCTCAACTATCAAGGGAGAGTAAACGCGGCGACTGTGGCGGCACTCGCCACCGACGCGAAGTCAGCATCACGAAGTTGGCGTTAAATTCGAACGTTTGAATCAGTTATTTTCTTTCCGGCCCTTTTCAGCCCTGAACCGTGGAAGCGCCGAAATTCGGGTTTCATTTTTAACGCGGCAGCTTATACCCCCCGAGCGTTACCGACCACTGCCGGTGGTGGTCGGTAACTTATCCTCCGCCGAGGTCGACGCGCGTTACCGATGCACACGTAAAAAAATTTTCGCGAATTTTTCGCGCGGTAAACCTTCGTCTCCGCTTCCTCCGTCCGACGAGCCCACTCTCGCCCGCACCCGTCGACCCGTTCTCGAGCTATACGGCGACAAAGAAACTTTGATTTTTCACTAATTTGACGTCATCGAGAAAGTTACGGCCAACTGGGAATTAAAGGTATATCGCCTTTCGGAATTTTCCGGGAGCCCGTCGGTCCTTCGGCCCGCTCGGCTCGGCTCGGCTCGAGGTCGAAGTCGTCGGTAGCGACAATGGTGGCGGGGAGGCGCGCGATTGGTCTGTCATCGCCATCCTCCCCCCAACCCCCCTCCCTTTAAAATTAATGGAAAATGTAAACCCAAACGTAGAGTCGGATTCGTAACCTCGAAGTTACAAGTCAATTCGCTCAACTATCAAGGGAGAGTAAACGCGGCGACTGTGGCGGCACTCGCCACCGATGCGAAGTCAGCATCACGAAGTTGGCGTTAAATTCGAACGTTTGAATCAGTTATTTTCTTTCGGGCCCTTCTCAGCCCTGAACCGTGGAAGCGCCGAAATGCGGGTTTCATTTTTAACGCGGCAGTTTATACCCCCCGCGCATACCGACCACTGCCGCTGGTGGTCGGTAACTTATCCTCCGCCGAGGTCGACGCGCGTTACCGATGCACACGTAAAAACTTTTGCGCGTATCTTCGCGAATTTTTCGCGCGGTAAACCTTCGTCTCCGCGTCCTCCGTCCGACGAGCCTACTCTCGCCCGCACCCGTCGACCCGTTCTCGAGCTATACGGCGACAAAGAAACTTTGATTTTTCACTAATTTGACGTCATCGAGAAAGTTACGGCCAACTGGGAATTAAAGGCATATCGCCTTTCCGAATTTTCAGGGAGCCCGTCGGGCCTTCGGCCCCGCTCGGCTCTGCTCGGCTCGGCTCGAGGTCGAGGTCGTCGGTAGCGACGATGGTGGCGGGGAGGTGCGCAATTGGTCTGTCATCGCCATCCCCCAACCCCCCCTCCCCCTTTAAAATTAATGGAAAATGTAAACCCAAACGTAGAGTCGGATTCGTAACCTCGAAGTTACAAGTCAATTCGCTCAACTATCAAGGGAGAGTAAACGCGGCGACTGTGGCGGCACTCGCCACCGATGCGAAGTCAGCATCACGAAGTTGGCGTTAAATTCGAACGTTTGAATCAGTTATTTTCTTTCCGGCCCTTTTCAGCCCTGAACCGTGGAAGCGCCGAAATTCGGGTTTCATTTTTAACGTGGCAGCTTATACCCCCCGAGCGTTACCGACCACTGCCGGTGGTGGTCGGTAAGTTATCCTCCGCCGAGGTCGACGCGCGTTACCGATGCACACGTAAAAAATTTTTCGCGAATTTTCGCGAATTTTTCGCGCGGTAAACCTTCGTCTCCGCGTCCTCCGTCCGACGAGCCTACTCTCGCCCGCACCCGTCGACCCGTTCTCGAGCTATACGGCGACAAAGAAACTTTGATTTTTCACTAATTTGACGTCATCGAGAAAGTTACGGCCAACTGGGAATTAAAGGTATATCGCCTTTCGGAATTTTCCGGGAGCCCGTCGGTCCTTCGGACCCGCTCGGCTCGGCTCGCCTCGAGGTCGAGTTCGTCGGTAGCGACGATGGTGGCGGGGAGGCTCGCGATTGGTCTGTCATCGCCATCCCCCCCCCAACCCTCCCTCCCTGTAAAATTAATGGAAAATGTAAACCCAAACGTAGAGTCGGATTCGTAACCTCGAAGTTACAAGTCGATTCGCTCAACTATCAAGGGAGAGTAAACGCGGCGACTGTGGCGGCACTCGCCACCGATGCGAAGTCAGCATCACGAAGTTGGCGTTAAATTCGAACGTTTGAATCAGTTATTTTCTTTCGGGCCCTTCTCAGCCCTGAACCGTGGAAGCGCCGAAATTCGGGTTTCATTTTTAACGCGGCAGTTCATACCCCCCGCGCATACCGACCACTGCCGCTGGTGGTCGGTAAGTTATCCTCCGCCGAGGTCGACGCGCGTTACCGATGCACACGTAAAAACTTTTGCGCGAATCTTCGCGAATTTTTCGCGCGGTAAACCTTCGTCTCCGCGTCCTCCGTCCGACGAGCCTACTCTCGCCCGCACCCGTCGACCCGTTCTCGAGCTATACGGCGACAAAGAAACTTTGATTTTTCACTAATTTGACGTCATCGAGAAAGTTACGGCCAACTGGGAATTAAAGGTATATCGCCTTTCGGAATTTTCCGGGAGCCCGTCGGTCCTTCGGCCCCGCTCGGCTCGGCTCGGCTCGAGGTCGAAGTCGTCGGTATCGACGATGGTGGCGGGGAGGCGCGCGATTGGTCTGTCATCGCCATCCTCCCCCCAACCCCCCCTCCATTCAAAATTAATGGAAAATGTAAACCCAAACGTAGAGTCGGATTCGTAACCTCGAAGTTACAAGTCGATTCGCTCAACTATCAAGGGAGAGTAAACGCGGCGACTGTGGCGGCACTCGCCACCGACGCGAAGTCAGCATCACGAAGTTGGCGTTAAATTCGAACGTTTGAATCAGTTATTTTCTTTCCGGCCCTTTTCAGCCCTGAACCGTGGAAGCGCCGAAATTCGGGTTTCATTTTTAACGCGGCAGCTTATACCCCCCGAGCGTTACCGACCACTGCCGGTGGTGGTCGGTAACTTATCCTCCGCCGAGGTCGACGCGCGTTACCGATGCACACGTAAAAACTTTTGCGCGTATCTTCGCGAATTTTTCGCGCGGTAAACCTTCGTCTCCGCGTCCTCCGTCCGACGAGCCTACTCTCGCCCGCACCCGTCGACCCGTTCTCGAGCTATACGGCGACAAAGAAACTTTGATTTTTCACTAATTTGACGTCATCGAGAAAGTTACGGCCAACTGGGAATTAAAGGCATATCGCCTTTCCGAATTTTCAGGGAGCCCGTCGGGCCTTCGGCCCCGCTCGGCTCTGCTCGGGTCGGCCCGAGGTCGAGGTCGTCGGTAGCGACGATGGTGGCGGGGAGGTGCGCAATTGGTCTGTCATCGCCATCCCCCAACCCCCCCTCCCCCTTTAAAATTAATGGAAAATGTAAACCCAAACGTAGAGTCGGATTCGTAACCTCGAAGTTACAAGTCAATTCGCTCAACTATCAAGGGAGAGTAAACGCGGCGACTGTGGCGGCACTCGCCACCGATGCGAAGTCAGCATCACGAAGTTGGCGTTAAATTCGAACGTTTGAATCAGTTATTTTCTTTCCGGCCCTTTTCAGCCCTGAACCGTGGAAGCGCCGAATTTCGGGTTTCATTTTTAACGCGGCAGCTTATACCCCCCGAGCGTTAACGACCACTGCCGGTGGTGGTCGGTAAGTTATCCTCCGCCGAGGTCGACGCGCGTTACCGATGCACACGTAAAAAATTTTTCGCGAATTTTCGCGAATTTTTCGCGCGGTAAACCTTCGTCTCCGCGTCCTCCGTCCGACGAGCCTACTCTCGCCCGCACCCGTCGACCCGTTCTCGAGCTATACGGCGACAAAGAAACTTTGATTTTTCACTAATTTGACGTCATCGAGAAAGTTACGGCCAACTGGGAATTAAAGGTATATCGCCTTTCGGAATTTTCCGGGAGCCCGTCGGTGCTTCGGACCCGCTCGGCTCGGCTCGCCTCGAGGTCGAGGTCGTCGGTAGCGACGATGGTGGCGGGGAGGCTCGCGATTGGTCTGTCATCGCCATCCTCCCCCCAACCCTCCCTCCCTGTAAAATTAATGGAAAATGTAAACCCAAACGTAGAGTCGGATTCGTAACATCGAAGTTACAAGTCGATTCGCTCAACTATCAAGGGAGCGTAAACGCGGCGACTGTGGCGGCACTCGCCACCGATGCGAAGTCAGCATCACGAAGTTGGCGTTAAATTCGAACTTTTGAATCAGTTATTTTCTTTCCGGCCCTTTTCAGCCCTGAACCGTGGAAGCGCCGAAATTCGGGTTTCATTTTTAACGCGGCAGCTTATACCCCCCGAGCGTTACCGACCACTGCCGGTGGTGGTCGGTAACTTATCCTCCGCCGAGGTCGACGCGCTTTACCGATGCACACGTAAAAAAATTTTCGCGAATTTTTCGCGCGGTAAACCTTCGTCTCCGCTTCCTCCGTCCGACGAGCCCACTCTCGCCCGCACCCGTCGACCCGTTCTCGAGCTATACGGCGACAAAGAAACTTTGATTTTTCACTAATTTGACGTCATCGAGAAAGTTACGGCCAACTGGGAATTAAAGGTATATCGCCTTTCGGAATTTTCCGGGAGCCCGTCGGGCCTTCGGCCCCGCTCGCCTCGGCTCGCCTCGAGGTCGAGGTCGTCGGTAGCGACGATGGTGGCGGGGAAGCTCGCGATTGTTCTGTCATCGCCATCCTCCCCCCAACCCCCCTCCCTTTAAAATTAATGGAAAATGTAAACCCAAACGTAGAGTCGGATTCGTAACCTCGAAGTTACAAGTCGATTCGCTCAACTATCAAGGGAGAGTAAACGCGGCGACTGTGGCGGCACTCGCCACCGATGCGAAGTCAGCATCACGAAGTTGGCGTTAAATTCGAACGTTTGAATCAGTTATGTTCTTTCCGGCCCTTTTCAGCCCTGAACCGTGGAAGCGCCGAATTTCGGGTTTCATTTTTAACGCGGCAGCTTATACCTCCCGAGCGTTAACGACCACTGCCGGTGGTGGTCGGTAAGTTATCCTCCGCCGAGGTCGACGCGCGTTACCGATGCACACGTAAAAAATTTTTCGCGAATTTTCGCGAATTTTTCGCGCGGTAAACCTTCGTCTCCGCGTCCTCCGTCCGACGAGCCTACTCTCGCCCGCACCCGTCGACCCGTTCTCGAGCTATACGGCGAAAAAGAAACTTTGATTTTTCACTAATTTGACGTCATCGAGAAAGTTACGGCCAACTGGGAATTAAAGGTATATCGCCTTTCGGAATTTTCCGGGAGCCCGTCGGTCCTTCGGACCCGCTCGGCTCGGCTCGCCTCGAGGTCGAGGTCGTCGGTAGCGACGATGGTGGCGGGGAGGCTCGCGATTGGTCTGTCATCGCCATCCTCCCCCCAACCCTCCCTCCCTGTAAAATTAATGGAAAATGTAAACCCAAACGTAGAGTCGGATTCGTAACCTCGAAGTTACAAGTCGATTCGCTCAACTATCAAGGGAGAGTAAACGCGGCGACTGTGGCGGCACTCGCCACCGATGCGAAGTCAGCATCACGAAGTTGGCGTTAAATTCGAACGTTTGAATCAGTTATTTTCTTTCGGGCCCTTCTCAGCCCTGAACCGTGGAAGCGCCGAAGTTCGGGTTTCATTTTTAACGCGGCAGTTTATACCCCCCGCGCATACCGACCACTGCCGCTGGTGGTCGGTAACTTATCCTCCGCCGAGGTCGACGCGCGTTACCGATGCACACGTAAAAACTTTTGCGCGAATCTTCGCGAATTTTTCGCGCGGTAAACCTTCGTCTCCGCGTCCTCCGTCCGACGAGCCTACTCTCGCCCGCACCCGTCGACCCGTTCTCGAGCTATACGGCGACAAAGAAATCGCAAAATTTCACTAATTTGACGTCACCGAAAAAGTTACGGCCAACTGGGAATTAAAGGTATATCGCCTTTCCGAATTTTCCGGGAGCCCGTCGGGCCTTCGGCCCCGCTCGGCGCGGCTCGGCTCGGCTCGGCTCAGCTCGAGGTCGAGGTCGTCGGTAGCGACGATGGTGGCGGGGAGGCGAGCGATTGGTCTGTCATCGCCATCCTCCCCCAACCCCCCTCACTTTAAAATTAATGGAGAATGTAAACCTAAACGTAGAGTCGGATTCGTAACCTCGAAGTTACAAGTCAATTCGCTCAACTATCAAGGGAGAGTAAACGCGGCTACTGTGGCGGCACTCGCCACCGATGCGAAGTCAGCATCACGAAGTTGGCGTTAAATTCGAACGTTTGAATCAGGTATTGTCTTTCCGGCCCTTTTCAGCCATGAACCGTGGAAGCGCCGAAATTCGGGTTTGATTTTTAACGCGGCAGCTTATACCCCCCGAGCGTTACCGACCACTGCCGGTGGTGGTCGGTAACTTATCCTCCGCCGAGGTCGACGCGCGTTACCGATGCACACGTAAAAAATTTTTCGCGAATTTTCGCGAATTTTTCGCGCGGTAAACCTTCGTCTCCGCGTCCTCCGTCCGACGAGCCTACTCTCGCCCGCACCCGTCGACCCGTTCTCGAGCTATACGGCGAAAAAGAAACTTTGATTTTTCACTAATTTGACGTCATCGAGAAAGTTACGGCCAACTGGGAATTAAGGGTATATCGCCTTTCGGAATTTTCCGGGAGCCCGTCGGTGCTTCGGACCCGCTCGGCTCGGCTCGCCACGAGGTCGAGGTCGTCGGTAGCGACGATGGTGGCGGGGAGGCTTGCGATTGGTCTGTCATCGCCATCCTCCCCCCAACCCCCCCTCCCTGTAAAATTAATGGAAAATGTAAACCCAAACGTAGAGTCGGATTCGTAACCTCGAAGTTACAAGTCGATTCGCTCAACTATCAAGGGAGAGTAAACGCGGCGACTGTGGCGGCACTCGCCACCGATGCGAAGTCAGCATCACGAAGATGGCGTTAAATTCGAACGTTTGAATCAGTTATTTTCTTTCCGGCCCTTTTCAGCCCTGAACCGTGGAAGCGCCGAATTTCGGGTTTCATTTTTAACGCGGCAGCTTATACCCCCCGAGCGTTAACGACCACTGCCGGTGGTGGTCGGTAAGTTATCCTCCGCCGAGGTCGACGCGCGTTACCGATGCACACGTAAAAAATTTTTCGCGAATTTTCGCGAATTTTTCGCGCGGCAAACCTTCGTCTCCGCGTCCTCCGTCCGACGAGCCTACTCTCGCCCGCACCCGTCGACCCGTTCTCGAGCTATACGGCGACAAAGAAACTTTGATTTTTCACTAATTTGACGTCATCGAGAAAGTTACGGCCAACTGGGAATTAAAGGTATATCGCCTTTCGGAATTTTCCGGGAGCCCGTCGGTGCTTCGGACACGCTCGGCTCGGCTCGCCTCGAGGTCGAGGTCGTCGGTAGCGACGATGGTGGCGGGGAGGCTCGCGATTGGTCTGTCATCGCCATCCTCCCCCCAACCCCCCTCCCTGTAAAATTAATGGAAAATGTAAACCCAAACGTAGAGTCGGATTCGTAACCTCGAAGTTACAAGTCGATTCGCTCAACTATCAAGGGAGCGTAAACGCGGCGACTGTGGCGGCACTCGCCACCGATGCGAAGTCAGCATCACGAAGTTGGCGCTAAATTCGAACGTTTGAATCAGTTATTTTCTTTCCGGCCCTTTTCAGCCCCGAACCGTGGAAGCGCCGAAATTCGGGTTTCATTTTTAACGCGGCAGCTTATACCCCTCGAGCGTTACCGACCACTGCCGGTGGTGGTCGGTAACTTATCCTCCGCCGAGGTCGACGCGCTTTACCGATGCACACGTAAAAAAATTTTCGCGAATTTTTCGCTCGGTAAACCTTCGTCTCCGCTTCCTCCGTCCGACGAGCCCACTCTCGCCCGCACCCGTCGACCCGTTCTCGAGCTATACGGCGACAAAGAAACTTTGATTTTTCACTAATTTGACGTCATCGAGAAAGTTACGGCCAACTGGGAATTAAAGGTATATCGCCTTTCGGAATTTTCCGGGAGCCCGTCGGGCCTTCGGCCCCGCTCGGCTCGGCTCGCCTCGAGGTCGAGGTCGTCGGTAGCGACGATGGTGGCGGGGAGGCTCGCGATTGGTCTGTCATCGCCATCCTCCCCCCAACCCCCCTCCCTTTAAAATTAATGGAAAATGTAAACCCAAACGTAGAGTCGGATTCGTAACCTCGAAGTTACAAGTCGATTCGCTCAACTATCAAGGGAGAGTAAACGCGGCGACTGTGGCGGCACTCGCCACCGATGCGAAGTCAGCATCACGAAGTTGGCGTTAAATTCGAACGTTTGAATCAGTTATGTTCTTTCCGGCCCTTTTCAGCCCTGAACCGTGGAAGCGCCGAATTTCGGGTTTCATTTTTAACGCGGCAGCTTATACCCCCCGAGCGTTAACGACCACTGCCGGTGGTGGTCGGTAAGTTATTCTCCGCCGAGGTCGACGCGCGTTACCGATGCACACCTAAAAAATTTTTCGCGAATTTTCGCGAATTTTTCGCGCGGTAAACCTTCGTCTCCGCGTCCTCCGTCCGACGAGCCTACTCTCGCCCGCACCCGTCTACCCGTTCTCGAGCTATACGGCGAAAAAGAAACTTTGATTTTTCACTAATTTGACGTCATCGAGAAAGTTACGGCCAACTGGGAATTAAAGGTATATCGCCTTTCGGAATTTTCCGGGAGCCCGTCGGTCCTTCGGACCCGCTCGGCTCGGCTCGCCTCGAGGTCGAGGTCGTCGGTAGCGACGATGGTGGCGGGGAGGCTCGCGATTGGTCTGTCATCGCCATCCTCCCCCCAACCCCCCTCCCTGTAAAATTAATGGAAAATGTAAACCCAAACGTAGAGTCGGATTCGTAACCTCGAATTTACAAGTCGATTCGCTCAACTATCAAGGGAGAGTAAACGCGGCGACTGTGGCGGCACTCGCCACCGATGCGAAGTCAGCATCACGAAGATGGCGTTAAATTCGAACGTTTGAATCAGTTATTTTCTTTCCGGCCCTTTTCAGCCCTGAACCGTGGAAGCGCCGAATTTCGGGTTTCATTTTTAACGCGGCAGCTTATACCCCCCGAGCGTTAACGACCACTGCCGGTGGTGGTCGGTAAGTTATCCTCCGCCGAGGTCGACGCGCGTTACCGATGCACACGTAAAAAATTTTTCGCGAATTTTCGCGAATTTTTCGCGCGGTAAACCTTCGTCTCCGCGTCCTCCGTCCGACGAGCCTACTCTCGCCCGCACCCGTCGACCCGTTCTCGAGCTATACGGCGACAAAGAAACTTTGATTTTTCACTAATTTGACGTCATCGAGAAAGTTACGGCCAACTGGGAATTAAAGGTATATCGCCTTTCGGAATTTTCCGGGAGCCCGTCGGTGCTTCGGACCCGCTCGGCTCGGCTCGCCTCGAGGTCGAGGTCGTCGGTAGCGACGATGGTGGCGGGGAAGCTCGCGATTGTTCTGTCATCGCCATCCTCCCCCCAACCCCCCTCCCTTTAAAATTAATGGAAAATGTAAACCCAAACGTAGAGTCGGATTCGTAACCTCGAAGTTACAAGTCGATTCGCTCAACTATCAAGGGAGAGTAAACGCGGCGACTGTGGCGGCACTCGCCACCGATGCGAAGTCAGCATCACGAAGTTGGCGTTAAATTCGAACGTTTGAATCAGTTATGTTCTTTCCGGCCCTTTTCAGCCCTGAACCGTGGAAGCGCCGAAATTCGGGTTTCATTTTTAACGCGGCAGTTTATACCCCCCGCGCATACCGACCACTGCCGCTGGTGGTCGGTAACTTATCCTCCGCCGAGGTCGACGCGCGTTACCGATGCACACGTAAAAACTTTTGCGCGAATCTTCGCGAATTTTTCGCGCGGTAAACCTTCGTCTCCGCGTCCTCCGTCCGACGAGCCTACTCTCGCCCGTACCCGTCGACCCGTTCTCGAGCTATACGGCGACAAAGAAATCGCAAAATTTCACTAATTTGACGTCACCGAAAAAGTTACGGCCAACTGGGAATTAAAGGTATATCGCCTTTCCGAATTTTCCGGGAGCCCGTCGGGCCTTCGGCCCCGCTCGGCGCGGCTCGGCTCGGCTCGGCTCAGCTCGAGGTCGAGGTCGTCGGTAGCGACGATGGTGGCGGGGAGGCGAGCGATTGGTCTGTCATCGCCATCCTCCCCCAACCCCCCTCACTTTAAAATTAATGGAGAATGTAAACCTAAACGTAGAGTCGGATTCGTAACCTCGAAGTTACAAGTCAATTCGCTCAACTATCAAGGGAGAGTAAACGCGGCTACTGTGGCGGCACTCGCCACCGATGCGAAGTCAGCATCACGAAGTTGGCGTTAAATTCGAACGTTTGAATCAGGTATTGTCTTTCCGGCCCTTTTCAGCCATGAACCGTGGAAGCGCCGAAATTCGGGTTTGATTTTTAACGCGGCAGCTTATACCCCCCGAGCGTTACCGACCACTGCCGGTGGTGGTCGGTAACTTATCCTCCGCCGAGGTCGACGCGCGTTACCGATGCACACGTAAAAAATTTTTCGCGAATTTTCGCGAATTTTTCGCGCGGTAAACCTTCGTCTCCGCGTCCTCCGTCCGACTAGCCTACTCTCGCCCGCACCCGTCGACCCGTTCTCGAGCTATACGGCGAAAAAGAAACTTTGATTTTTCACTAATTTGACGTCATCGAGAAAGTTACGGCCAACTGGGAATTAAAGGTATATCGCCTTTCGGAATTTTCCGGGAGCCCGTCGGTGCTTCGGACCCGCTCGGCTCGGCTCGCCTCGAGGTCGAGGTCGTCGGTAGCGACGATGGTGGCGGGGAGGCTTGCGATTGGTCTGTCATCGCCATCCTCCCCCCAACCCCCCCTCCCTGTAAAATTAATGGAAAATGTAAACCCAAACGTAGAGTCGGATTCGTAACCTCGAAGTTACAAGTCGATTCGCTCAACTATCAAGGGAGAGTAAACGCGGCGACTGTGGCGGCACTCGCCACCGATGCGAAGTCAGCATCACGAAGATGGCGTTAAATTCGAACGTTTGAATCAGTTATTTTCTTTCCGGCCCTTTTCAGCCCTGAACCGTGGAAGCGCCGAATTTCGGGTTTCATTTTTAACGCGGCAGCTTATACCCCCCGAGCGTTAACGACCACTGCCGGTGGTGGTCGGTAAGTTATCCTCCGCCGAGGTCGACGCGCGTTACCGATGCACACGTAAAAAATTTTTCGCGAATTTTCGCGAATTTTTCGCGCGGCAAACCTTCGTCTCCGCGTCCTCCGTCCGACGAGCCTACTCTCGCCCGCACCCGTCGACCCGTTCTCGAGCTATACGGCGACAAAGAAACTTTGATTTTTCACTAATTTGACGTCATCGAGAAAGTTACGGCCAACTGGGAATTAAAGGTATATCGCCTTTCGGAATTTTCCGGGAGCCCGTCGGTGCTTCGGACCCGCTCGGCTCGGCTCGCCTCGAGGTCGAGGTCGTCGGTAGCGACGATGGTGGCGGGGAGGCTCGCGATTGGTCTGTCATCGCCATCCTCCCCCCAACCCCCCTCCCTGTAAAATTAATGGAAAATGTAAACCCAAACGTAGAGTCGGATTCGTAACCTCGAAGTTACAAGTCGATTCGCTCAACTATCAAGGGAGCGTAAACGCGGCGACTGTGGCGGCACTCGCCACCGATGCGAAGTCAGCATCACGAAGTTGGCGTTAAATTCGAACGTTTGAATCAGTTATTTTCATTCCGGCCCTTTTCAGCCCTGAACCGTGGAAGCGCCGAAATTCGGGTTTCATTTTTTACGCGGCAGCTTATACCCCCCGAGCGTTACCGACCACTGCCGGTGGTGGTCGGTAACTTATCCTCCGCCGAGGTCGACGCGCTTTACCGATGCACACGTAAAAAAATTTTCGCGAATTTTTCGCTCGGTAAACCTTCGTCTCCGCTTCCTCCGTCCGACGAGCCCACTCTCGCCCGCACCCGTCGACCCGTTCTCGAGCTATACGGCGACAAAGAAACTTTGATTTTTCACTAATTTGACGTCATCGAGAAAGTTACGGCCAACTGGGAATTAAAGGTATATCGCCTTTCGGAATTTTCCGGGAGCCCGTCGGGCCTTCGGCCCCGCTCGGCTCGGCTCGCCTCGAGGTCGAGGTCGTCGGTAGCGACGATGGTGGCGGGGAGGCTCGCGATTGGTCTGTCATCGCCATCCTCCCCCCAACCCCCCTCCCTTTAAAATTAATGGAAAATGTAAACCCAAACGTAGAGTCGGATTCGTAACCTCGAAGTTACAAGTCGATTCGCTCAACTATCAAGGGAGAGTAAACGCGGCGACTGTGGCGGCACTCGCCACCGATGCGAAGTCAGCATCACGAAGTTGGCGTTAAATTCGAACGTTTGAATCAGTTATGTTCTTTCCGGCCCTTTTCAGCCCTGAACCGTGGAAGCGCCGAATTTCGGGTTTCATTTTTAACGCGGCAGCTTATATCCCCCGAGCGTTAACGACCACTGCCGGTGGTGGTCGGTAAGTTATTCTCCGCCGAGGTCGACGCGCGTTACCGATGCACACCTAAAAAATTTTTCGCGAATTTTCGCGAATTTTTCGCGCGGTAAACCTTCGTCTCCGCGTCCTCCGTCCGACGAGCCTACTCTCGCCCGCACCCGTCGACCCGTTCTCGAGCTATACGGCGACAAAGAAACTTTGATTTTTCACTAATTTGACGTCATCGAGAAAGTTACGGCCAACTGGGAATTAAAGGTATATCGCCTTTCGGAATTTTCCGGGAGCCCGTCGGTGCTTCGGACCCGCTCGTCTCGGCTCGCCTCGAGGTCGAGGTCGTCGGTAGCGACGATGGTGGCGGGGAGGCTCGCGATTGGTCTGTCATCGCCATCCTCCCCCCAACCCCCCTCCCTGTAAAATTAATGGAAAATGTAAACCCAAACGTAGAGTCGGATTCGTAACCTCGAAGTTACAAGTCGATTCGCTCAACTATCAAGGGAGCGTAAACGCGGCGACTGTGGCGGCACTCGCCGCCGATGCGAAGTCAGCATCACGAAGTTGGCGTTAAATTCGAACGTTTGAATCAGTTATTTTCTTTCCGGCCCTTTTCAGCCCTGAACCGTGGAAGCGCCGAAATTCGGGTTTCATTTTTAACGCGGCAGCTTATACCCCCCGAGCGTTACCGACCACTGCCGGTGGTGGTCGGTAACTTATCCTCCGCCGAGGTCGACGCGCTTTACCGATGCACACGTAAAAAAATTTTCGCGAATTTTTCGCTCGGTAAACCTTCGTCTCCGCTTCCTCCGTCCGACGAGCCCACTCTCGCCCGCACCCGTCGACCCGTTCTCGAGCTATACGGCGACAAAGAAACTTTGATTTTTCACTAATTTGACGTCATCGAGAAAGTTACGGCCAACTGGGAATTAAAGGTATATCGCCTTTCGGAATTTTCCGGGAGCCCGTCGGGCCTTCGGCCCCGCTCGGCTCGGCTCGCCTCGAGGTCGAGGTCGTCGGTAGCGACGATGGTGGCGGGGAGGCTCGCGATTGGTCTGTCATCGCCATCCTCCCCCCAACCCCCCTCCCTTTAAAATTAATGGAAAATGTAAACCCAAACGTAGAGTCGGATTCGTAACCTCGAAGTTACAAGTCGATTCGCTCAACTATCAAGGGAGAGTAAACGCGGCGACTGTGGCGGCACTCGCCACCGATGCGAAGTCAGCATCACGAAGTTGGCGTTAAATTCGAACGTTTGAATCAGTTATGTTCTTTCCGGCCCTTTTCAGCCCTGAACCGTGGAAGCGCCGAATTTCGGGTTTCATTTTTAACGCGGCAGCTTATACCCCCCGAGCGTTAACGACCACTGCCGGTGGTGGTCGGTAAGTTATTCTCCGCCGAGGTCGACGCGCGTTACCGATGCACACCTAAAAAATTTTTCGCGAATTTTCGCGAATTTTTCGCGCGGTAAACCTTCGTCTCCGCGTCCTCCGTCCGACGAGCCTACTCTCGCCCGCACCCGTCGACCCGTTCTCGAGCTATACGGCGAAAAAGAAACTTTGATTTTTCACTAATTTGACGTCATCGAGAAAGTTACGGCCAACTGGGAATTAAAGGTATATCGCCTTTCGGAATTTTCCGGGAGCCCGTCGGTCCTTCGGACCCGCTCGGCTCGGCTCGCCTCGAGGTCGAGGTCGTCGGTAGCGACGATGGTGGCGGGGAGGCTCGCGATTGGTCTGTCATCGCCATCCTCCCCCCAACCCCCCTCCCTGTAAAATTAATGGAAAATGTAAACCCAAACGTAGAGTCGGATTCGTAACCTCGAAGTTACAAGTCGATTCGCTCAACTATCAAGGGAGAGTAAACGCGGCGACTGTGGCGGCACTCGCCACCGATGCGAAGTCAGCATCACGAAGATGGCGTTAAATTCGAACGTTTGAATCAGTTATTTTCTTTCCGGCCCTTTTCAGCCCTGAACCGTGGAAGCGCCGAATTTCGGGTTTCATTTTTAACGCGGCAGCTTATACCCCCCGAGCGTTAACGACCACTGCCGGTGGTGGTCGGTAAGTTATCCTCCGCCGAGGTCGACGCGCGTTACCGATGCACACGTAAAAAATTTTTCGCGAATTTTCGCGAATTTTTCGCGCGGCAAACCTTCGTCTCCGCGTCCTCCGTCCGACGAGCCTACTCTCGCCCGCACCCGTCGACCCGTTCTCGAGCTATACGGCGACAAAGAAACTTTGATTTTTCACTAATTTGACGTCATCGAGAAAGTTACGGCCAACTGGGAATTAAAGGTATATCGCCTTTCGGAATTTTCCGGGAGCCCGTCGGTGCTTCGGACCCGCTCGTCTCGGCTCGCCTCGAGGTCGAGGTCGTCGGTAGCGACGATGGTGGCGGGGAGGCTCGCGATTGGTCTGTCATCGCCATCCTCCCCCCAACCCCCCTCCCTGTAAAATTAATGGAAAATGTAAACCCAAACGTAGAGTCGGATTCGTAACCTCGAAGTTACAAGTCGATTCGCTCAACTATCAAGGGAGCGTAAACGCGGCGACTGTGGCGGCACTCGCCACCGATGCGAAGTCAGCATCACGAAGTTGGCGTTAAATTCGAACGTTTGAATCAGTTATTTTCTTTCCGGCCCTTTTCAGCCCTGAACCGTGGAAGCGCCGAAATTCGGGTTTCATTTTTAACGCGGCAGCTTATACCCCCCGAGCGTTACCGACCACTGCCGGTGGTGGTCGGTAACTTATCCTCCGCCGAGGTCGACGCGCTTTACCGATGCACACGTAAAAAAATTTTCGCGAATTTTTCGCTCGGTAAACCTTCGTCTCCGCTTCCTCCGTCCGACGAGCCCACTCTCGCCCGCACCCGTCGACCCGTTCTCGAGCTATACGGCGACAAAGAAACTTTGATTTTTCACTAATTTGACGTCATCGAGAAAGTTACGGCCAACTGGGAATTAAAGGTATATCGCCTTTCGGAATTTTCCGGGAGCCCGTCGGGCCTTCGGCCCCGCTCGGCTCGGCTCGCCTCGAGGTCGAGGTCGTCGGTAGCGACGATGGTGGCGGGGAGGCTCGCGATTGGTCTGTCATCGCCATCCTCCCCCCAACCCCCCCTCCCTTTAAAATTAATGGAAAATGTAAACCCAAACGTAGAGTCGGATTCGTAACCTCGAAGTTACAAGTCGATTCGCTCAACTATCAAGGGAGAGTAAACGCGGCGACTGTGGCGGCACTCGCCACCGATGCGAAGTCAGCATCACGAAGTTGGCGTTAAATTCGAACGTTTGAATCAGTTATGTTCTTTCCGGCCCTTTTCAGCCCTGAACCGTGGAAGCGCCGAATTTCGGGTTTCATTTTTAACGCGGCAGCTTATACCCCCCGAGCGTTAACGACCACTGCCGGTGGTGGTCGGTAAGTTATTCTCCGCCGAGGTCGACGCGCGTTACCGATGCACACCTAAAAAATTTTTCGCGAATTTTCGCGAATTTTTCGCGCGGTAAACCTTCGTCTCCGCGTCCTCCGTCCGACGAGCCTACTCTCGCCCGCACCCGTCGACCCGTTCTCGAGCTATACGGCGAAAAAGAAACTTTGATTTTTCACTAATTTGACGTCATCGAGAAAGTTACGGCCAACTGGGAATTAAAGGTATATCGCCTTTCGGAATTTTCCGGGAGCCCGTCGGTCCTTCGGACCCGCTCGGCTTGGCTCGCCTCGAGGTCGAGGTCATCGGTAGCGACGATGGTGGCGGGGAGGCTCGCGATTGGTCTGTCATCGCCATCCTCCCCCCAACCCCCCCTCCCTTTAAAATTAATGGAAAATGTAAACCCAAACGTAGAGTCGGATTCGTAACCTCGAATTTACAAGTCGATTCGCTCAACTATCAAGGGAGAGTAAACGCGGCGACTGTGGCGGCACTCGCCACCGATGCGAAGTCAGCATCACGAAGTTGGCGTTAAATTCGAACGTTTGAATCAGTTATGTTCTTTCCGGCCCTTTTCAGCCCTGAACCGTGGAAGCGCCGAATTTCGGGTTTCATTTTTAACGCGGCAGCTTATACCCCCCGAGCGTTAACGACCACTGCCGGTGGTGGTCGGTAAGTTATCCTCCGCCGAGGTCGACGCGCGTTACCGATGCACACGTAAAAAATTTTTCGCGAATTTTCGCGAATTTTTCGCGCGGTAAACCTTCGTCTCCGCGTCCTCCGTCCGACGAGCCCACTCTCGCCCGCACCCGTCGACCCGTTCTCGAGCTATACGGCGAAAAAGAAACTTTGATTTTTCACTAATTTGACGTCATCGAGAAAGTTACGGCCAACTGGGAATTAAAGGTATATCGCCTTTCGGAATTTTCCGGGAGCCCGTCGGTCCTTCGGACCCGCTCGGCTCGGCTCGCCTCGAGGTCGAGGTCGTCGGTAGCGACGATGGTGGCGGGGAGGCTCGCGATTGGTCTGTCATCGCCATCCTCCCCCCAACCCCCCTCCCTGTAAAATTAATGGAAAATGTAAACCCAAACGTAGAGTCGGATTCGTAACCTCGAAGTTACAAGTCGATTCGCTCAACTATCAAGGGAGAGTAAACGCGGCGACTGTGGCGGCACTCGCCACCGATGCGAAGTCAGCATCACGAAGTTGGCGTTAAATTCGAACGTTTGAATCAGTTATTTTCTTTCCGGCCCTTTTCAGCCCTGAACCGTGGAAGCGCCGAAATTCGGGTTTCATTTTTAACGCGGCAGCTTATACCCCCCGAGCGTTACCGACCACTGCCGGTGGTGGTCGGTAACTTATCCTCCGCCGAGGTCGACGCGCTTTACCGATGCACACGTAAAAAAATTTTCGCGAATTTTTCGCGCGGTAAACCTTCGTCTCCGCTTCCTCCGTCCGACGAGCCCACTCTCGCCCGCACCCGTCGACCCGTTCTCGAGCTATACGGCGACAAAGAAACTTTGATTTTTCACTAATTTGACGTCATCGAGAAAGTTACGGCCAACTGGGAATTAAAGGTATATCGCCTTTCGGAATTTTCCGGGAGCCCGTCGGTCCTTCGGCCCCGCTCGGCTCGGCTCGGCTCGAGGTCGAAGTCGTCGGTAGCGACGATGGTGGCGGGGAGGCGCGCGATTGGTCTGTCATCGCCATCCTCCCCCCAACCCCCCTCCCTTTAAAATTAATGGAAAATGTAAACCCAAACGTAGAGTCGGATTCGTAACCTCGAAGTTACAAGTCGATTCGCTCAACTATCAAGGGAGAGTAAACGCGGCGACTGTGGCGGCACTCGCCACCGATGCGAAGTCAGCATCACGAAGTTGGCGTTAAATTCGAACGTTTGAATCAGTTATTTTCTTTCCGGCCCTTTTCAGCCATGAACCGTGGAAGCGCCGAAATTCGGGTTTCATTTTTAACGCGGCAGCTTATACCCCCCGAGCGTTACCGACCACTGCCGGTGGTGGTCGGTAACTTATCCTCCGCCGAGGTCGACGCGCGTTACCGATGCACACGTAAAAACGTTTTCGCGAATCTTCGCGAATTTTTCGCGCGGTAAACCTTCGTCTTCGCGTCCTCCGTCCGACGAGCCCACTCTCGCCCGCACCCGTCGACCCGTTCTCGAGCTATACGGCGACAAAGAAACTTTGATTTTTCACTAATTTGACGTCATCGAGAAAGTTACGGCCAACTGGGAATTAAAGGTATATCGCCTTTCGGAATTTTCCGGGAGCCCGTCGGTCCTTCGGACCCGCTCGGCTCGGCTCGCCTCGAGGTCGAGGTCGTCGGTAGCGACGATGGTGGCGGGGAGGCTCGCGATTGGTCTGTCATCGCCATCCTCCCCCCAACCCCCCCTCCCTGTAAAATTAATGGAAAATGTAAACCCAAACGTAGAGTCGGATTCGTAACCTCGAAGTTACAAGTCGATTCGCTCAACTATCAAGGGAGAGTAAACGCGGCGACTGTGGCGGCACTCGCCACCGATGCGAAGTCAGCATCACGAAGTTGGCGTTAAATTCGAACGTTTGAATCAGTTATGTTCTTTCCGGCCCTTTTCAGCCCTGAACCGTGGAAGCGCCGAATTTCGGGTTTCATTTTTAACGCGGCAGCTTATACCCCCCGAGCGTTAACGACCACTGCCGGTGGTGGTCGGTAAGTTATCCTCCGCCGAGGTCGACGCGCGTTACCGATGCACACGTAAAAAATTTTTCGCGAATTTTCGCGAATTTTTCGCGCGGTAAACCTTCGTCTCCGCGTCCTCCGTCCGACGAGCCCACTCTCGCCCGCACCCGTCGACCCGTTCTCGAGCTATACGGCGAAAAAGAAACTTTGATTTTTCACTAATTTGACGTCATCGAGAAAGTTACGGCCAACTGGGAATTAAAGGTATATCGCCTTTCGGAATTTTCCGGGAGCCCGTCGGTCCTTCGGACCCGCTCGGCTCGGCTCGCCTCGAGGTCGAGGTCGTCGGTAGCGACGATGGTGGCGGGGAGGCTCGCGATTGGTCTGTCATCGCCATCCTCCCCCCAACCCCCCTCCCTGTAAAATTAATGGAAAATGTAAACCCAAACGTAGAGTCGGATTCGTAACCTCGAAGTTACAAGTCGATTCGCTCAACTATCAAGGGAGAGTAAACGCGGCGACTGTGGCGGCACTCGCCACCGATGCGAAGTCAGCATCACGAAGTTGGCGTTAAATTCGAACGTTTGAATCAGTTATTTTCTTTCCGGCCCTTTTCAGCCCTGAACCGTGGAAGCGCCGAAATTCGGGTTTCATTTTTAACGCGGCAGCTTATACCCCCCGAGCGTTACCGACCACTGCCGGTGGTGGTCGGTAACTTATCCTCCGCCGAGGTCGACGCGCTTTACCGATGCACACGTAAAAAAATTTTCGCGAATTTTTCGCGCGGTAAACCTTCGTCTCCGCTTCCTCCGTCCGACGAGCCCACTCTCGCCCGCACCCGTCGACCCGTTCTCGAGCTATACGGCGACAAAGAAACTTTGATTTTTCACTAATTTGACGTCATCGAGAAAGTTACGGCCAACTGGGAATTAAAGGTATATCGCCTTTCGGAATTTTCCGGGAGCCCGTCGGTCCTTCGGCCCCGCTCGGCTCGGCTCGGCTCGAGGTCGAAGTCGTCGGTAGCGACGATGGTGGCGGGGAGGCGCGCGATTGGTCTGTCATCGCCATCCTCCCCCCAACCCCCCTCCCTTTAAAATTAATGGAAAATGTAAACCCAAACGTAGAGTCGGATTCGTAACCTCGAAGTTACAAGTCGATTCGCTCAACTATCAAGGGAGAGTAAACGCGGCGACTGTGGCGGCACTCGCCACCGATGCGAAGTCAGCATCACGAAGTTGGCGTTAAATTCGAACGTTTGAATCAGTTATTTTCTTTCCGGCCCTTTTCAGCCATGAACCGTGGAAGCGCCGAAATTCGGGTTTCATTTTTAACGCGGCAGCTTATACCCCCCGAGCGTTACCGACCACTGCCGGTGGTGGTCGGTAACTTATCCTCCGCCGAGGTCGACGCGCGTTACCGATGCACACGTAAAAACGTTTTCGCGAATCTTCGCGAATTTTTCGCGCGGTAAACCTTCGTCTTCGCGTCCTCCGTCCGACGAGCCCACTCTCGCCCGCACCCGTCGACCCGTTCTCGAGCTATACGGCGACAAAGAAACTTTGATTTTTCACTAATTTGACGTCATCGAGAAAGTTACGGCCAACTGGGAATTAAAGGTATATCGCCTTTCGGAATTTTCCGGGAGCCCGTCGGTCCTTCGGACCCGCTCGGCTCGGCTCGCCTCGAGGTCGAGGTCGTCGGTAGCGACGATGGTGGCGGGGAGGCTCGCGATTGGTCTGTCATCGCCATCCTCCCCCCAACCCCCCCTCCCTGTAAAATTAATGGAAAATGTAAACCCAAACGTAGAGTCGGATTCGTAACCTCGAAGTTACAAGTCGATTCGCTCAACTATCAAGGGAGAGTAAACGCGGCGACTGTGGCGGCACTCGCCACCGATGCGAAGTCAGCATCACGAAGTTGGCGTTAAATTCGAATGTTTGAATCAGTTATTTTCTTTCCGGCCCTTTTCAGCCATGAACCGTGGAAGCGCCGAAATTCTGGTTTCATTTTTAACGCGACAGCTTATACCCCCCGAGCGTTACCGACCACTGCCGGTGGTGGTCGGTAAATTATCCTCCGCCGAGGTCGACGCGCGTTACCGATGCACACGTAAAAACTTTTTCGCGAATCTTCGCGAATTTTTCGCGCGGTAAACCTTCGTCTCCGCGTCCTCCGTCCGACGAGCCTACTCTCGCCCGCACCCGTCGACCCGTTCTCGAGCTATACGGCGACAAAGAAACTTTGATTTTTCACTAATTTGACGTCATCGAGAAAGTTACGGCCAACTGGGAATTAAAGGTATATCGCCTTTCGGAATTTTCCGGGAGCCCGTCGGTCCTTCGGCCCCGCTCGGCTCGGCTCGGCTCGAGGTTGAAGTCGTCGGTATCGACGATGGTGGCGGGGAGGCGCGCGATTGGTCTGTCATCGCCATCCTCCCCCCAACCCCCCTTCCCTTTAAAATTAATGGAAAATGTAAACCCAAACGTAGAGTCGGATTCGTAACCTCGAAGTTACAAGTCGATTCGCTCAACTATCAAGGGAGAGTAAACGCGGCGACTGTGGCGGCACTCGCCACCGATGCGAAGTCAGCATCACGAAGTTGGCGTTAAATTCGAACGTTTGAATCAGTTATTTTCTTTCCGGCCCTTTTCAGCCCTGAACCGTGGAAGCGCCGAAATTCGGGTTTCATTGTTAACGCGGCAGCTTATACCCCCCGAGCGTTACCGACCACTGCCGGTGGTGGTCGGTAACTTATCCTCCGCCGAGGTCGACGCGCGTTACCGATGCACACGTAAAAAAATTTTCGCGAATTTTTCGCGCGGTAAACCTTCGTCTCCGCTTCCTCCGTCCGACGAGCCCACTCTCGCCCGCACCCGTCGACCCGTTCTCGAGCTATACGGCGACAAAGAAACTTTGATTTTTCACTAATTTGACGTCATCGAGAAAGTTACGGCCAACTGGGAATTAAAGGTATATCGCCTTTCGGAATTTTCCGGGAGCCCGTCGGTTCTTCGGCCCCGCTCGGCTCGGCTCGGCTCGAGGTCGAAGTCGTCGGTAGCGACGATGGTGGCGGGGAGGCGCGCGATTGGTCTGTCATCGCCATCCTCCCCCCAACCCCCCTCCCTTTAAAATTAATGGAAAATGTAAACCCAAACGTAGAGTCGGATTCGTAACCTCGAAGTTACAAGTCGATTCGCTCAACTATCAAGGGAGAGTAAACGCGGCGACTGTGGCGGCACTCGCCACCGATGCGAAGTCAGCATCACGAAGTTGGCGTTAAATTCGAACGTTTGAATCAGTTATTTTCTTTCGGGCCCTTCTCAGCCCTGAACCGTGGAAGCGCCGAAATTCGGGTTTCATTTTTAACGCGGCAGTTTATACCCCCCGCGCATACCGACCACTGCCGCTGGTGGTCGGTAACTTATCCTCCGCCGAGGTCGACGCGCGTTACCGATGCACACGTAAAAACTTTTGCGCGAATCTTCGCAAATTTTTCGCGCGGTAAACCTTCGTCTCCGCGTCCTCCGTCCGACGAGCCTACTCTCGCCCGCACCCGTCGACCCGTTCTCGAGCTATACGGCGACAAAGAAATCGCAAAATTTCACTAATTTGACGTCACCGAAAAAGTTACGGCCAACTGGGAATTAAAGGTATATCGCCTTTCCGAATTTTCCGGGAGCCCGTCGGGCCTTCGGCCCCGCTCGGCGCGGCTCGGCTCGGCTCGGCTCGAGGTCGAGGTCGTCGGTAGCGACGATGGTGGCGGGGAGGCGAGCGATTGGTCTGTCATCGCCATCCTCCCCCCAACCCCCCTCACTTTAAAATTAATGGAGAATGTAAACCTAAACGTAGAGTCGGATTCGTAACCTCGAAGTTACAAGTCAATTCGCTCAACTATCAAGGGAGAGTAAACGCGGCTACTGTGGCGGCACTCGCCACCGATGCGAAGTCAGCATCACGAAGTTGGCGTTAAATTCGAACGTTTGAATCAGTTATTTTCTTTCCGGCCCTTTTCAGCCCTGAACCGTGGAAGCGCCGAAATTCGGGTTTCATTGTTAACGCGGCAGCTTATACCCCCCGAGCGTTACCGACCACTGCCGGTGGTGGTCGGTAACTTATCCTCCGCCGAGGTCGACGCGCGTTACCGATGCACACGTAAAAAATTTTTCGCGAATTTTCGCGAATTTTTCGCGCGGTAAACCTTCGTCTCCGCGTCCTCCGTCCGACGAGCCCACTCTCGCCCGCACCCGTCGACCCGTTCTCGAGCTATACGGCGACAAAGAAACTTTGATTTTTCACTAATTTGACGTCATCGAGAAAGTTACGGCCAACTGGGAATTAAAGGTATATCGCCTTTCGGAATTTTCCGGGAGCCCGTCGGTCCTTCGGCCCCGCTCGGCTCGGCTCGGCTCGAGGTCGAAGTCGTCGGTAGCGACGATGGTGGCGGGGAGGCGCGCGATTGGTCTGTCATCGCCATCCTCCCCCCAACCCCCCCTCCCTTTAAAATTAATGGAAAATGTAAACCCAAACGTAGAGTCGGATTCGTAACCTCGAAGTTACAGGTCGATTCGCTCAACTATCAAGGGAGAGTAAACGCGGCGACTGTGGCGGCACTCGCCACCTATGCGAAGTCAGCGTCGCGAAGTTGGCGTTAAATTCGAACGTTTGAATCAGTTATTTTCTTTCGGGCCCTTTTCAGCCCTGAACCGTGGAAGCGCCGAAATTCGGGTTTCATTTTTAACGCGGCAGTTTATACCCCCAGCGCATACCGACCACTGCCGCTGGTGGTCGGTAACTTATCCTCCGCCGAGGTCGACGCGCGTTACCGATGCACACGTAAAAACTTTTGCGCGAATCTTCGCAAATTTTTCGCGCGGTAAACCTTCGTCTCCGCGTCCTCCGTCCGACGAGCCTACTCTCGCCCGCACCCGTCGACCCGTTCTCGAGCTATACGGCGACAAAGAAATCGCAAAATTTCACTAATTTGACGTCACCGAAAAAGTTACGGCCAACTGGGAATTAAAGGTATATCGCCTTTCCGAATTTTCCGGGAGCCCGTCGGGCCTTCGGCCCCGCTCGGCGCGGCTCGGCTCGGCTCGGCTCGAGGTCGAGGTCGTCGGTAGCGACGATGGTGGCGGGGAGGCGAGCGATTGATCTGTCATCGCCATCCTCCCCCCAACCCCCCTCACTTTAAAATTAATGGAGAATGTAAACCTAAACGTAGAGTCGGATTCGTAACCTCGAAGTTACAAGTCAATTCGCTCAACTATCAAGGGAGAGTAAACGCGGCTACTGTGGCGGCACTCGCCACCGATGCGAAGTCAGCATCACGAAGTTGGCGTTAAATTCGAACGTTTGAATCAGGTATTGTCTTTCCGGCCCTTTTCAGCCATGATCGGTGGAAGCGCCGAAATTCGGGTTTCATTTTTAACGCGGCAGATTGTACCCCCCGAGCGTTACCGACCACTGCCGGTGGTGGTCGGTAACTTATCCTCCGCCGAGGTCGACGCGCGTTACCGATGCACACGTAAAAAATTTTTCGCGAATTTTCGCGAATTTTTCGCGCGGTAAACCTTCGTCTCCGTGTCCTCCGTCCGACGAGCCCACTCTCGCCCGCACCCGTCGACCCGTTCTCGAGCTATACGGCGACAAAGAAACTTTGATTTTTCACTAATTTGACGTCATCGAGAAAGTTACGGCCAACTGGGAATTAAAGGTATATCGCCTTTCGGAATTTTCCGGGAGCCCGTCGGTCCTTCGGCCCCGCTCGGCTCGGCTCGGCTCGAGGTCGAAGTCGTCGGTAGCGACGATGGTGGCGGGGAGGCGCGCGATTGGTCTGTCATCGCCATCCTCCCCCCAACCCCCCCTCCCTTTAAAATTAATGGAAAATGTAAACCCAAACGTAGAGTCGGATTCGTAACCTCGATGTTACAAGTCGATTCGCTCAACTATCAAGGGAGAGTAAACGCGGCGACTGTGGCGGCACTCGCCACCGATGCGAAGTCAGCATCACGAAGTTGGCGTTAAATTCGAACGTTTGAATCAGTTATTTTCTTTCCGGCCCTTTTCAGCCCTGAACCGTGGAAGCGCCGAAATTCGGGTTTCATTGTTAACGCGGCAGCTTATACCCCCCGAGCGTTACCGACCACTGCCGGTGGTGGTCGGTAACTTATCCTCCGCCGAGGTCGACGCGCGTTATCGATGCACACGTAAAAAAATTTTCGCGAATTTTTCGCGCGGTAAACCTTCGTCTCCGCTTCCTCCGTCCGACGAGCCCACTCTCGCCCGCACCCGTCGACCCGTTCTCGAGCTATACGGCGACAAAGAAACTTTGATTTTTCACTAATTTGACGTCATCGAGAAAGTTACGGCCAACTGAGAATTAAAGGTATATCGCCTTTCGGAATTTTCCGGGAGCCCGTCGGTCCTTCGGCCCCGCTCGGCTCGGCTCGGCTCGAGGTCGAAGTCGTCGGTAGCGACGATGGTGGCGGGGAGGCGCGCGATTGGTCTGTCATCGCCATCCTCCCCTCAACCCCCCTCCCTTTAAAATTAATGGAAAATGTAAACCCAAACGTAGAGTCGGATTCGTAACCTCGAAGTTACAAGTCGATTCGCTCAACTATCAAGGGAGAGTAAACGCGGCGACTGTGGCGGCACTCGCCACCGATGCGAAGTCAGCATCACGAAGTTGGCGTTAAATTCGAACGTTTGAATCAGTTATTTTCTTTCGGGCCCTTCTCAGCCCTGAACCGTGGAAGCGCCGAAATTCGGGTTTCATTTTTAACGCGGCAGTTTATACCCCCCGCGCATACCGACCACTGCCGCTGGTGGTCGGTAACTTATCCTCCGCCGAGGTCGACGCGCGTTACCGATGCACACGTAAAAACTTTTGCGCGAATCTTCGCAAATTTTTCGCGCGGTAAACCTTCGTCTCCGCGTCCTCCGTCCGACGAGCCTACTCTCGCCCGCACCCGTCGACCCGTTCTCGAGCTATACGGCGACAAAGAAATCGCAAAATTTCACTAATTTGACGTCACCGAAAAAGTTACGGCCAACTGGGAATTAAAGGTATATCGCCTTTCCGAATTTTCCGGGAGCCCGTCGGGCCTTCGGCCCCGCTCGGCTCGGCTCGGCTCGAGGTCGAGGTCGTCGGTAGCGACGATGGTGGCGGGGAGGCGAGCGATTGGTCTGTCATCGCCATCCTCCCCCCAACCCCCCTCACTTTAAAATTAATGGAGAATGTAAACCTAAACGTAGAGTCGGATTCGTAACCTCGAAGTTACAAGTCAATTCGCTCAACTATCAAGGGAGAGTAAACGCGGCTACTGTGGCGGCACTCGCCACCGATGCGAAGTCAGCATCACGAAGTTGGCGTTAAATTCGAACGTTTGAATCAGTTATTTTCTTTCCGGCCCTTTTCAGCCCTGAACCGTGGAAGCGCCGAAATTCGGGTTTCATTGTTAACGCGGCAGCTTATACCCCCCGAGCGTTACCGACCACTGCCGGTGGTGGTCGGTAACTTATCCTCCGCCGAGGTCGACGCGCGTTACCGATGCACACGTAAAAAAATTTTCGCGAATTTTTCGCGCGGTAAACCTTCGTCTCCGCTTCCTCCGTCCGACGAGCCCACTCTCGCCCGCACCCGTCGACCCGTTCTCGAGCTATACGGCGACAAAGAAACTTTGATTTTTCACTAATTTGACGTCATCGAGAAAGTTACGGCCAACTGGGAATTAAAGGTATATCGCCTTTCGGAATTTTCCGGGAGCCCGTCGGTCCTTCGGCCCCGCTCGGCTCGGCTCGGCTCGAGGTCGAAGTCGTCGGTAGCGACGATGGTGGCGGGGAGGCGCGCGATTGGTCTGTCATCGCCATCCTCCCCCCAACCCCCCTCCCTTTAAAATTAATGGAAAATGTAAACCCAAACGTAGAGTCGGATTCGTAACCTCGAAGTTACAAGTCGATTCGCTCAACTATCAAGGGAGAGTAAACGCGGCGACTGTGGCGGCACTCGCCACCGATGCGAAGTCAGCATCACGAAGTTGGCGTTAAATTCGAACGTTTGAATCAGTTATTTTCTTTCGGGCCCTTTTCAGCCCTGAACCGTGGAAGCGCCGAAATTCGGGTTTCATTTTTAACGTGGCAGCTTATACCCCCCGAGCGTTACCGACCACTGCCGGTGGTGGTCGGTAAGTTATCCTCCGCCGAGGTCGACGCGCGTTACCGATGCACACGTAAAAAATTTTTCGCGAATATTCGCGAATTTTTCGCGCGGTAAACCTTCGTCTCCGCGTCCTCCGTCCGACGAGCCCACTCTCGCCCGCACCCGTCGACCCGTTCTCGAGCTATACGGCGACAAAGAAACTTTGATTTTTCACTAATTTGACGTCATCGAGAAAGTTACGGCCAACTGGGAATTAAAGGCATATAGCCTTTCCGAATTTTCAGGGAGCCCGTCGGGCCTTCGGCCCCGCTCGGCTCTGCTCGGCTCGGCTCGAGGTCGAGGTCGTCGGTAGCGACGATGGTGGCGGGGAGGTGCGCAATTGGTCTGTCATCGCCATCCCCCAACCCCCCCTCCCCCTTTAAAATTAATGGAAAATGTAAACCCAAACGTAGAGTCGGATTCGTAACCTCGAAGTTACAAGTCAATTCGCTCAACTATCAAGGGAGAGTAAACGCGGCGACTGTGGCGGGACTCGCCACCGATGCGAAGTCAGCATCACGAAGTTGGCGTTAAATTCGAACGTTTGAATCAGTTATTTTCTTTCCGGCCCTTTTCAGCCCTGAACCGTGGAAGCGCCGAAATTCGGGTTTCATTGTTAACGCGGCAGCTTATACCCCCCGAGCGTTACCGACCACTGCCGGTGGTGGTCGGTAACTTATCCTCCGCCGAGGTCGACGCGCGTTACCGATGCACAGGTAAAAAAATTTTCGCGAATTTTTCGCGCGGTAAACCTTCGTCTCCGCTTCCTCCGTCCGACGAGCCCACTCTCGCCCGCACCCGTCGACCCGTTCTCGAGCTATACGGCGACAAAGAAACTTTGATTTTTCACTAATTTGACGTCATCGAGAAAGTTACGGCCAACTGGGAATTAAAGGTATATCGCCTTTCGGAATTTTCCGGGAGCCCGTCGGTCCTTCGGCCCCGCTCGGCTCGGCTCGGCTCGAGGTCGAAGTCGTCGGTAGCGACGATGGTGGCGGGGAGGCGCGCGATTGGTCTGTCATCGCCATCCTCCCCCCAACCCCCCTCCCTTTAAAATTAATGGAAAATGTAAACCCAAACGTAGAGTCGGATTCGTAACGTCGAAGTTACAAGTCGATTCGCTCAACTATCAAGGGAGAGTAAACGCGGCGACTGTGGCGGCACTCGCCACCGATGCTAAGTCAGCATCACGAAGTTGGCGTTAAATTCGAACGTTTGAATCAGTTATTTTCTTTCGGGCCCTTCTCAGCCCTGAACCGTGGAAGCGCCGAAATTCGGGTTTCATTTTTAACGCGGCATTTTATACCCCCCGCGCATACCGACCACTGCCGCTGGTGGTCGGTAACTTATCCTCCGCCGAGGTCGACGCGCGTTACCGATGCACACGTAAAAACTTTTGCGCGAATCATCGCGAATTTTTCGCGCGGTAAACCTTCGTCTCCGCGTCCTCCGTCCGACGAGCCTACTCTCGCCCGCACCCGTGGACCCGTTCTCGAGCTATACGGCGACAAAGAAATCGCAAAATTTCACTAATTTGACGTCACCGAAAAAGTTACGGCCAACTGGGAATTAAAGGTATATCGCCTTTCCGAATTTTCCGGGAGCCTGCCGGGCCTTCGGCCCCGCTCGGCGCGGCTCGGCTCGGCTCGGCTCGAGGTCGAGGTCGTCGGTAGCGACGATGGTGGCGGGGAGGCGAGCGATTGGTCTGTCATCGCCATCCTCCCCCCAACCCCCCTCACTTTAAAATTAATGGAGAATGTAAACCTAAACGTAGAGTCGGATTCGTAACCTCGAAGTTACAAGTCAATTCGCTCAACTATCAAGGGAGAGTAAACGCGGCTACTGTGGCGGCACTCGCCACCGATGCGAAGTCAGCATCACGAAGTTGGCGTTAAATTCGAACGTTTGAATCAGGTATTGTCTTTCCGGCCCTTTTCAGCCATGAACCGTGGAAGCGCCGAAATTCGGGTTTCATTTTTAACGCGGCAGATTATACCCCCCGAGCGTTACCGACCACTGCCGGTGTTGGTCGGTAACTTATCCTCCGCCGAGGTCGACGCGCGTTACCGATGCACACGTAAAAAATTTTTCGCGAATTTTCGCGAATTTTTCGCGCGGTAAACCTTCGTCTCCGCGTCCTCCGTCCGACGAGCCCACTCTCGCCCGCACCCGTCGACCCGTTCTCGAGCTATACGGCGACAAAGAAACTTTGATTTTTCACTAATTTGACGTCATCGAGAAAGTTACGGCCAACTGGGAATTAAAGGTATATCGCCTTTCGGAATTTTCCGGGAGCCCGTCGGTCCTTCGGCCCCGCTCGGCTCGGCTCGGCTCGAGGTCGAAGTCGTCGGTAGCGACGATGGTGGCGGGGAGGCGCGCGATTGCTCTGTCATCGCCATCCTCCCCCCAACCCCCCTCCCTTTAAAATTAATGGAAAATGTAAACCCAAACGTAGAGTCGGATTCGTAACCTCGAAGTTACAAGTCGATTCGCTCAACTATCAAGGGAGAGTAAACGCGGCGACTGTGGCGGCACTCGCCACCGATGCGAAGTCAGCATCACGAAGTTGGCGTTAAATTCGAACGTTTGAATCAGTTATTTTCTTTCCGGCCCTTTTCAGCCCTGAACCGTGGAAGCGCCGAAATTCGGGTTTCATTTTTAACGTGGCAGCTTATACCCCCCGCGCATACCAACCACTGCCGCTGGTGGTCGGTAACTTATCCTCCGCCGAGGTCGACGCGCGTTACCGATGCACACGTAAAAAATTTTTCGCGAATTTTCGCGAATTTTTCGCGCGGTAAACCTTCGTCTCCGCGTCCTCCGTCCGACGAGCCTACTCTCGCCCGCACCCGTCGACCCGTTCTCGAGCTATACGGCGACAAAGAAATCGCAAAATTTCACTAATTTGACGTCACCGAAAAAGTTACGGCCAACTGGGAATTAAAGGTATATCGCCTTTCCGAATTTTCCGGGAGCCTGCCGGGCCTTCGGCCCCGCTCGGCGCGGCTCGGCTCGGCTCGGCTCGAGGTCGAGGTCGTCGGTAGCGACGATGGTGGCGGGGAGGCGAGCGATTGGTCTGTCATCGCCATCCTCCCCCCAACCCCCCTCACTTTAAAATTAATGGAGAATGTAAACCTAAACGTAGAGTCGGATTCGTAACCTCGAAGTTACAAGTCAATTCGCTCAACTATCAAGGGAGAGTAAACGCGGCTACTGTGGCGGCACTCGCCACCGATGCGAAGTCAGCATCACGAAGTTGGCGTTAAATTCGAACGTTTGAATCAGGTATTGTCTTTCCGGCCCTTTTCAGCCATGAACCGTGGAAGCGCCGAAATTCGGGTTTCATTTTTAACGCGGCAGATTATACCCCCCGAGCGTTACCGACCACTGCCGGTGGTGGTCGGTAACTTATCCTCCGCCGAGGTCGACGCGCGTTACCGATGCACACGTAAAAAATTTTTCGCGAATCTTCGCGAATTTTTCGCGCGGTAAACCTTCGTCTCCGCGTCCTCCGTCCGACGAGCCCACTCTCGCCCGCACCCGTCGACCCGTTCTCGAGCTATACGGCGACAAAGAAACTTTGATTTTTCACTAATTTGACGTCATCGAGAAAGTTACGGCCAACTGGGAATTAAAGGTATATCGCCTTTCGGAATTTTCCGGGAGCCCGTCGGTCCTTCGGCCCCGCTCGGCTCGGCTCGGCTCGAGGTCGAAGTCGTCGGTAGCGACGATGGTGGCGGGGAGGCGCGCGATTGGTCTGTCATCGCCTTCCTCCTCCCAACCCCCCCTCCCTTTAAAATTAATGGAAAATGTAAACCCAAACGTAGAGTCGGATT